>NC_133897.1:16473148-16787491 GCF_964199755.1 Larus michahellis
CACTGATACAGTACTTTGAATTTATGGAACTTTTCCGGTTTCCCAGCAATGCACACTATCAGCATGATAATTTATAATGGTTTGTGACAAATGTTGCTGAGCAAAGAGGTGTGTGGTTACATTCAGATCAGATGTCATTATCTAGGGAGCAATAAAAATTTCACAGACACTAGGTTAAAAACATTAAGAAAATGAATGTGAAGCTTCAGAAGAAAAGGGCTTAAGAAAGGTGGAGGGTTGGGTAGAGAAAGCCCAATAGTGGTTTGCTTACTGACAAATTATTGACTTTGTTGCCAGACTTGACTGTATTGTTTTACAAGGTTTTCATAGATACACCACACAGCACAATTGTTTTATCGGCCATCATTTATAGACCTAGAGAATAAATATCATCCTTGACAATTATAGAGTGTATACACAACACTGTCAAATCGCTTAGAATGGAAAAATTGCCCATTTTGGAAACATTTGAGTTGTAGAAGGAGAAATGTCATAGATAATTATTCTTTATATTGCATTTACCAGGGATTAGTTACACTGATGAGATTAGAGCTGTATAGAAATTGCAGTCAGTTATAGAATACAGAGCAAAAAATACCTGTGTTTGTTTATACAGAAGAAAACAGCTCCTCCAGATCCTTGAGTAAGGAAAAAAGCATAGCTATCCAGACCTACAGAGTGAAACTGTAGCCCCACAGAACTCCTATAGACCTTAATGATGTTAGAAATTCATCCATCCTTTTTATTTCTAAATAATGTCAATGGATTTATGCTATAAATCTGTAGGTATAACAAACTGAGTCTGGTAAAATAAACAGGAGCAAGGCAAGCCACGGCTCAGCCTTTCTTTAGTTTCTGCAAAGTTTAAGCTTTCATTCATTTGCTTTTGTCTAAATCCTGGTTCCTATTCTTGCACCCAGCGAGGTCTGCTTTGTGCTGACTTTGTGCCTTGTGGCACCCCCCGCCTTGTGGCACCCTTGTGCCTTGTGGCACCCCCCGCCCTCTTGTGCCGGGGCGGTTTGAGCCCTCTGGGTTGAGCTGATGGGAGTAAGAGTGTGCACGTCCTACGTCCTACCCGTCTAAAGGAGAACCACCTGGAAAGGAGATGGCTGGGCTGCCCGTCAAGCCTTGCCTGTCAGAAGGGTCCTGTCAATGGCTGCACATGACAGCTGCTTTCTGACTGCCCAGAGGTGTGGCCGGAGCCTGTCTCTGGCCTCGCCATCCCTGAACTGCTCCCACAGACTGCACCAGGGACATCTCGGCTGTAATGGAGGGTCTGGGCCCAATGCATGCCTGTTGGAAGTGATGGGAATATTGCCCTCCGCTTCCATAGAGCTGTCTCTTGTTGTTCTTTAAGGCTGTGAGGAGGGGTGCAGCGCAGGCCCTGTAGGACTAGTTTGTGACCGTATCAGTCGTTTTGATGGCAAATGACAGTCAGAGCTTCCTAATTCCCTCTCCCTCTGCGGCTGTTGAGCGCGGCAGGCAGTGAGGTGCCAGCAGCTGACATGGCAGGGTAGGCAGCCCAGCTAGCAAAGGAACAGATTCATTCAGGCCTGTGACAGGCAGGGACCATATTTGCCCATGATTGAGCGGAGAAGTCTGAAGGAGCCAAGGCCTCTGTGCTTTCAAACAGAAATACGGTTTTAGTGGCCTGGCCCCGCTCCTCTGGGTGTCAGCATTGGGCTTTCAGCTACCTCAGGAGGAGGTACGCGGGAGAGGTGGAAAGGCCCCCCCACACCTGCTGAGGGCAGCTGCAGGAAGGGCTACGCTCCTGTGTTTGCCCCAGTTTCAATTAACGAGATCGCCCAGCCCACACACCTTGAGCCACCCCACTGCGCGCTTCCCTGCAGGAGGCAGCCTCTCTGCCCGAGCCAGGCTCCACACAGCCACGAGCGGGACGTGGGGCCCAGCACCCACCCGCTGCGAAGGCCGTACCCGGGCCAAAGGGGCGGCTTCTCCACCTCCTTGTCTCCCTCAAAAATCTGTCCCTCAAGAGCTGTTTGCGGTTACAGAGAGATCATTTGGGATGAAGGGGACCGTTTTTCATTCTGTCCCCCAAACAAGAAACAAGTCTCTTTGGCATAGTTTAGGATGAGTCATTGCAGTAGATTTGAGGGACATACGACGTGTCATGTTTCTGGGTGCACTTCGAGGGCATTTCTCTATTTAATGTAAAGCACATGAAAGACTTTCTGAGGGAGCATGCTGCTGGACCCCAGAGAGCCCTGCTGGTGACCACCGCTGTTTGATACCCTCTGGAAGGCTACAGTTAACCGCGCCAAGGAAAGGAGTCAGACCAGAGCCCGTGCAGCATCAGGGAAGCAAAAAACACTTGTTGGAGTAGACATGGAGCACATTGCAACACAGACATGCTCAAAAATCATGCTTTTTCTTAACTTAAAGGTTCTGGATCATGAAAGTATGTACAAGTATGTGCTATTTGCTACAGGATTTAGCACATATTTGCACACAAGTATCAGATGCAAGTATCTAAAGATAATGCTGTTATTTTATTGTGCTTAGGAGACTAAATAAGAGTTGAAGGAAGCTGGAAATTATATTGTTTTTCTGATTACACAGTGTAATAAAATGACTCTCTTGTTGTTTATCCAAGCAGTTAACTCTTGTGAAAGTCTCTATTGCCAAACTGTTTAACAATTCTTTGTTTGAGAGTAGAGGTTTGAATTTTCTCGGGAAAAGGTATTAGGGAAACCATGACCAAGCAGCCTGGTCACAGCTACAGGATCTGTGCTTGCCTGCGTTTTGGGGCTGAGAGGTTGGATGCAGAATCTGGTTTGCGCTCTATGCATATGGGTGCATTCCCTGGCACGGTAGAGTCTTGACTTGGGTCTCTGTACAGTAGCACATTAAAATTATAATAACAATCATATGCAGGTGTTTCTATTAATCCAGAAAGTTAAGTGAATTGTAGGGAGAATTCTGTCTTGATGTGCTACAACCAGATGCCCTTCAGACAGGAGAAAATTTGAGGGTCAAATATGGATTCCCATGAGCCTAATTCTTCATCCTTTCTGTGGACAGAGATAGACAAATTCAGAACAGAGGGCTGAGTCCTTTCTAAATTGAAATCCAGAGTCGTTGGCATTAGCCCCATGAAACACTCAATGTGTTTTCAGTCAACCCCACCCTGCTCTCCTCTCCACCCCCCTATCCAGTGCTAATGTAATTAAAACAAAAACCTGTGTGTCGCAGAAAATTAATTTCTTAATTATAGCTTATTGCAAGCTATAACATTGGATCATAATTCAATAATTATGATATAGAGATTTTTATACAGCTGATGTAAAACCAAATTCAATTATTTTCTTTTGTAGTATTTCCAAAGAATGAAATTATGTCTGAAAACAGGAGTTGCGTGCACTCACATGTTTATGTCTAGACACATATATCACACAGGACTACTTGGATATAGGCATATGTGTTACATGCACCTCTTTAAGACTTTGCATTATATACACACGTTTATACATACAGTATAGATTTCCTAGTTTATGTAAAAGTTCCTAAAGTAAATCTACTAATTAAAGCGCTAATACCCATCTTAAGGCTGATAATTAGGTATAAAGAGAAAAAGAGACAGGATTAGTGTTCAGATCATGTTCCAAATGCCTCTTAATTGGGTGTTTGTAATCAATCCTGATTGCAAGAGGCAATGGTTTGGCAGAATAAAGAATGAAAAAGGCTTAGCCCTACTATTTTCCTGTTAGTTGACTTGGCCGTAGTATTTAGGTCAGGATCCAGTGTCAAACAAGGTAATTTTGTCAGCCTTAGCGATCCTCATAAAACATTTAAAAATCTTTTCTAATGCTATTTTTTCAAGCTAAATAATCTCTCAAGCTAGAGAGTTATTTTTATCCGGAATCTTAAAAACTGTTTTCAAGTGAACCACAGGAAAGACTTTGTTCTCCTGGCCTCCATCCACCACTGACTTCTGAAATCAGGTCTGGGTTCACTGTGGGTCTTTCATTGCATTGACCTTGGCACTTTTCTCACTAAGCCACAGTTTTCCATCACAAAACCACACAGCTTGGTATAATGATTATTTCTTTATCCCAAGTAACCAAACAATTTTTTAAACAGGGTGACAGATTTCCCTCTTGCACTGTGGGAAACAAGCACCTGGCCATTTCCAAATAGAGTTTTAATGAACTTCCTGAAGGAGATTTGAAAGAAGTTTAATAAGTCACCTGCCAACTTTTTGGGAGTGTAGGTCATTTGTTTTTCTGTAGGAATTCATGAAAATGTGAGAATAACCTCCTTCTCAAGTCCTAAACTTCCATGGAGGAAATTGATTTTCATGGGCAATATCTAAGTTTTTTAAAAACGTAACCTCAAAAAATCAAATTTCTGATTGTTTCTCACACATAAAGTACTGTGAAACTCTGTGATCCACAAAGCTGGTTGTGAGCTGTGTGATCTTTATAATAATTCATTTAAACAGGAAAGGATTGTGCATATTTAGGCTCATCTTGCATGTTAATAGCATTACAAGTATTTTACGTAATGCTATAAAATGAAGAATTTAGATGGCTCAAAAGGACCATTGAGAAAATATCTCCATATGTGGAAGAGACACCCATTTGACGTGGTGATTTCTTCCAGAAGAAACTATGCACATCCCAGAAGCACAATAACCAGCTGTTGTATAGGAGAAACTGGGCGGTTGTCTGCTGCCTTCCATGCTGGTGTGGAGCTACAGTGGCCACATGCCCCGTGTCTCCCCTAAATACAGATGGGCCAAGCCTCAAACTGAATGAGAGCCTGGATTAATCCCTTCCTTATGCTCCCAGCAGCTTGGGCTCCATTGCACATTTGCACTGTGGGCTGCTCTGTGTCCCTGTGTGAATACACAGCCCATCAGAGCTGTGGGGTGGGAGGGGGTTTGGAGCACCCCGCTGCAGGGGGGGGACACACTCTGCCCTCACAGCTCAGCCCTGTGCTGGGGACATGCCCTGTTGCTTTTTGTGTTGGAAAAGAAGATACAGATAGTTCTTTTTCTTTTTTTTCACAACACTCCTTCTTAAATTGGAAGTTGGTAACTTTGAGAAAAATAGAGATCTGTTCACACCCGTGTGATTATTCTGCCTCAAGCTCTGAGAAATGCTCCCTCACAGCCAAAGTTTTGCTCATCTTATTCACATAAACAGTCCCGCTGAAGTCAATTAAAACAACAGACTCACTTGTGCAGGGCTAATAGCTAGGACATGCATTTATGGCACTATACAAATTAATAGTTACTTTTTATAACAGTGGATTTCAGATGCTTGCAGAGTAATTTACAATGCAGTAGAAAATTCAGCTTCCTTCTTTTTTGTCCTCTCAATTCACAAATCACCATAAATAAGTTATCATTTCTTCTCCAGAATCTTAGCTCATAATAGTGAAGGTTTGGGACAAGCTGCAAGTGCATGAGTAAAAATCAAAGTTGGCCTTGTTGTAGGATCTTGTGCCAATCTGTCATTAAGCCAGACAACTTCTACCGACTTTCCTCTGATGTATTCATCTGTAACAAGGGACGCCGATCAGCAATTTAGAAAAGCTTTAGCTTGATCACCATGCAGAAACATAGGCTACGCTGCCTATTTCCATAGCGATCACTCCACTTTGCCAGATGCAAAATGAGAGGCTTACATCCCTCGTGCTAAAAAGCCTTCTTAGAGGAAATCCTAGGCTGTCGCTCCATTTGAGTAGCTTCAGTTAAGTCTGGAAAAATATGCAAAGGTAGCTCTTAAATAAAAGCTCTTTTTTTCTGTTTCATAGCCATCTCCATAATCTGTTTTGGAGATTGAGGCATAAGATGTATTAACATGGCAGGCATATGTTCTGATCGCTGAGTGTTTTTTGACATTCCCACAAAACCCTTGAGACTTTGTGTCACAATTCTATAAACTTTATCTATTTGTACATTCATATCTGGGCTTAATCCCAAAACTTCTTTACATACATTTACAGCAAACAGTTTAGGTTCATCTCCTTGTGTTTCAGATGGCAAGCAGTTAGAGCAGGTACACATTTTAACTACTCTATATAGTCTAACATTCTAATGCATTTCAAAAATTTTCTGTTGTGTTTCAATAGCGCATACACTATATAATGCAGGTATATAAAATGGATACGGGGTGACATTGAGCTGCGAAGCAAGTGAAGACAGCTCCACTGATGCCAATAGTGTTGCACCTGCTAATAGCTCGAACACAAAATACCATAAGCATATCCTATTATGTTCCTTACTGGTTTCCATTTTCATTTATCCTCCACAGCTATACTAGATGATGGCCTTCAAACAGTATAATAGTCTTCTTTATCTCATTTCTTTGACATCATTTTTAAGTTCCTTATTACTCTTGAACAGTGTAGCTAATAGTGCCCAAATTGCTTCTCATTCTTCTCATCATAGCATGTCATTATTCAAAAAACAGTGCTCTTCAGCCTTTCCCACACAAATAGCTCTCCCCCAAACTAAACTTAAAACTTAACTTCCAAGAGCCAGGCTCACATTTCCCAGGCGATTAGGGTCCTTCGACTGGCTGTTACATTTTTACTTTGCACATTTTTACACTTTTTAATTAACCATACCTATGTACCCCTCGAGACTTGAATCTTTGTCTTCTAAAGCCTAGTCTTCATACACTGATTTTTGTATTGATTTAATGATTTCAATTAAGGTTTTGTTCGTGTATAGTTAAAACAATTCAGTACACACTGGGGGATACATGTATTCTAGTATAAAGATGTCTTATGTCAGTACTTTTTCAGAAATAAACCGTGCTAGTGTTGGTAGTTTGTAGCAGGGACTGTACTGCTTTATAATGCTTTCTAAACTGGTTTAACTAAAGTGGCTGGAAAAGCAATGTATAGACCTACTTCTTTGTTACTAGTCACAAATGCTAAAGAGGTTTTTGGATACTGTATTAGCTAAAGTTGTTAGCAAAAAAAAAAAATAGATTTCCTTACTGATTGCAAGTTGCAAATTGCAATATATATATATATATATATATATATATATGCTGATATCGGTGGACTTACTGACATGTCCATTTTCTCCCAGCTTTTAGTCTTTGAACAAAAGCTTAGGCAAAGTGTCTAAGCTAAGCAATTCCTCTGCCTGCTGTAACTTATGCTTTCCAGGAAGGTTTTTTTTGACCTTGCCTCACTAGGCAGCTAGATAAATTACTGTGATGTGACCTTCAAGCACCTCGCTTACTCCATGGAAATTGTCCATATGCACACTCTCACCCCGTGATATTCCATATGACGTGAAAGGTAGTTTATCCCTTTTCTTAGTTATTCCGCCCTCCACCCTTGACATTACAAAGTAAAAACATGCTCATAGGTGTAACCACAGCTCAGCTGATGCTCTGAAATCAAACTCTGAGTGCTCTGAAAATAAACATCTGATCACCGGGTAACTTTTGCATGTCCCCATATGCTCAGCATAGAAAGGAAAATATATCCTTCCTTGCCACATCCCAGCTTCAGCTCTTTCTCATCTGAAAAATATGAGATAATTTTGATTTAAATATGTAAAGAAAGGAAGCTGTTTTCCATGGGCCATATTCTTAATTCATCCAAAGATCGTTCTACTGAAGTTAGTGGAGCACCAGTGATTTATATCGGCTGAGTGAGGACCTGACTCTACATTTCTACAGTTCCCTAGAAATTCTCAGAAGAAAGGCCAGTATTGTAGCTGAAATGGCATTAACTCAGAGTGAAGTCAGTTAAAGTTTTGCCATTCAGCAAGATCAGACTTAAATACTCCTGCAGAACGTGTAGGAGCTTCTTAAAAGTAGGTGGCATAAAGACCAGAGTCCTTCTATCATGTGTACAAACCTTTCTTTCCACTAACGGCTTTAAAGAAGCACACGGGATTGGGTGCTGGGGCACTGTGGCTGTTTACAGTGCTAACGCTCTCCTACTGCTTGGTCTTGGGCCAGTTAATCATCATCTTTGTCCCTCAGTTTTCTCAGAGATGATAATATTTCTCTTGTTTGCAAATATCTGAGGACGCGCTTATTAGTGTTTGTGAAGTCCTTAGAGACTGCTGGGTGGAAATGTAGTGCAGTATAATAGTTATTTGCCATTGTTTTGTATTTGTTCATCTTCTAGCTGTTAATTTTTTTTTAACAATATACTGCTGTGTAAAAATGCATGTGGCAATCTTTTGACTTTCAGAGAGAAGTGTTATCCAAACAAAAATAAAGAATAGGACTCATGCTCACAAGAGACACATTATCCGTGATGAGAAGAATCTATAACAGACACAGCACTAACTCAAAACTGAGCACCAAACAGCATCCAAATGCAAGCAATTTCAAATGTGTGCATACTGCCAGTACAAAACCAGGCCATTCTGCAAACGCAGCGTCCCCCAAGGAGTAGTGAACCTAGCAGCAGCAACGCTAATGGCTGTCTTCTCATGTGCAGCGAGGGAAAGCAGCACTTTAGAGCCGCCTTGGGCAGCTGTTAAGTTATTCATTCTTAACTTACTTCTATAAAGCTGTTATTGGGTGGAAGCAGATGATACAAAGATTTTGGGCCTGCTCCGTCTGCTATGGGGGGAGTATTCCCCATCCTTGCACATAGGGTCAAATTCTGGCTTACTTCAAGTCAATGGCAAAATTTCTCCCTAATCTTGCTGAAAAAAATTATTTTAGGCTCCAGAAAACCCTTTTTTGAAGAGCATTTTTCTGCTGCCAGTGTATCTTGTAGAATTTTCCTCAGTTTGGACATTACTTTCTTTCCAGTGCACACAATGCTTGTAGGGGAGCAAAGAGGCCCATGAGTTTTCAAATGTATTTTTACTGCTAGATCAATGATGAAATAAAAAAAAAATACCCAATTTTCTGTTGTTAGAGTATACCTAATGCGTGAAGTACGGTGCTAGGTCATCTACCTTGTTTCTTAACCTCCTTTCAGAACATTTCAGGCTGTTTTGTGGCTTGTTCCAGCTGATGTCTCATCCTTCCCTATCTACATTCTAAAAGTGATATGAAAGCTCACACTCTCCTGAGCAAAATACAGTGGTTTTCTTTCTCAATATTGTCCACTCCAAATTTTAGACATTGTAAATCAGGCCTCAAAAAATTGTGAAACTTTATAAAAATCCTTGTATCTCAAAAATTACTGTTGATTTCTTTTTCATTTTCCATCTCGTATATTTTTGAGGATTTCCTCTGTGATAGTAACAGCCAGAAAATTCCAGCACCTTAAATGAGAAGTTCGGCAATACCGTGATATCAGCAGCTGATGCTTTAAAACCTGCAACCAAATTTCATGATACTCCTGATAAAAATCATGAGAGCTGGCAATGTTGGATTCTTGCTAAAGTCCCGACTTCCTGATGCTGTTTTTGTTCTCAGTCACAGCCCTGAAACCCCTCCCACTAAAGTGATAGACTTATACAAGAAAAGTAGAATCAAAAGAAAATGGAAGTATTAATTTATATTGATTTCACTGTTATGTTTCTTCACCCCTCACTGCATGATCAGAACTTTCAGAAAGCAAAATTAATCACAGCCAAAAAAACCTCTCTGAGTTTACCACCCTTTTCTCTGAGTATACATAAAATAGCATTAGGAGTCCTATTGTTATGGAGGTTAAATGCTTGGTTTCAAAGCCAACTTACACCAATGAGAAGAAAATTGATTGAAAACCATTAAAGGACATGACTTTTGGCTCAGGAAGACCCTGATCTGCAAGTTGCTGGCATATCTGGGACAAAGATCACACCAGCCGCTGCAGGATCCTTACACTGTCCCACTGCTATCCCCTGGCAGACGTGCTGGTGATAAACGAGGTGGACGGACACAGAAAAAACTTTCTTATGCGCTATTCTTTTACGTCTTGTGCAGGCTTCTGTTTTCAGGGGATCATTCTCTTTCAAATATTACACAAAAATACTGTGCAAAACGGCTAACATTGTTGACAGTAAGGGTCCCATCCTCCACCTAACTATACCATTTTTATGTCTGCATGTTCCTAGTGAAGTCAGTGAAGTTGTGACAGACTGCTTTGTATTTCCTTTATGGTTTGGATCCTTCCCTGCTGAAGTTACAATAACTGCAGTAGGTGTAACCTGATGTGCACAAGCTGAGAAGTGGCCATATAGCTCTAAACTCAGGGGCTGTTCTGAGGACAAAACTAATTTTCAAAACATTTTTATAAACTCAAGGAAATCTTAATGTCTTTATTCTGTTATTACTTTAAAATAATAATCCCAAACTGACCTGGGAGCTATTACTCAGTGAGCACTGGCCCCTTGGAAGGTTTCAACTTGACAAGTTTAGCCATTTTTTGAGCGCACAGAGGAAGTCATTAAGGCACATCAGGCTGCTGATTGCTATTAAATTCTGCAGAGAGTTCTGTGTAAAAATCAATGCCATAACAGGGCTACAAGAATCTAAGAGGCAGGAAAAGCATTTCTTTACCCTCTGGTAACTCAAAAATGGATTAATAGATTTTGTGAAACCTCAAAAAAAAAATTACCTATGAGCTAGGGGCCAAATGTAAACCTCTGTGACGAAATAATACAGCCCAGAAAGCTCCGAGCACGTGAAAATGGGATTATAATGGAACCGTCACTGCTGTAACCTCAACTGTATGTTTCTGTGCTGGAGAAATCTCACACATCTGCACATATACGCATGTACGTGCTTATTTATTGTATCCCAAGGAACACCGGTTTTGCTGTATCGCCACTAAGGAACCTGGAGGGAAAATGCATTTTTAGTAAAGTGTGACCTTATATAGCTTTTGCCAGAAAAGTACTACAAGAATTTTCCAGATGAGTTCAGTCCCGGCATCAGCGAAAGTTTTCCTTAGATGGCTGGTGAGTTCTGCTCGTGTGGGAACTGCACTGAAAAATGTGACACAGCTTGCTACTGGTTGAAGAATTTTGTAGAAAAAATATTTTTCATGGGAAAAACTAGTTTAAATCACATTAGGAAGTTTTATTGTAAACATGTAGTATATAAACCAGGCAAAGCCCATTATCTGGCTCGGAGGCCAATTGCCATGGAATGGCTTAAATTCAAGCTGTCCAGTTCTCTTCCTTTCAAAAGCAGAGTGGCAGCATTCAATTCATTTTTTTGGCATGAATTTTGCTCAATTTTTGATGATAAAATGTTGAAACATCTTTTTAATTTTATTATTTTTCTTTGATTCTCATATGAAATAAAATTTTACTGAGCTGTACTAAATTTGCTTCATTCTCTCATAGGATCGTTTGGGTTGGAAGGGACCTCAGGAAATCATCTCATCCAACTCAAAGGAATTGCATTTTATATAATACAAACGCTAAAATGAAGCAATCCATGTAAAACCAAATGTTTCCATAAAACCAAAGAAGATCTAGCTAGGATGTTTCAGAACCTTTATTTCATGGCCTATCCCAGCCTTTCTGCTCAAGTAAATACTAGTTTCTCACCAGCTCTTCTTGTTCATTTTCAAATTCTAGATTTCATGTTTTTGTTGAAAAGAAGGTTCCCTTCTGTTTTTCCATTTTAAAATACATGGAAATATCATGCGGATTTGACCCACCCTAGGAGGAGGGCTGAGGGATAGGGCCACAAGCATGTCCCTACATGGTGGCTGCAGGGCCCCACTAGGTCATGATCTGATGTCTCAGCTAAGCCCAGAAAGGACCTTTTTAAAGAAAGAGCATGAGGGTGAGCCATCTCAGTATCAGGGCTCAGGGCAGGCAGGACTTAGGACCAAAATAGCCCACTTTGGTCCAGAAGGAAGTAATTTTTGCAAAAATTCACCAAGGCTGCAGGTGTCTGACAGCTTCCACCCTCTCCTGGGGAGCCACCACTGTGCATCCCCCCTAGTCCATGGTGAGAGCATGTTGTCGTGGCTGCCGCCAGCATGGCAAACACACCCAGAGGTTCTGGGCCCAAGACTGAAACCTGGAGAAAAGGATCAAAAATAAGCTTTCTGTTAAGGACCGTATCAAGCACATGCAATGAAAACCCTCGTAACGAGTGAGTTGTTAAAGCCTGTTTTAGTGCCTATGGTCTGGATTGGCTGCAGCAAGGGGGCAGATTGCAGACCGTTTCCCCAGCACGGTGCTGAGGATGGAGGCTCCTATACGCTCATTGTAGCAGGGGAAAATCCACTTTTCTTGCATGGATAATTTGGAAGTTATGAATCAGCCTGTTGTTTTTATTTCAGCGGAGTACAGACAACAGTTGTGTAATATGAGGCTGCTGCCTGCCTGTCAGGCAGCTGTAGTTTTTTACCCTGCAGCCTCTTTTAATGTGCATTCTTGGTGAATTCTGAAGAGAAGCAGTCACAACTGTGCGCTCAGACGTTAGAGCAGATCTCATACCCTAGTCATTGAGCCGGGGACTTCACTCGTGCATCACCCTGTGTTTGACGTGTCCATTAAGAATCCTGACCCAGTAACCAGAAAACTGAATTGGTGTCTAAGTTAAAAGGCACTGTAAAAATATGCTCTTGAATCATCTCGTTTTGAACAGAGATTAATATTTTCTTGCAGTGTGTCTACTTTTCCCAGGTGTTAAATAGACCATTTGCTGTCTGCTGGTTTTTAGGGTTTTTTAAAGTAGGTGTTAAAGGCTATTCCAGCCTAACTCAACAGGGTTTAAAGCGTGAGAGACAGTTATCTGCAGAAAAATGCCCATCTCTCTCAAATAATTAGCAATTATCTGTCAGAAAAGCTTCAGAACTGTCTACAGTAAGAAAAACACTTTTCATCTTCAGCTTTTTTTGTCTCCCTCTTTCCCCCTCCTCTTCACCTCCCTCCCACCTTTCCCCCAGCATTTTCTGAGCAGTCTTTGCCAAAGGAAACACTGATGAAAGTAACTTTCGGTGGCTGAGCAGTTCCCTCTGTCACCTCCTCCCTGTCCGCCCCCTAGATTGCAACAGACATCTGCCTTTGTACACACCATGTCAGAGTCCAGTGGAGACATTTCATCTTCATTGTTTCTCCAAAATAAATAAAAGCCGCACAGACGATGCGAACTGGCTTTAGGCATCCCATTGCTAATAATGGAGCTATGTTGGTAATTGCTAATAATGATGCAGTGTTTCAGCATGGGAACACTGTTCTAGCTGTAAAGTGGATCTGGCCTGAATAAAGTGACACAGATGGTAACATTATTGCATATTTCTTTGTAGTGGAAGTTGAAATTTTACTGTGGGAAAAAAAAACATTCCTACATTTCCTTCCAGTTATTTCTTTAATATTAGCAGCACTGGCATGCTTGATCTGTGAACTGTGTCAGTGCCACCTAAGGAACTTGAAGAGGAGTTTGCGAAGTGAGGAGAAGCAATTGTTTCCACTTAGCAAAGGAAGCACTTAGATGCTGTTTGACAGAATTGCATTTGCCTCCCTTGGTAGGGATGACCCATTTTGATCACACGCAACAGCCAAACAACAAACAGCCAATCTGCAGTAAATCAGACTTTAAACATCTCTGTAGCTGCTAGCTGAAAGACTGGTTCTGGAGTCCTCTCTCATGAACCAGAGCTCCCACATCTGTACCTCAGTCGTTCGGGAGTGCTTCGTTGCCTTTTTGCAGGCTGCAAACAGCGGGAATACATGCTTTGTGGGCCGGCTCCCGGGTTTCAGCTTCCTTTGATGCACACAAAGTACGTGCTCCTCTGGGAATGCCCGGCATCCTCCGTGCTTACGTGCACAACCACTTCAGCACCCTGTTGAGCCAAAACCGGTGGAAGCACACACTGATACTTTGGCCTGACTGCAACATGTTTCCTTTGAAAGGTGTTTGTAAAGCTGTGGCAGCATGTCAAAGATAAGAGAGGCAGGAATTGGTCATATTTGCCAAGCGCCTGCCTTTGTTGGCTCC
The DNA here is from genome assembly GCF_964199755.1 of Larus michahellis. Classification (NCBI taxonomy): domain Eukaryota; kingdom Metazoa; phylum Chordata; class Aves; order Charadriiformes; family Laridae; genus Larus; species Larus michahellis. Next base: position 16,487,002 of record NC_133897.1, read on the forward strand.
GTCCGCAAGAGCAGCTACCCTCACTTTTGAACTCCCCGAACTTGCTGCATGTTCATCCACAAAAAATGGCTAGCTCACCCAGACCTAGAGTGTCAGGGCCAGAGTTGTCCTTCCTGCAAGATTAGGTCACAGCATTAGATCAAAGTCCTCCTATGCCATTTTACACCACGTGGATGCAACAACCAGCCAAGTTTCAAGTCCCAAGTGCAGGTGTCTAGTAACTGTGCGATGCACACATGAAAGTTAGAGCCAGATGCCAAACTTACAAGCTAAATTTCATCTTTTTCCCCAACATCACACCTTTCTTATCCACCCTTATAACTGCATTCCCAATTTAAATTTCAGAAGATTGTTGCTAATGTCTAAAACTTTCCCACCTGTCTTTCCTTTTCAATTTTCTTTCTTCATCTGGCAATACAAACTGAGCTTAATAATGCCCTTTTAAACAGTTGAGAAAGGGCAGTCCACCAAGGAGGCCTCTTCCCGGCAAAAGAAGTGGTGCACAGTATTAACTACTGTGTAGAGGGAACATGTAGCAGAAAGCAGTGTTGGCATGTGCATAGGAAATAAACACTGTGTATTTGCTGCAGTTGCCGTGTAGCTGGAAGTGCAAGGCATGAGCAGGAGGGACAAGCAACTGCCATTTAGAAATTATTATGAGGAAAAATAGTGAGAAAGTGCAGAAAGAGAACCTAATTTCACCTAATTCATCCTTCCAAAAGCTGGATGTCTCCTCTAAACTGGATATCTGAGTTTCTCCTGTGGTTTATGGGGAGGGAGATACCTCCAGCAAAAACATATCCCACCTTAAAACTGATCACCAAGATAAATCATTCTTTCAAGGTGCCTCTGTCTCTCTCCCCAGACTACCAAGGGATAACTATCTCAGCATATGTCGCTGGGTTTTAGACAGCTACTGTAAGGTGAAATAAATTCCACCCGAAGTCCTCAGAAATGGCTGCCCGAAGTGGACAGGAAAGCTGGCAGACTTAGATAGCTGCAGAAGCTCCTTTCTGTCATAGTGGACACAGAGCTGATTGCCAGGGTTGGTACAGTATTGCCCATGTCAATGAGGTAAAAAAAAATCTTGCAACGCTTTGGAAATTGTTTGCCATGTCACAGGCTTAAGGCTTAATGCTCAACAAGCTGTATAATTGGGTTACAAGTGAAAATGAAAACAGAAAATGAGCACAAGACCCTTATGTTCTGTTCATATAGAAGTAAACATTTTCTTCAAGAACTGAAACTGTTGACTTAAAATATATCACATGGTGATGTACTTACAGTGTGAAATTGCTTTTGTTTGGGCAGTGTTACCTGCAGCTTCTGTGGCTTGGCTCAAAGCCCTTTTGAATCTCGCTGGGGCAGGCTGACAGACCTGGTCTGTGGCATTCAAAGTCACTCCTGCAGAGCACATGCACCGCAGGAGCACACTGGTCAGCAGTTAGAGATCTCCTGTAGCAAAGAAGATACTTGATAGGACATAAAGATATGAGCAACATCCCTGAAATGGAAGGCAATGGAAAGGAAAATACCAGAGTATAGTGCACACAATATAGACTGCCTAATTCAGCAAACGCAATTCATTTACTTGAGCTTACTCAATCTTCTCTCAGCACACACTCAGCCCTGTTTAACATATGCTCGAACCCCACATTATTTAATGTAGCCAACAGGTGCTTGCAATTAGGCACATGCTTAGTAACGTGACTGAATTAAGGCCCAAATATTCCTGCTTCGACACATGAACATGACTGTTTCTATTAAGATGGAGCATTGCACGCTAGGATTTGTAATCACTGCAGACCACACCGCGTGGATGATGAGGCACCATGAAATGCTTCTATTTGGAAGACTATTCACATGCTTCCATTTAGGTCTGAGCTCAAAACCTTTCCTTAATCAGGGTCAAAGTAATGATTGTGTCTTAGACCAAGTTATGAAGCCCAGATCCTGAAGTTCTGGATGCTGCAAAACTCCCACAGACTTGAAACATGCAAATTGGATGCCGTTCATAGACTCCTGGCAGATTGTCAGGGCAGTGTCCTTAAGTTTCTGATGTTTTGCTAAATTGTAATAAGTCGTCCTGTGGTTTAAAATTCAGGAAAAATAGAGGACACTGCATTTTCACTTACAGACTGATTTGTTGTCTCTACCTTATGTAGCTAAAATAGGGTGGACTTAAGCAGCAATAGGTTAAGCAGTAATGACGCCAGTGTTTTCTTTTGCTGAGACTTTAGCCAAGCAAAGGATGCAATGCTAATCTAGACTTGTTTCTCTTTTTCCTTAAATAATATTTTTATTGAGCAAGAAGCGGATGCCAGAATGGCCTTTTGATCAGCTAAAAACAACAGTGTCTCTAAGGGAATCTTTCCTGTTTATTGTATGCTGCTGCATTTGAAAAATGCTAGCCTACAGTAGAGCTAGACTCCTTAGCATACAAGAAGCAGGGCAAAACAGGATGAGGCCAAAATGGGAACTGTATATCACAGGAACTTGGAAAGGCAGGAAGTAACAAAAGAAGTAGAAATTCTTGATTAAAAGTATAATTGTACCCGCTTGTGCAAGAGGATAATGACTTTCAAATGTCAGCCTTTGTGCCTGTTCATAATGATAAAGCTATTAAACCGTATGTACTGTTCTTAATTCCATTTCTCATGGCAAGTCATTTAGGATCCACAACTGTTCTGTCCACTGAAATCTAAAGTATTTCTTCAGCAGTACATTCAAGCAATAGATTAGAAGGAGTGCTAACTAGAGCAGTGCCAGCCAGGACTGCTGCACAATAGTTTAAAATGTGTTGGAGATTCTGTTATTAGCCCTAATTTCAAGGATTTAAACAGTCACTCCCAGGATAAAAGTCAGCCAAGGAGTGAATATTTAAACCTAATTTGTTAAAATAAAAAGACATGGTTTTTGTAGTTTAGAAGTTTCATGTGTGAAAAGGAATAAGGTCTTTAAACATTTTTTTGCAGATCTGTAACTGAAAAGTAAATCTATTTCAAAAGTTAACTCAAGAAGAAATGAACTTTTAAAGCAGTAAATGGCTTTGTTACTTCAGAAAATTAGTTATAGCAGAGATAGTCACAAACAAGTTACCAAGTTTTAAAACCACTGCTGCACAATTGAGCTTGGTCCAGCTCTGCATTGCTAATGGAAAAACCCCATTTGCTTCAGTGGTAATTAGATCAAATGCTAACTTCCTCATCAGGAAGTTAGATTCTGGAAGAAAAAGTAAGAGCTCAGTTTTGCAATCACAACACTTGGTAAAATGTTCGCCTATAACATCAGTAAAGTTGCCTCCAAAGACAGGAAGACAAATAATGTGCTGGTGTCACCGTGGGTGCTTTAGCCTTCCCCAGCATTTCGGTCAGTGTCAGTGCTTCTGATCCCAGGACGTGGGATGGTGTTGCTCTCAGACTGAAGCTGGTAATAACATGTTTTATAATTATAGGCACATGCCAACAGAAAAGCTATAGAATAAATTGTCGTTACCAGATGGTTCAATGTTTCAGGCGGGAAGATGTTAGAGAGAATTCTGCATCAGCTTCCGCAAGTCCTACCCAGCAGGTGATATTTATGGACTGTTTATAAGATTTTCACATATGGCATTCTGAAGAGGTTTGTAACTTTTATACTCTGCCATCCAGTTTATTTATTTTACAAAAATCCCACTCCAAAGGTCAGCTATGTTCTGTCTGTCACAGCAACTCCAGGCCTAGGGAAAAATACTGAACTTAATCTCAGCATGGAGTAGTTAAACAAATGTGCTTTTAAACATGGTAGAGGTGGTTTTGTGTCTTGTTCTCATATATCTTAGACCCTGTGTCTGTTGGCTTTAGGCATCATTTAAATGAGAGCACTGTTTAGCACCTCTTTCACATTCAAATGATATATTTGTGTTCTTTTGCGTGGAAATGTCTGTATATTTTCAACACTGCTCAATTCATGTGAAAGCAGACAGGAACAAACCAAAGAGACAAAGATTATGTCAAAGTGGGTGAACAATACTGAAGTGATCATGATACATCTATTCTTTTCAAAATCTTCAGAAGAAACCCTCCTTTCCTTTCCCACCTTCCAAGCAGTGCAGGGAAGCTCATTTCAAACCCTTCCAGCGTGACACTCTGCTCTTGGTATTGGATTCCTGTCTCTGAGCCTCCTCTGCTCCATCTGACTCCGGTGTGGAGGCCAAACCCAGTACTGACTTCCCTGCTTACCTGACAGCAAAACAGAATACCTTCTCTTTTTCTTACTACACCTTATCCATATACCTGAATAGATCCCATGCTAAGTAATGAATCGCTGGTGAAATTCAAGTGGTGCAAATGCCGCTGCTCTCATCTGGTCAATTAATTTTGCCGGTGCAAAACACGCTTGCGCACAGGGAAACCACAGATCAGCTTTTTGAATTGTATCCTAAACGTCACTGTAGCTGGGAGGCATTAGTACCTCAAAGTTATATTTACTGTAGAAGACTGGTGATAAAATTTCAACAACTGATTGAATAGTTGAATCTCTGATTCACAAAAGCAATATGATTACAGGGTAACTATTATTTATACAATGTCTGATTTGTGATATATGTATATAATCAATTGCAAATTATGTGCTTTTCAAACATCTGCTGTAGTTTATTGTGAGTCTATTAGAGGATATCTAATACCCAGTAAGAAATGATGTGTAAGAAATCCATCACCTCTTTTCTGACAGGAGGGCCTTGTAGCGCAAACAGATGCTGTCTATCGTCTTTGTTATATCGACCCTCTGGGTTTGAGGATCTGAGGCTTTCTGCTGAACCATCATGAAAATACCTTCATGATATGCCATAATAATCCTCTTTTCTGAACAAGAGTACAAAGCAGCTATATAGTATGCAAAAATGGGCACAGCTGTAAACCAGGCATTAGTTCAAAGTCATGAAATAGCGCTGTTGGAAAAATAACAAAATCCATGTTTTTGAGTCAAAAACACAAAATTGTGATTTTCATCATCTGGTAATATCACAAGCACTATTTCTTTTAGGAATACTACCCAGGAATATAGATCCCCTTTGCTCTTAGGAGTCTGATGTACAAACTTCGGGAGCAGGATGTGCAGTTGCTTGTTGGATGCATAGGGAGGTTTGCGATTTCTGGTCTTGCACAAGTTTTGTCAAACCACCACAATTTACGAATTCCACATTCTTCACTGGAGGAAGAACACTTGAAACCACATTTCAGCTGCAAGGTATAAAAGCAGCTATTAAATATACCTACTGCTACATGTTTATAGGCGTACTAAGGAGGACTTGCCTTGGGGTACGCCTCAGCGGGTTAAATTGCACCCACTTAAATTAATAGAACCGTGTCAGTTTTCAACTTTGGCGGAGCTGGAGCAGCAGGACAGGACACCATGCAGGTCCTGCAAGCAGGACCAGAAAAGCTCTGTCAGAAGGACTGGAACATATTTTCAAATTGCAGATTTCAAATTGCTCTTTGAGAGCCGAGATTCTTCAATCAGTAACAGCTCTTCTCCTCCTGAAAATATGTGGCTCTACCAGCAGACCCTGCATACTGCCCTGCCCTCTGTTAGCAAGGTCTGCAGAGTTTCACAAAATGCCAGAGGAGAGTGCAATTGCAGAGTGATGGTTTTTTGGGTTCCCTGTTGTGTAAAGGTGTCTGCCACGGTCCTGTGCCCAGGATGGCTGCTGGTGGCTCCCTTGGAGCTCCTGGTCTCAGCCACATGGCAGACAGTCATAGGCCCGTTTTTCCCTTTTCTTTTCGTCTCAGCCTGGAAAAAGTTCTATTATCTCTGTGAGAATTTAACTTATGCAGAGACCGTGGGATCAGGACCGTGGCTTACTCTGTTATACCTAATTAACCCTGGGAATTCATTTCCACAACACAGAACCAGGCCAAGAATATAGGTAGCTTTACGAAAGAAAATGAAGGATTTACAATGAAGACGTGGAATATCTACAATTACATTTCATATGATACGAAATAATTAAGGGATATAAGCCATAATGGTTCATCCAAGTTCTAACAGATGGGGATACGATGAAATTTCCCCATGGGAAAGTGATTTTGTAATTGTAGAGGTGGGTGTATTCCATTTACTTCTGTATTTATTTTAGCTGTGTATTTATATTTGTATAAACATTAAGGAAAAGCATCAATCTATAACCTCTGGGTATTTTTACCATTTCTTTAAAATACAGAAGTAATTGCTGCATACTTCTTAAAGCATAAAAGGGAAAAAAAAATTAAAACCCTCATTTTTCCCCACCCACACATTTCTCTTCACTTCATATATCCCAGCCCTCAGATTGCCCCTCCCTCTGCAGAAGCCTGGGAAAAGATTCACAAGCACATGTGAAAAATGATAGTTTCACATGGCTGTAGTAGGTTCACATCCTTATTATGTAAATGAGTGGTTTTGGTTTGGGCGTCTCTTTTGTGGTTTTTGTGCAGATGGTTAAATACTTAAACACAGTGGGCCAAATTGTTCCTACTGGAATTTCACTGGCTTTGGCTAAACTACACCAGGAATCGAAATAGGCCGTGGAACCGAAATCTGCTTTTGCGTATAATGAAATAGCCAAATGGGTAACGGGATTGCTGCACAGTAGCAGAAAGGAAAAAGCAACCATGAACCCTTTGTCTGTTCAGTAATTAATGAAGTACCTGGTGATGGATAGATCTGAGAAACCTCGCTTTGCTCCTGTGATCTACACTTCCTCCAGACAGGTAAGCGCAGAGCCGTGTGTGCTGGAGACTGATTAATTAGCCCGAGCCAGTTGTAAAATCTTTAGGAAACAAGTGGTGTCTGTTTTCTTTTGCACAGGATGCCAAGAGATGTATTTAAAGTGTGAGAGTCAAAGGTCAGCTTGACATCACGTACTCTAAGAAAGAGCCCTCGCTTGGATCCCTGTTTCATGTTAGAAATACTGTCTGCGAGCCGTGAAGCTATTGTACTTGATAAGAGAAGGAGTGGGATTAATCTGCAGCAAGGAAAATTTAGGTTAAATATTATGAAAAATGTTGTAACTGTGAGATCACTTAAGCAAAGTAGCAGGCTGTCAAGGGAGACAGTCAAGGCTGGAAGTGACACTTTTCTATCAGAGCTGGTTTGGAGAATAATTAATAAGCATTTCTCTTTGAGCAGGGGGAGGGGTGCCAGGCTCCGCTAGAAGTCTCTGCCAAACCAAATGAGCCTACAAATCTCACAGACACGCTGTGAGTTAATGCCTAGGTACAGATAAAATGGAGCTCTCTGAAAGGACTTTTCCAGCCTCTTCTCAGCTTGTGTTACATATTCTAAATGTAAATTGAATGCAAATACTTTGAGCTGCTCGCCACAAAGCAGTTTACAATCTCCTACACTAAATCTGACCCACTGGAAATTTAAGGGGCCATAGTAATGGTTCATATATTTCTTTCAAAACTAATTGGGTTACAACAGCGAAAAAGTCTGCCCCAATCTCTATGATTTCTTCTGCCTGTTTCATATTTATTTTCACGAATTTCTGGTTATAGTGTAATATTTCTAAGTTTTCAACTGGTCTCTTCCACTATCAAAGTTAATGAATGTGTTAACATTGCATTCAGTGAGAAAATGCATAAGCTAGATGCGTGGCTCAAGTTCTAAATATTCTGCTAAGGTTTTTATCTTCAGATTGTTCAGGCTTATCCGCTTGCACTGAACCAGCGATAATAAGGTATCTTTCTTTCTGTCTTTGCTCTGGAAAGATAAAATTTGTCATTTCCTAGCATTATATCCAAGTGCAGCAAATTGCAAAACAAATGCATTACCTCTACATTATTTTGGGGGTGCAGTGTGTGTTAAATTCATTTTCAAAATCAGATTACAGGAGGTTAAATCTCATTCCCTAATTTGTGCCAACAAAATTGGCAAATCATCTTAACAAAGGGCCAAAGAATTATTGCCTTGATAATAATAGAAAATTTGAACTTGGCAGTTTTATAGATTGGCCCACGTCTAAAAAGCTTTAGTAAAGGTTGCTCTGCACCATCTCCAGTGGAGTGGTACTTCATAAAAGCAAACATTCATTTTGCCCACTAAAGGGGGTCTTGGCAAAGTAAAGGAGGGCATAGGCAACATGAAATTTAATCCATAGCTTTCCATCTACTGCACCCTACAGAGCCACAACCCAGGGAACCAGAAGAAAGAGATCAAAAGGCTTTAAAAATGTCAGGCAACAGGATCTTATTTAAATTATTAGGTGAGATGCCCTCTTGTTTTTAACAATAGCAAAACATACCACGTAGTCTGTTTTGCTCTCTCCGTTTTATGCTGGTTTTGACAGGCTGGTGCAAATTGCATATAGAAATTGTATTTCTGCTTTCCAGCATCTCTTTGGACAACATTTGAAAACATGTTTTTGTAAGACAATGTAATATTCAAAGGTATTCGAATCATGTAGAAGCTGGAGGATTTGTAACAGGTTCTTAACCAGTATTGACTGAAATAAAAGTAATTTGATGAAAAACCAGAAACCTGCGGCTGATAAGCACTTAGGGAATATAAGAAGGTTTATCTGTAATTCTGTTAAGTGATTCAACTTTAAGAATTACGCGTTTCCAATTCACATACATATGCTAAAAGTGTTTTTGAGTTTCCAACAATTGAAATCATTAAAACCACATACATAAGAAGAAATTTTTTTCTTGTTATTTATGTTGGCTTTATTGCAGAAAGATAGATAGTGTCCCAACCTGATGTCATACTGCAGAACAGTAAAACCTTTCTCAAGCTCTGTGTGCAACTTCTATGCTGCTAAAGCATTGTGCACATGAGCAGTCTCACTGACATCAGCAAAAGCAGGGCTGCACAGTCTAATTCTTAAAATATGTCATGTACATATCAATTCTCGATGCTGGCATTTTTATCTCAGATTTTGTAAGGTGAAGCATATGGCCTGAATATGAGACTGGCTGAATATTAAACTGCTCTAGCTTACTGAGTAATTCACGTTTCTAAATCATATGAGTAGTGGATAGTGCTGATTTAACAAAGCACCAATCAGACAAGACTGATGTGCTTAAAATGAAAGAAATACAAATAAAAGGTCATCAATATACACATGATTAATGATCACACTTAAAAGCAGTTTTCACCATGCCTCCTAATCATGGATTTGCGTGTTTGTGTGTCTACATGTATGAAGGGGGGGCTGAAACGAGGGAAAAAAGATCTCTGCACCATTCTGTCTTCCTTACTTACGTTAATACCTTTGGGATTCTTTTACAGAATAACACAGATTTTGCAGATTAAGGAAAACAGGATGGGCTATTTTTAGGATTCAATTCATATGAAGCCATTTTCACTTACCTTTTAACAACTTCCTGATCTTTTTCTTACAAACTGTGTTGGCTGAAGGTAGATGGGCAGGGGACTGCAAAATTGAAGTGAGTGGGACTTGCATCCTTAGGGACTAAAAGCATCAAGAGACAAAACACATGTTGGAGAGGAGCAAGCTTAAATTCTGGGTGTAAAGGGCACTGGTCATACTGGATGACAGGCATTTCACATTCGGAATGACTTGCCATAGTGAGGTGCTTGCTAATGTGCTCGCTTCCTCTCGCATTGCCCCAGGTATCTGAGACAGTTCCTAGATGCAAACAGAGGGAGAGTCATTTATAACGTGACAGACTCATGCTAAGGCTGGCAGGGAATACTGTTAACCTCACAAGTCTTGATGTGACTGAAGAGGCTCGAGATCTGTATGGGAGACAAGTCTGAAAATTAACAGCCTCATTAATCAAATCACAATGTTTTGACAACTTCATGGTGTGTATGTAATCTATCCTGTATACAATTTGGCTAGGGCTTTTATGCAATGAGATGTTTTTTGCAATAATTTTATGTGAGAAGAGTCCACCCCACAGCACAATTACTGGATTTTATGCTGGTTATCAAAGGGTGAAAATGCATAATCATCTGAGATTCGAATAGAAAATACTGCCAGGATTATGAAGGAGGTAGCACATCTCCTTGTTTCCTATTCTGGTTAACTGACTGAAGTATAATCACCATCGTAATTTAGAAAGTCTGGGGGAAAGACATCCAGCCTCTCACACCTGAGCTCAGGTACAGGAAATACCCCTCTTCAAAGAAGAAATCCTTTGAATCCATTTGCCCAATGTGTTTAGTCAAGAGTGAAGAAGTGTGGATAACCTGCTGGGGCACCCTGCCAGGACACACCAGAGAGTCTCCCTTAGATAACCAGTTCTCCAGAGCAGCAGGATGCTCAGCACAGGGTAATTCAGACCTATTCTGGTTCCCTCAGATGTCAGACAATTATTTTCTGCTTAAAAACAGACTGTCCCCCAAATTTTTTGTTCTTCAGACTCCTTGTAAGTACCCATTTTAAGGAGCTTAGGGATATGCAGGAGCCTCTTTCCACACCTAGGGATTTGTGCAGAAGGCTTATTAATACTTTGGAGTATTAATTGTGTAAATCCCTGCACATCTAGACAAGACTACATCCATGAGTATTTCTGGGTTATAAAGAAATGTTTTTACTTGTTATAATGTGCTTAGTAGAACAAGGTTTGATGTAGTGGTAAGAGTAGCAAAATGCCATGTTTCACTATGAACATTTTGAAACAGAAGCTCACAAAAAAAACACATAGTATTTGAAGTCTCTTTGTCCTTCTTGTTCATTGTCCATCTGCAAAGGTAAAAATTTTAAATCAAAGCTAAAAGGGTTAGGAGTAATAATGCAGAGCTGTCAACTAAATATGTCTATTTACAAAAGACTTATTAAATCACAAAATTAATGACAGTATCACTAGTACTGTAGCCATCTCAGTTCATCCAATGCCTTCAAACTCTTTCAGCGAAATATCAATATCTGACTTTCCAGACTGGGAAACTGAGGCACAGGGAAGTTTACTGACAGTTGGCCTCACTGAATAGCGATGGCATAGGAACAGAGCCTGTGCTTGCAGCCTCCCAGTCCAGTCTCTGCCCACTTTCTCCCATCATTTCCCATCTCCCTAAACTACCTCAGCCCCATCGCACTGAGGGCCGTCTAGGCTCACATTTGCTTGCATATGAAGCATGAAATCTCAACTCTTTCTTTAATGTCCTGGCTTTATGGCCCTGTTAGCTACTGTGTGAGCAGTACGGAGCTGTAACGGCACAGAAAGTTTACAGGTGACTAAACAGGACACTGGGCAGCATGGCCATCCTGCCCGATTCCCTTCCAGTGCTCCTGCCCTCCCAGCCAGTGGCTCTCATTAAAGCAGGATGACTCCCAGCTTCCAACCTGCCGCATGTTGGACATATGCATCCGTGCTGCAGTCAAAGACGTGACTGCGGCATCCATAATGGTTCCAAATCCTTACCCACTTAGTGACAAAGCTGCGGTGGCATAGGTTTTATTGTCCCCAGTAGGAACGTTCAGCACTGAACAGAGTCTATGACATTATTAGTACCTCAGCCAGTTAAATAAAAATAGTTCAGACATGTGTCCCTGCGTTGTAATCACATCTCCAAATGCAAGAATAGCAATTTTCAGTAGAGTTTATCACTGCTCTGAGCAACACTGTTAACAAGCAATATTGTTATTTTCCCAGAGCATAATGCTGCATAGAAACCTTACTCAGGTTCTTTCCAGCTGATACATCCTTTTGTTGCTGGCATGAGAGGCTCTTCCACGATCCTTATCCCTGTGGGGAAAAAAAGAGACAATCCTTCATCAGTTCTTCTCTTATCCCTCTGCTAGTTCTGATTTTTGTGAATTCCCGTGTGGAATTTTCACGGGAGAAGGGGCAAAGGTTTGATATATGTCTCAAAGTTGTTTGGCTGGGTTGGTTCCTACATTAGACGTGTGGGAATCAAGCAAGGGCAGAGGATACTTTGTGGTATCTGTTTGAGGGGAAATGTGCAGCAGTTGAGGAAAAGCTGAAATACGGGCTGTTATATGCCAAGTACATGAAAATTCAACTCACTGGAGCTGTTTCAGGAATCTGTTCATCTCAACATGTGTCGGTACTGTGAGTCAGGCAGGATTTTGCCTCAGCAATGGTCTGTTAGTCTCCTAACATCCCTTTGTTCAGCGGGGGAGAAAGGACTGGCTTTACAGCGCCCCTGAGACCAAATCCAGGTTAAAGCTAATGAGGAATGCGTACGTTTAATTTGTTAAAGGGTTTTTTCTGTGTGTTTCAGGAAAGAGGGGGGATTATTACCGTTTCACCCCTGTAATAAAAAACAGGATCCTGTATCTTGGAAATGTTTACAATGCAACAAAATGAGGTTATGTTACATTGTAAAATTTTAAAGGGGACTATGTGCTGACACCTAGCCTGGGCGGCATGGAACACATGAGCTGTTCAGACAGGAAGGGTTTGTATTTAAAAATTATGAAAATCACGTTTCAGTTTGAGAAAAACAAGTGCTCTTCACAAAAAGCTTGAGATTCCTGCAACTGCGTGTCCTCCCCCTGCCAGGTACCAGCTGTTTTATTCAGAGCAGGGGATGAACACAGTGCGTGTGTCATCTGGCTCGAAGCTGGGTGTGATGTTGGTTATTTGGGTACCTTAGCGCTGAGGGAGCAAAACCGCAGGTTTCCCTTGCATCAGCATGCTACGAGGTGTCAGCGTCGGGCTGTACGGCTGGCAGAGGGAGGACGGCTCCAGCGGTGCCCCATGCGACCTGCCGTGCGCCCCGGGAGCTGCACCCCCGCAGGCACAGCACGGGAGGGTTTGCAACAGAAGGATGGAGGCTACGCTGCCAAAAGGAGTCCCCAATTCCTTCTGAGCAAGCCAGACATCTCTGTGAGCCAGCTCAGGGGGCTCAAAGTGAGGAAAGGGATGGGGCATTATCTCATTTCCTTCCCAGACTTCCTACTACTGTTTTGGGCAATTTATACCTTTAAGAATGCATAAGGCAAACAAAGCTTGTTCTCCCTAGTGTGCGAAAGGCTGCATTATTAAACCGCAAAGGAAAGCGTGGTGTTATCTCGCTCAGATTCTCTGCACGTACAAGAGAATCCGGCCCAAATATATTTCATGGCTTGTCTGTCTGGGTTAGCGTGCTGCTTGCCATGAGTGAGGGAGAGGAAAGAATCAATGCCTGATACCACAGGGTCTTATACAGATTGTTCTTGTATGCTTATCACTACTAAGTAGACAAACAAAAGTAAAAGCATTAATAGATACCTGACTAGAAGTGTAAACGAAACAAAAGCCATCAAATCAGGATTTTATCCATTTAATTGCAGAGTAGGTGTTTTCATCAGCCATGTAATGATTTATTGCCTTTCAAGGCTTATTTATTGTAATTGATTAATGAAGACTTATAGCAGCACTCTCTTAGGGGTAACAAAAGGAAAGAAGGTGCAACACCATTTATATTTGCAATTCATTGAGTTACTACAGATCCCCTTGATATATCAGGTAAGACATTATTGTAGCTCCATGTCAGACTGTCCACTTCCCTGAGTAGAAAGCAAGGACAGAAGCCTGACCCATGAAATGCAGAAGACAAATCAACATCATTATCCGATGCTTTCTTGGACCTAGTAACAGCCCTTTCCTGAAGACTGTGTTTTTCTGGATCACAGCTGTCGAAGCAGCTAGCACAAGGTTGAGAGGGGGTGGTTCTAGGAGAACATTACTGCTGACCTCAAAAGCAGCAATTTCTGTGTGAGTGTGTTAGTCCTGACTTAGGTTTTGCACTGCTCTGATTCCAAAGGCAGGGGTCATCTCACAGCCATGCGGCTCCAAGCAAGATTTAGCCTTCACTAAGTATAGGTCCAAATGCTCAGCAGATTTAAGACAGTGTATCTCAAGAAGTTGCACTGATGAGGGAGGAAAAGGAAGTGTAAAGAAGACAAACTCGGTCCCATATAATGAATACTTCCTTGACATTTGTGCAGCTCCCGCTGGGGATTTGAGCTGGTGCGCATGTATGCGGTATGGTCCCAATTACTGAAGCCCACGAGCTGTGTATGTGTTTGTGTTGCGTGTATGTTCATTACCCTGCTTGCTTTCACAAGTAAGTATTTAGTACCAGACGAAAACTACGCAAAATTCTTTAGCAGACACTTGTGAGTTCTGGCAGGTTTTCAATTTAGTTTTCCATTTTAAAATAGCATAGGCTGATCCGCCTCTGATGCAACTCCACTAAACTCTGTAAATTTGTACCAGGGATGATGCTGATCTGCTGTGCACGTTTTCCTTCCTGTAAGTCATTATCACATGCCTCTCTTTCTAAGAAAGACATTTTTATGAGAGGTGGATCACTGGGGTGGGTTTTTTTGTATGGCTGGTTTGCCCCATGCTCCAGCTATAACAATGCAGTTTCACTAGGCGCTGGGTCATACGGCTGACCTCAGCTAACAAGCTGTTCCTGTTTTTAGGCTACTGGGAATGTTTATTGGCCACTGTTTTCCTCCATTCTAAACACATAGTTATTTCTCAAGACCCATATAAATCATAAGGTCACAAAACTCATAAAAACTGTGACATTTTCTGTGATATAGGGTACAAACGAACTAACTTCAGGCTTAGCAGCTTTAAACATCCATGGTATATTTTATCATAATATAAATACATTCATTGAAGTTATATATACTTTTCAGTTCAAGGATACACACAATAAAATAGTAATAAAATTGCTCAATAGGACAAACTTTTATATACTGATGTTTCAGATTGGTACAGTTTAACTGTGAGCTCTATTACAAAAACAATGTACTGTAACTCTGTATGAGTTTAACAGAAATACCAATCTGTTTGCAATAAATGTTAAGTATTCACGTACTTTATAAGAAAATGATGCTGAGGATGCTATTGAATTTCCTAATGTAGATTTCAAGAGCCGAAACTCATGGGGAGGTCTGTACTAACATGCTGGATTGACACACTGATGTGTGCAAAACCCAACTACACCTATAAGGAAACATACTAAGTTATCAATAGGAGTTTTATTCATAATGTCTGTACTGAAATTGGACAACAAATTAATAGAAAAGCATTAGTAGCAATTACTATAATTACATTTGCATAGAGGTTTCCACTCTGCTTCCCTGTTCTCATTTGCTGTAGCTGGTTTGAAATGCACAGCTTCCAGGCTGAAAGTTTCCTAGGCTGCTCCTCTGTTTGAGAATGAACTTTGGAAAGAAACCGCTAAAAAAGATTCAGGTCCTTTTTTTTGTGCAAAGAGTATAAAAATATATACACAGAAACTCGCACACGTACGTGCATACACATGTCCCCGTTGCAAAACAGAAGAAGAAGAACCGCGGGAGTTTTTCAGGCAGCTCTTCAGCCACACTTACTTACATCAGGAGGCTGAAATTTGAAAGCACCGTCCACAAGGAAATGTTCCTTGCGCTGTTCTTGTGAAATATCACTTAGATTTCACAAAGCCAGGGCTGCTTTAAAGTTGCCGGCTATGCATATTACTCATGCTGCTTAAGGGTTGTTTGTTGAAGTGGCAATGTACACAACCAAATGATTTTGTGCTGAGATAACGGCCCGCCAGGAAACACGCAGACATGGTAAGTGGGTTGATCTCCGAACTACAAATGCGTCTCATTCAGCTTTGTGTGCCTCCTGTGCCAAAGAGCCCTTCTAGATGCTATGGCCAGGCACTTTGTCTTTCCGAGTCTGTATTGTATGAAAGAAGTAAGGAGAGGTGGTTTTCAGCTTTAAGTGTTACAACAGACTGCTAAAGGTCTTCTCAGCATTATGAGAATATTTAGCTAGTGATGCCACACAATTCACACACTTTAAGACTCCATTTTCAATCCAGGAAAGCCTTGAAAGTTTTCATCACCTTTCTGTAATTCAAACTTTTTTCCTTGGTGATAGTTTAAGAGAGTCTGCCCCCCTCCTCCCCTAAAAAAAGGCACAGGAAAAGCCATAATACGTGTACATGATTAAACACTGACAAGTCAAAAGTTTCAACAACAAAGCTGTATTTTTTCCGATAACTCTGCTTGTTTGTATGTGCGGCTATATACAGGTTTTACGTACAGTCTCAGCAAAAATCAATCCACTCATTTACATGTGTCACACTTTCAGGCCCGGAAGACCCATAGCAATCATTGATATCAATACAGACTAGGTATGTGAAAACACTAATCCCACAGTGGATTTTTCACTTGGCCAACAGTCTGTCCAAAGGGAATGTGATGCAAAAATCAGAACAAAGGGAACAACACTGAGAAATATTGAGTTCCAAGTGCCTAACTCTGCATCCTTAATACTCTCTTAATATAGTTCCTAACTGGAAATAAATGAAAATACTCATCATTTTACTGCATTTACAGAGCTTCAGGACACAGTTGCCATGGAAGAAAATTGCCATAACTTGTGTTCTCAAGCTGATTCTTATGTCTGCAATTTCCTTTCTCCTTTAGCCTCTTTTAGTTTTGTTAATTATGGGTGTTGCTCAGAGAGGTTGTAGACAGCCCACAAGGGACAAATATTTGAGTTTCAAAAGCATGGAACTTATTTTATGTTCTGAACTTTCACAGTTTCTGTGAAAAGCTAACATCTACCTAATACTTTTAAAAGTCAAGTTCCTAAGGTTATGATTAATATACCACAGAGATCCCAACAGGATAATTACAAATTAATCAGCAGTTCAGAATTCCCAAGCGGAGTGCTATAAGGTTGCCATCACTTTAAACATTCCTTTTCTACTTTCATGGAAAGAAAAAGAAATCAGAAATTATTCTGGTCTTCGTTTGATACAACTCTGTTCTTTAGGCATTCGAGGAAGAAAACTTGAAGCTTCTATAACTTACCAATTAGGCAGGCTTTTTAGTGAAGTCAGCACTGTACGCTAACAGCACTAATCCAACCACGAGTCATTAAACTAGTTAGGCACATGAAAACAATGTTTAATGGATATAGAGACATACAGATAGTGTTGGACTCCTTGCAGCAGTGTGAGTGCGTGTGTATGCCTGAGTCTTTGTATGCAAGCAATTTAGTCGAGTTCTCCTACAGAAATCACACAAACGTATTTGTGAAACTGTGTGAGACTTTGCAGCCCCTTCTTCCAGTCATTCTATGGCTTAAGAACACTTCCAAGTTTTGAGCCTCTGTTAAGGAGCTTTATTCAAAACCCAGAGAAGCCATTAGGAATCTTTCCGTTATTTCAGGAGGACCTAGACTGGGCTCTTATATTTAAAACCGGCTATCTAGGCTTTGTTCCTTGCTGTTCGCAAAATTTCTGGGAGACTGTTGGCACTCAGTCTCTCTCTTCTGTCTCCACATATGTAAAATGAGAATGACAACTTTACCTCAGAGGAATGTTGCAAAGCTTCACTTATAAACAGATTGGCATACTTGGATGAAGTTGCTCAACTAACGAGAAGTTTTCTGATTGATGGGCGTCTCCTGGGAGGTCATAAAAACGAAAACAAAACTCTATAATTGAGTTTTTCAAAATAATATTTTTTGGCTTACAAGCGCCTACTCTTACGCAAGATGACTGCTTCTGCCATCTTTTTTCTATCTCCTGTCACCTGGAATATCTTTCCGAATCTAACCATGTCAAATTAGTGGCTAAATACCAAACAAAGCCAAGGCATAAACCTCACACCTGAAATGTCCATATGAAAGAATATAAAGCTTAAGGTATAGTGAGTAATATGAAAATTACTTTTAATTTTCTTTTTCCAGTTTCTTAAGCCCTTAGCTGGCTCAATGTAGATAAAGTAACTATGAAAGAACCAGTAAAAATTAGACTGCATTTTATTTTGTGAAGAACACTGGAAAGTTGGCAAGAGGTAAGATTTTGCAGTGAAACGGGGAGGTGAACAAGTTGTAAATGACTCTAATATCTTCCAGATGGCATATTTTACTCGGGAACTGAGTTTAGAGTAATTAGAGGCATGTGAATTTCCTATAAATACTAAACTTCACCCGTTTGACACTAGAAAGCTCCTTCGTCTCTGAAGTCTTTAAACTGCTAAGTGTTTCTTTTTCCCCCACTTAAAGTGGAAGTCATGGATTTGTAAATTTGTCTTATTTGACAGACAGAAACCTTTTTCCATGAAAAGATAGCATTTTTGTATGCCAGAAAGTTATGAACTGAAGTTCCTTGCTGAAGAGGTTTAAAATTGAATGTTTCTTCCCAGAAGAGGTTTTCATTTTTATATACTGGGATCATTATATTATAATTTATTACTGTATGTGGCAAGCAGTGAAATCAGTGGAGTTTGCCCTGACTTCAAGATCAGACCTTTTCGTTGGTAAATGATTTTTACAGATAGATATGCTGAAGACCTTAGCAGATGAATTTTGCTTTTACTTCCCCTAGGACATTGCAAAATGGCAAAACCTGCCCCACAACCTCGGATTCTTCTTCGCTTTCTGTATGACATTGTTACATTCATTCGCAGAATGAATCCTGGTGTTCACATTTCTGTTGAAGAGTTTTCTAGGTTTTATTTGGTGTAAATAGAATAGAACTAAATAAATACAAGGTAAAATATTCTGTCACCACTTGCACCCTCTTTGGCCATATATCAGTGTAAACTGGCTTAGATCCATTGACATAAGGGGGCTAATCTCATTTGCAGCAGCTAAAGATCTGTCTACTGTTCTCAGTGGAGCTGTATAGATAAAAGTGCAGATATAATCTTGCTTATTTCGTTCAGATCTTCAGTTCTGCCAGTCCCAGGTATTCAAAAGGCAGGAGCCAAACAACCAGAAGCATGTGATAAGATGAAGGATAATCAGATTTTAAAATAGTAGTGATTCTTTTTATTACTTCTGGGTTTTGAAGTTTTATTGGTTAAGGTATGTTGTATTTCAGATTCCTTTGTTCAGCAGAGAATTAAAAGCTTAATTTTAAAATGAAAGGGCAAATCCCAAAGCATTAGGTGATTCCAGAAACCAGTGTAATAACAAAACTGTTGCTACCGTTAGTCACAATCAAACTGGTACAGTGGGTAACTGTAGATCTTCATCAATGTCTTTGTTACATCTTTTGTCTTTTTCACTACAACATTGTCTTGTACTAAAATAGACCCTCACTAGTTCATTCTTAATGGAGACCCACTGTCAGTTAATGGCATTAGTAAATTACTGAACAGTGGCCAAATCCCAATGGCCTTATTCCCAGAAATCTCTTAGGTTGACAGGACCTTTGTATGAGTAACTTCAGTGAATTTTGGCCCTGGGTGAAGACCATAAAAACATCAGCTCACAAAAGACCAACGGAAACAAAGGCCCCCCAGACTGACAGGGATTTCAGTAAATTACAAATCGTTAATCGATTGCAAATTGCGTAATTAAATATCCAGCACTTTCGAGAACTGTGGGATTCAGATGATATGTTGTCTCCCGTAAGGGGCTTCATCTGCACCATGAATCCAGTACAAGCAAAACCAGTTTAAAAGCTTCTTTCCATGGGCACTCGCTCCCACCTCCCCCTTTCTCATGGTGTTTGCTCTGCCTGGCTGGTGGTAATTCAGCTGTATGTGTGTCCACACTCAGCGAAATGATCTGTTGGGCTTTTTAATAGATTTGAGAGAGAGAGAGACCGAGAGAAAGGGAGAAAGAAAGAAGGAAGGCAGGAAAGAATAAAAAAAAGGTCCCTTCACTCATTCTGTCAAAGATAGATCCACACCAACAGTTGACTTGGCAGGATGGAGGAGGACTTCTCCTTTGGGAAGACCACAGTGTGTGATGGGAGCGAGAAACCAGGCAGGAATGCACCATGCAGGACCCCATGGCACCAAGCACACTCGGAAGGGGATAAAAAAAGCCAAAAAACCCTGCAGTTCCTTGCAGTTCCCATGCATCCCAGTTCTCAAGGAGTGCCTGTGCCCTGCTTAGGCCTGGTGGCTAGCTGCCGACGCAGCAGTCATGCCGGATCCTCTGAGAGCCACATGGTGCCTTAATCTCCATCAAGTTGTGTTTTGAGGCCCACGCATGAGGAGTTGTATCCTCTCCATGTGGATACCTGCATGCACAGTCCAACTGCCAGGGAAGGCTGACGTGTCTCCATGGGAGTGGGCTGCCCCTCCAACACCCATGAGATGGGTCACTTTGCCCAGGTGGGGCACAGGAGGCCCTGGAGAGCAATCAGGCTGCACAGAGGCTTGGATGGAGAGCAACCCGACAGATGCTGAGGTTACAGGCAGAAAAACAGCCCATTCGGGGCTGTGCTTAATTTTTTTATTTTTAACACCGTGTACTTCTTTTTCTTGTTGCTAATAAACTGGGATTAAGGTTGGTGTCCCTCGAGTGCCTGCAGTTCTTAAGCTTTTAGCTCTGGGATACAGATTGCCTTGTGCCACAAGCACCGCAGTAAATCCCACACCGCTAACCCTCAGTCACTAACGGGGCACAAATCCATGGCGCAGAACAACTCGGAACTCTTTATTTAGATTTCCTCTTGCAATGCCTTCTGTTCAGCTAAAATGGAGCCTTACAAGGAATTAAAAAAAAAAAAATCTTTATAAAATAAAGGCAAAAGAAAGATACATACTAAGAAGCAAATTCTCAGAACCAAAGGTAGTCTGACCAGGGTGGATAATTTGTGTTGGGGAGACATTTAGCAGCTTGGTGGACGTGGAATCAGAGCGGTGAAAGAAACAGAGGTAGAAAATCTTTTCATTCTAACAGGTGAATAACCAAAATACTCATAACCACCCTATAGATGCATACCATAGTAGGCTGCAGAAAAATATGGCATATTCAGATGTAAATTATATTTGTATATGCTTCACTGATTGTTTCATAAGGTAAAATGGCAGATATTTAGATTTCAGCTTAGTTCTGCATACGTCTTGGGAAGGAATTTTTTTAGGCAAAAGGCGTAATATCTCACTGCCCTAATAATAGGAAAATGTGTCGAAGTGGAGCGTAGCTTGGCAGAGGGCTGGCTCCAGCAGCAGGCAGGGCTTCCCAGACTTTTCTCTTCACTTCCTGCAGTACAAGGTGCTATGGTGCACTTCAGGGGTCTCCAGCACGTTCAGAACTGAAACCAGACGTAAGCACTGTTATCACCTACTAGAAACTGGAAATAGAAAATTCACCAAAATCTGTATTCTGCAGCTGTTTATGTTTTTCATTGCCTGGTGCTCATTTTATAGGTATTGCTTGGCCTTTTCCTTGGACCCATAACTTACGCTTTCCAAAATAAGAGCAAGTTTTTTGCAATGCCAGCAAGAATTCGTAGAGGAATTCTAGAGTCCCTCATCTTTCCAGTGGGAATCTGTCCCAGACATTGTTCTACTGAACGATAAAATTAGGACCGTCTAGTAATGGCATGCTCAGGCCCGGGCTGGGAGGAGCGGGGGGAGCGTGCGAGCCCTGCAGTGCGTTTCAGCAGGCTCCCACCCGAGAGCCACGCACGGCCCTCGGTGCAAGGAGCAAACAGAAAGTGATCAAAAATGAGATATCCAGAAAGAGTCAGACAAGCAAAAAGGGACCGCCATGAACATACCCACCAATTACCCCCAGCGTCTCCTGTTTCTGCACATGAACTCCTGCTCTCGTCTTTCACCTGAAACCGCACTCCATGGTTAGCGCCATGTTTATATTTACATCTATGTGCCATAAACCCTAAAGGACTATAACATTACGAGAAATATTTGCCACACCATTGGCAGCAGTAACTGAGCGAAGAATTGCCAAGTGGGAAATCCAAATTTGCAAACTCAGTATCCTGGGCTGCGCGCCAATACTGTCTGGGCACTGCGGAGGTGACACATTCAGTCTCCTCACAGGGGTGCCGCTGTGCCAACTGCATCCCTGGCACAGCATCTTCTCCTGACAAACTTATGGAGAAGAACTGCTACCAAGTCCAGAGGGAGATGCAAGCTGCTTTCTGAGCTTCCTTGGCAGCAGCTCCATTTGCAAGTTGTGACTGTACTTTCTCCTATTTACAAGAACAGTTGTTTGTGATACACTGTGGCCTCTGGTAGGATTTTGAAAAGTGCAAAAATGACAGAAGGACATTGGTTTTCAAGTATAAACTAGTAAAATCCAGAGTAATTTCATTTCCCTCAGAAAAAAATAATATAGGTGCTCACTTATAGCAGCCCAGATATCAGATGCTGCCACCAGCGTGGGACAATCCAAATCTATTTGTTAGCTGACAAGTGAAAGACATGATTCTTAGAATATGAAGGTTGTAGGGCTGATCTCTAAAGTTTCCCCTGTTCAAATCGCACTTCGTACCTATTGTCTTACAGCCAAACTTCTTTTCCGTCTGTCAGTAATTTTTCAAAGCAAAGAAAAAAAAATTGAAAAATCCTCCAGTCTTCCACAGGGCTGCATGACCTATAACTTGCAAAATCCATTAGAAGACAGCCTTTTAGTAACCAAATTGTGTCATTTACAATTGCACAGCAGCCAGAAAGAGCACCATAAATTACAATTCTGTCACTATAAGGGACAAAAGAAAGGTGTGGGCAGGCTATTGCTATGAAGGAGGAAACCTGGGCGAGTGATAGAATTTAATTTGAATAATTTTTGCTGAATGTACTTCATATAATAGTAAAATTGGTACTTACAGGTTAATTATTTGTTTGGCTGTATCCAAAATACTTAGTAAGACTGTAGAAGATTGTTTATTTTTAAGATGTAGCAGAGTAAAAATACTGAATTCAAACCTTTGGGGTTTTTTTTTTCTTTTTTATACATGAAGTAAAAAAGCATGTAAAAATTTGCTTAGCATTTTTAGTTAAAATTTTTCACGTTATTTAATAATTCAGAATTTGAAAAATTACCTACTGTGGAGGCCTGAGCAATGAATGGTGCATGGCCAACCGGTGAAATAAAGTCATCATGGAGAGAAGAGCAAAGACTGTCACTCAGATGCTGTCGGTTTATGTGGTTACTCTTTCTCTTTAACAAGCAATTAATTATTCAGAGAAAGGTTGTCTTGTTAAAAATTCTCAACATTCATTTTTTCCCGGAAGTATAAAAACTAGCAGCCTGCATTCCTGAGTGCTTCCAATAGGTTTTGCAGGGAACCCAGAGCTGGTATTCTTAAGGACATTTCTAAAGGAAAAAAAAAAACCAAACCCACAAACCAAAAAAAACCAATTCTGAGGTCCTTTTACAACTCTCCTCTCAAATTTCAAATCCTGTTATACATACGTCATAAAGAAATTACAGAAAGAAGTCTTAATTTTTAAAAACTGCAGGTTATGTAAAGTATCTGTAACAGTGTCTCAGAAATGCACTTTTCCACTTTGTGTTTCCACCAATCTGCAATGGGGCAGCGAAGCTAACTAGCTGAGCAATTGCTACTGGAAAAATCAAATACATAAGAGGAAACGCAGTTAACACAATATTTCACATATGTTAATGCTTACAGTTCCATCAGTGTCAGCTTTATTTTCTACTTGATATACACCAAAGCTGGCACAGAATTTTAACTGATGAGGTAATGTCATTTTTAATTTAAGGAGACTTAAGCCGTCCACTTTAACTAGTGATATCATCTTTGCAGTTGTCTCGCGGGGCTTCATGTAAACATAAGTAATGTGCCCTGGACGGTTTGGAGCAGGGTTGTTAAAAATGACATTGGTCATCATGAAGACATTTTTTTCCTTTGATCTCTTTAAAAATGTCAGGCACACTTTATTGTCCTGTCACTTTTAGCTCTTCCTTGTATATTAATATGCTCGGAAATTTTCAGGGAACATAACAGTAGAATAAAGGTCTAAACCAATTAATGGCAACAATTTTAATGTCGGTCGTGGTAGGATAATGAAAAGTAAATGAGATTGTCTGGCTAACAGCAACTTGTTAAATAAACCGGCAGCAGGGCTGAGACATGAAGACGCAGGGGCAGAGAAAAGCCTTTTGCCGCAGTCCAAAAGAGGCTCAGAGCACAATCCAGGCTCCAAATGCCACCACCTTTTCGGAAAAGATTAAACTGATTCTACAAATTGCGTCTGCTCCTCCTTCCCGTCCGGGGTCGAGTGAAATCATCTGCTAATAAAACTTAAAAGCAGACCTGTCTCCGCACCTGCAGCTTCTGCCTCCCCATGGCTTGTATTCTGCCTTCTCTCTGCTGTCTGGGTGCACGGAGCTGCTGGGCTCTCCTCCGCCCCCCGCAACCCAACCCGCCCCACCAAGCCCTGCACATTGGCATCTCTGGTGACAGGGCTGAGGAGCCCCAACATGACTGCTCCTCCCAGACAAACCTTTACCATCAACCATTACTGCGTTAGTATATGCTTTCCCTTATAAATGGAAATTCCTCCTTATCGGCTCCTCCTTAGGAATGAAGCAAGGAACCAGGGGAGGGTTTAGGCCAGCCTGTTCAGTAATCACGCGCTCTACAAGTACGAGTATTATAATGTGCACTTCTTGATTCAAATACCTAAGCAAAGATGATATCTAATGAAACAAGTTCTGTCTGAGAAAAACCAAGTGCTGTGACTGGCGGGTGGACTTTGTGATTTGCTCAAAACTATTTGTCCAGCTAACAAGGAAAATAACAGATTTTTCTACCGCTGATCTGAAACATGGTGGAGTTTTGAATAAAATCGGATGTTTAGGGATTTATTTATTATTCTGTGGACATATGTTTGGAGGACAGCATATGGAAATCAAAGTATTGTTCATAAAGAGCTCCAGCCAAAAAGACATTTTTGAATTCATAACAGAACTTCACAGTTTGAAAAGAATGCTATGCATTATGTATTGATAACAACACTACACAGACAAAGGAACACAATTTAATAATACAGAATTGTGCTCATGAGATTTCCTTTTTTTTTGTTAATTGGTTACTTTAGCTGACATTGTCTGCAAGCATAATGGACACCATTCTTCCTAATAGTTCCATGTTGCCAGATGATGTCTACAGACATAATGTAGTCCATTTTAATTATTTCATTTTGCTTACATCTTTCAGCATAATGCATTTTCCAAGCAAGCTAGCATTTTTCTTGATTATCTATGTTGTGTTATGGTTTCTAAATTAATTAGGTCTCCTTCTTTCCTGGAAGTTAAAAGTTTCTTCCTTCCATTTATCTACCAGGTATGATTATGTTGAAGTGATTGATGGAGATAATGCTGAAGGACGCTTATGGGGAAAGTACTGTGGAAAAATTGCTCCCCCTCCTTTAGTGTCTTCGGGACCATATCTTTTTATTAAATTTGTTTCCGACTATGAGACACACGGAGCAGGATTTTCTATACGCTATGAAGTTTTCAAAAGAGGTGAGAAACGATTCATTGTTATATAGTTCATAACCTGTGATTTTTTGCTTTCATTCACAGTAATTCTTTGGGATGGAGGGAATACATGAAAATGCTTGAAAGGGAAAATGGTATCAGGCTTGTCATTCTAAGGCGGGGCATGTATTAGTGGGTGTAAATCATTATGAATCAAATGGGTCAGCCGCATCTGAGGATTGACTCCTCTGGGTGTAATGTGATAGTCTTCATCAGCTGTTTGTTTTGACCTTCTTAAAACCATTAGCTTTCTTCCTTTTTTTTTTTTTTTGGTGATAATAATTACTGTATGATTTACAATGTTACTGCCTTAACACCATTGTAACCTTCTGAGTCCCTGACTTATTTTGGTTAGTGTTTTGTTCTGCATTCCCGAGAGATGGCTGTGGGTTCAGAAAGGGCCAGAGTACACGTGGGCAGCAGATGATGGGGTTGGTTTTTTTTTGCTTTCACAAATCATGTTTGGGAGGTAAAGGAGAGGAGAAGCTCACACTGTTCACAGGCATGACCTGCTGGATGCTTGTTGCCAGGGGCTCAGTGCTGGTGAGCACAGGTAGCTCTGTGAGGGGCACAGAGAAAGCCCAGAAGAAAAAATAGTCCAGAATTAACCAGACCTATAGACAGTCCCTCTTTCAAAACTGTCTTTCCGAGTCAGAATCTAGAAGGGGAGTAAGATCTCTTTTTTTGGCATACACCTTCCCTATACCTGGATGGAGATAAATAATTCCTATATTCCATGCCTGGATAATACAGGACCAAAGCTCATAATATATAAAAAGGCAATAAGCTTAACTTTATAGAAAAGAAAAAAAAAAAAAAAGACTTCACCATCAATGTTTAGGGTCATATTTACAGAAGCAGCTCAAAACTCCAGATTTACGATGCACACCACTCCCAGACAGTGCCCCATTTTCAGAACCAGTTCAAGTCCCTTTTACGCACCTAAACCAGAGCCAGCTTTTCAGCTGCGTTCAGCACACGCGCTTGGTGGCAGCTGTACTGTTAATGAGGAGAAGCACGGTAGTGAAGTCTCTTTTCTATTGCATGCTCTTGCTGCTCCGCACAGTGCTAATTGGGGCCACAGACCTCTTGTTCACCATCTTCCCTGTCTGTAAATCCACTCTTGGATCCCAGAAATTCTTTTGGTGACCTGCAGGGTCACATTTTTTGAAAGAACTCAGCATCCAAATGACACCAAGCTTTCCTGAAAAAATATCTCTATTTATTTTGGTGTCTTTAGGAGGCTAAATTCTTGAAACTGTGTCCTGAAGTTTCTCAGTGCTTATATATACAGTACCATCTTTTGTAAAGAACAAGGCTGAAATACAAGAACAAGTGAAAGAACGACCTGTGAAACAATCTATTTTAGCAACTGAGCGTTTGCAGGAAAAAAGCTTTTATTTATTTCCTAACAGTGTAGTGGCAACTCAGAGCTCTGACAGGAATGTTGTGTTTATTTCCTTGTGTGGTCATTTACATCTCTCAGTGATACACATTAACCATGTTAAGATGGCATTATGAATGTGATTTTATATGCACAGAAGTCAGAAAACTCAGAATTATGGCTCCCAAAGCAACTTTAACTCTAGTTCATTCCACATAAACTGTATATTAAGGCAGGAAAGTTATCACCAGGTACAGTGTTAGAAATGCTGTGTGTACACAAAGGATACAAGTTATAGTTGCTGTGGGAACCCAGCCCTTTTTAACTTTTGTGTTAATGCATATATGCTATTCCAAATTTACATTTTAATTTCTGTACCAAATAAAGCTGACCAGTTTACCCTGTTACACAGGTGAAGCTCAGTTGCTCGCACCAGACTAATATGCTTCATTATAGCATATTCACAACTTAGCTCATCATTTTCCAGGTATGAGAAGTATTAAAATGATCCCAAGCCCAAGGTCCTGTGGTGCTGACCTGAAGGCTGATCTGCATTCCAGCACACAGTATATTTTTGCCCATTATTCCTGTGAGAGCATCCTTATTTTTTGAAAAGAAAAACTGCATTATGCTACCTGTGTCCTAAGCTGAATTCTAAACCTGAAGCTTAAAATGCCAAACACCATGGAAATTGTAAGGAGAGACCAGCATATGTAATGACTGCAATAGATGGGCTTTGAGAGTAGGAACTGCTTTTACTTCTCATCCAGCTCCTTAGCCAGAAAAACACTGAAGAAGTTGAATTCCAGACTAAAACATTAAAGCCATATTGCCCAATGTTTAGCCCATCTGAAATGTCCATCATTTTGGCTCGGGCAGCCAGCCTGTCTGAGGATGGATGAGTAGTCTATTCACTAAAAGAGGATCTACGCGGTTCACACTCAACATTCCTAACTGTAGTCGAGTAAATTTATGGTGTAAACTGAAAGAAAAGACAGTGTCAACCAGGAAGACAAATGGTTTTCTGGCTCAGTGACACCTGCAGAAAGCAAGTGAAATTATCTCCAGTGCCATCTCTTTCTCTTTCTTTGCTCTCTCTTTTGCCTCCTCTCTCTCTTTCCTTCAGTTCAACTCCCTTCCTTTATTTCATACACATGCCCGCATGTAGTTTCTCCACCTCACAAGTACCTATTCTGTCCAGTCTCTGCTGAAACCTTTCCTGGCAATTTTCCGTGAACATCACCCCACGGCGCTCCTCATAGCCTTAGTCCTTCCTGGAGTTCCTTCCTTTACAGTGTCAATAAAGGGTCAAAATCTGCGGAGGGCACTTCAGTGAGGCAGCTCTTCTGAAAACAGTTTTTGTTTCTTGCACCAGATTGACTTGAACATGTTTAAAATAAAGCAAGCTGGTATTGAGATACCATGTGTGAGCGTAAGGAGCCTGACGATTGTGCACTCACAGAGCCAGGATCTGGCTGTATTTAATAAAGCAATAATGATTCTGGCTTACATTTTATATTGCATCTTTTATTGGATTCCAAGAGGAGTACAGAGCACTTTATGCTATGAATGGCATAGCAAAGCTATTTTATCCTGGAACAGCAGCTACTGGTGGGAGTGAGGAGCAACACCAGAATATAACCCTCCTATACATGACAAGGAGACGAGGGAATGACAGGGAGAGAAGAGAAAATATCCAACTAATGTGTAAGGGGGCGATTTAATTATAGGCAAAATGTAATTTCCCAAATTGGAATGGGTCAGGTTACGTGAGCATTAATATCTACATCTTCCAAAATATGCCATGAAGTGCTCTGAATATTGATGTGGTAGCTCAAGCGTTTCCTCTCAGTGTCTGTTGAAGGACAAAAATACCTGAACCGACTAAATTCATTCAGACCTCTCTCTCGCATGCTGAATTTAGCTGGGAGGTGGCCAAATCTGTGGGGGGTAATATGTTTGGCACATTCACAAGGAAAACATGTTCTATGGTGAAATAAGAGTATTCATATATGCAACCAGCCAGACTGTTTTCCTTCAATGATCTGTGTTAAGCATTGGAAATCTTCTAAGGCTCCTGACTACAGTCTCTAAGGATGCAGGGCATCCTCATCCAAATTGAAACCTCGCGCACACTCATCCTCCACCACAACTCTGTCGCCTGTGCCCTGCCTGTACTCCATGTCCGAAGACCTTCATCTCAGCCATCCTACCCAAACTCCCCAGGCCAGCTGCTATCCACCAGTGCCCCAAATCCTGTAAATCACTTTCCATTAAATCGAGAGCGTCGAAAGTCAGAGAGGGAGGGGTACCTGTGCTGACCCCATGGGAGGATGTGTAGGTAGTGCCTGCGGCTGACTCTCAGCACACCTGCAGATGTGGGATCCACGGAGACAATTCCTAAGGGTCCTAAATAAAGGAGAAATGTGATCTGTCAACAAGAGAGGAACTCCAGTTTTAGTCCCCTGTATTCACAAAGGCAAATCCAGTGATCTGGCCTTTTATACCCTTGCCTCTTTACTGCCACTTTCCTGCTCCACCAAAAGCAGTGTTTGGAGCATCCCATTATGCCACGGTGGGGACATTGGGGAAAGCTGGTGTGTCAACATTGACATTAGGTGACTTCTAGCAACACGGCCTGTAATCACACAGTTTATCATGCCTGCACTAACAGCAACATTTTACTGGTGCACCTGTGTCAACACCACTCAGAATGAGTCACTCACCCTTGGTACATGTACGAATTACCTTTCACATTTAGTTTGTCAAGGAGGCATAGGTCACATCTGGCAGAGTTACTGAGTCAGTGCTCCAGGAATCTGAAACCACTACTCCCTCTACTGAATTCACTCACCCGCTTTTGTAAAAAATTCTATTTCACCAATAAAAGCCTGTCAGCCATAAGATTTAAAGATTTGAGCTTGAAGGGGCTATAATTATTTCTCTAGGGCTCTGTCGAGATTTCTGCAGCTTACACTTTCATTGTTCCCACATGACTTTGTATTTGTCATAATTTTTTCTAGAGCTGGTACAAGTTTTCATATTGTTCCATACAAATTGAAAATTGGAGATCAGACAGTATATGCGAATTGCGCTTTAAAACCTGACTATCAATAATAGGAACAAGCTGGCTGAATGATTAATACAGCGATTAAAATGAGGTGTTTCATTGAAAAGCCACCTTTGCTGCTGGAGAGACAATACGACCTAATTGGTTTTCCAGCTAACTACTTTGTTTAGTAGCATAGTGTTAACCCAGGTGATTTTTCTCTTTCTCTTACAGGACCTGAATGTTCCAGAAACTTTACTTCATCGAGTGGAGTGATAAAGTCCCCTGGATTCCCTGAAAAATATCCCAATAGCCTTGAATGCACTTACATTATCTTTGCACCAAAGATGTCAGAGATTATACTGGAATTTGAAAGCTTTGAGCTAGAACCTGATTCAAATACTCCAGGGGGAGTGTTCTGTCGCTATGACCGATTGGAAATCTGGGATGGATTCCCTGATGGTAAGAGAAAAATGGACTGTGATATGCATAACCATTACTCTGAAGTGGGCTGCAGAAGGCATATTCTCATTTTTTTAAATGTCAGAGTAGAGAGGTTCTTGCTTGATTTATGTGAAAAGAGTCGAATTAAAGAGAAATGGGGAAAATGCTCTGTAAATTCATTCAGTAAAGCATATCACAGTGTGAATGATTTTTTTTATGAAATATGTTTAAATTTGAACAGTTGGCTTGGGGAAAACCTCTATTTTTAGAGGGAATATGTGATGGATGTCCTACACTAAAATAAATATGAAGCCTTATAGTGGATCCTCAAACTTTCACAGCTAACACGGGTATTGTCCAGAGATTTCCAACAACTTGCACAAACTGGACTTCAGGTACTAACCTTGCAGCTTGAGGAGGAACCAGGGTACAGACCAGGTGTCAAAGCAGAGAATTTCTTTACCGGGGAAAATGCGGTGTCTATACAATTGAAATCATAGTGACGAAATGATTACCCAGGTCAGTAAACAGTCGTTGAGTTATTCATTCAAGTGGCTTCGGTGACCAGGCACTGCAGGGTTTCCTCTGCTATAGTGCTCTCTCTTCCAGCAGTATAAGCAAATCCAAAGGTTTTAGTTTAATTTGTTAATTTGTAATCTCTGATTAGCTGGGCACATGTGTCAGGGTGGGTGTGTTGGGTACCCTTCTGGAACTTACTTCTCTGCCATCCCAGTAATTTTCCACTTAGTTGTTGACCACACTTGACCTTGTGCAAATTCACTGTGTGCATAGCTAGATATTAGCTAAGCCTATAGAGCCAGCGAGCCCCCATTTCACCCTCCACCCAGCCTCATAGCCCTGCTTTACACTGAGACTGAAGAACAGAATAGCTGCATGGTTTCTCTATGTTTTTTCATATATGGCAACGTGTCTGAAAGATGCAAGCCCCCTCCAGGCAGGGCAGCCACGTACCAGTTCTCCAAGGACTCCAGCTCGATAAGCTGCGGCTCCAGCCTAAAAGGGACTGTTCAAGCTGAATGCCGAAACTTTAGGGTGCCCAGACGCCTACAAACTGTGCAAACAACTGTGTAAAAGTGTTTGTTTGTGATGCCTTTTTCACTGTTTCTACGTATGGCATAAGCTGATAAAGAGAAGCATCTTGAAGCTGTCCTTTTTCTTCTTAATTTTGCAACTTGTAGCAAAATTCAATGGCTGAGAATTTATGTTGTATGTGTCGGGCACTAATTACAGCTATTTCAGTTTTCCACTGGTGTGATAACCCATATTAATAGATATTTTCTTTGCTTTTATGAACAGAAGTGGCAGTTTCTGCAAACTGCTAATCCTACATTAATATTTCATTTAAATGAAAACGTATAACTTAAGGAACATATCTTAATAACACATTTAAACTTGCCTGTTTTCATACGTAAATCCCCAATATAATTTTAATTAAAGCTTTTATTAATGCTACAGTAAATAGGTACGTGCTTTTTAACGTATATTTGTTTTTCCTTTTTGTTTTATGCTTAATGGGTTTATCATGGCTCTTTTCAATCCACTCCAATAAATAGTGAAGAAAGAGCCATAACAGTAGCCGAAAAACTGTTTAGTATTTAATGCCTCAGTTAGAAACACTGTATTGTAACACTACAATAATGATGTCTGGAACATTTAATAATAGGTTTATTTGTGTATAGGCCAAATCTTCCCAAGCTGAATTCCTGTAGAACTTGCATTTAAACTGACATGTGAAAAGATGATCCAATCAATCAATTTATGTGTAATATTACCAAAAAGAAATGCATTATTGTTAGTGTCAGAGGGTTTCAAAGCGGTAATTTCCTGGTTCAAGAAAGTGACTGAGCCACACTGAAGAGCAATTAACAACAGGCATTACCAGCCTTCCAATTCCCGCACAAACTGTCTAAAGCCAAAATGATCCTGACATCCAATAAGGGTGTTT
This sequence comes from Larus michahellis, assembly GCF_964199755.1. Lineage (NCBI taxonomy): Eukaryota > Metazoa > Chordata > Aves > Charadriiformes > Laridae > Larus > Larus michahellis. Next base: position 16,519,032 of record NC_133897.1, read on the forward strand.
ACATGTTTGTAAATATTCCACTGAATTTGTAGACTAGAAAGGAATGTTTCCTAGATACAAACTACTGGAGGCTGCGTCCGCTGTAGGGAAATGTTTGCTGCATCATTTCACTGTGGGACGATCCTTAGCCAGCAGTCAGTCTCTCTTGCTCAGCTTAACACAGCGAAGGCAGAGAGGACGTGATTGCTTCTCTGTAAATGCATCACAGGATGGGTCCCTGGGAGAAAGAAAAAGTATTTTAACTGAAGAGCAAAGCTGACACAGGAAACCGCCGGCCACAAACTGAAGATAGAAATGAAAAGTTTCTAGATATCAAAAAGAGAGCATCCAGATAATCTTGCAAAAAAATAAAAGGAGAAAGGAAAGCAAAATAAATCTGACTTGCATGCACATGGAAGCAATAAATTTCTGAAAAATATTAGACAGTACCATTTCCTTTGATGAAGGGGGGTTCACCTAGGGTGAGTCTTTCAGCCATTTGTCCATTTCCCTTTAATCCAAGAAAAAGTATTTTGATGCTGCATCTACACTATTAACTGACATGGGGCCAAGTCATGGTTGTGTGTATTTCTTAATTGCTGGCATGCTCCCTTGCACAATTTTAGCTCATGTCAGCTTGCGCTTTGCCCAGCAATTCCTAAACACGGTTTAGAAGACAGCAAAAGCCGGGGTTCATTCCCAACAGGCAGGTTGGACACGACCATCCTGCTTCAGAGGGAAGAGCCCTATGGGAACGAGCTGTGTCACGCTCTTAGTCTGGTGCCAGGATCAGTCTCAGGCCGCTGGCCGCAGGTCTGGAGGGTGGTCCCTGGCCTGCACTGTTTACTAATGCAGATATAGCCATAAAAAGGGAAGCTATTTTGCTTTGTTGTACTGCATTGCTGCTCACAAGCCCACTTGTGTTAGAGGTTAAAGCCCCCATTGCACTAATCCAGTAGAAGGATTTTTTACATGTTTGGAAAAATGTATATCCTTCAGTTCAAACCTCTGTTGAACAGCAACACAGCTGTGGTTTGCCGGGATGATGGCAGTATTTTAGTAGGACACAGAGACAGTTTGATGTAAAATAGTTGCGGACACAACCAGGGCAGAATTAGGTGGACACCCCCCTGAACATGCTGCTCTCACCCAGCTCTGGAAACCAGGCATCGGTGTTGGAACCAGGCACTGTCAGCCCCCCCGTTCTCAGCAGAGAACAGCACTCCGCTCTGATCTTTCGCAGACATCTACTTTAGGGCACAGTTAATGGACCCCTGGAGGTTCTTATCTCATTGACTGTACTGGGAGCTATGGATTAGTAGCTCAGACATAAACTTTAGATACCGAAGTTAGAGCAGATGAAACCCAACATAAGTGGAAAATGTTTTCACTGTAGAATTTGATCAGCTACAGTCGCTAGAGAACGGCAGCAAATCACTTTGCTGTTTTCTACAGCTGTGATTCTTCTTTTCCTTCCTCCTCAGAAAGCAGAAAAACAAGAGAAATGTTCTCTTAAACAAATTGTAACAATGATGTTTAAAAGAATATGTCAAAATCATTATGCTTCCATTTACATTTTGCTTCTACATAATTGCCGATTTTCTGATGGAAAACAATTTTCTATTAAACAATTTGCCAGCAACTGTAGCAGTCATTCACAGAGGCATTAATGCTGAAACGCTCTGTCATGATCACAGAGTCCTCAGCCTACCTGGTTGTTCATTTAGTGGACTGAATCTGGCAAGTACTGTCTGCTGAGTACTTGGATCTTGATTCTGCAAAACACGTGCTTATCCTTGAAGCATGTGAGGAGTTAGATTGACTTCAAAAGGAATTTACTGAGGACACTTATGGGTCTGAAGTTAAACACTAGTGTAAGTGTTTTGCTGGTTCAGGAGGGGAATGGTAGGCATTCAGGAATGCCTCAAACTGGCATTTTGTTTCTGCATAGCTGCATGCCAAGGGCCCCCTTTGGTCTCTTCTTTAAAACAAAGCAACAAGTGAAACAAACCCTGATGGAGAATATTTGGGAACTACAGACGCACGTTGCAAATATTGTGCAGAAAAGGGACCATGGTTTGAAGGAGGTAACAGGTGGAGTTAGAGCAGGAAAGTGAGTACGTCACAGAATAGAAATATGTGATTTTGCATGAATAAACGAGACACCAAAACCATCCTTGCCCAAGGCACAAATATACCTCAGCCAGCCTCAGCTGAGAAGAGTCCATTGATGACTTTGAAGAAAAATAGCCCACTCAAAACCAGGACTAGCTTAAGTGATGAATTGCGCATATTCATCATGCAGCTCTCTTTGAAGCTCTATAGACTGTCTACTAGGGGCTCAAAAGTAATTTAAAGAAGTTTACATATGGTTTGAGAACCGCAGGCTAAGCATTGCTGCTTCAGTCAATACCACAAGAGCTTCCACTGAATTACAGAGCAAAACAGAATGCTTTACTTCAGTCGTTAACATCAGTGCAAATGAAGGTTGCTATTAATCTAGGTGTGTTGCTCCTCTGTTGCGATTGCTTTCTACACTCTTGTGAGAACCTGTTAAGATATGAGTATACACAAGCCCAGCGTAGGTGACTACTGGACTGGGAGGATGGGATTCATGTTTCAGTTCTTTTCTCTTTAGCACCCTAAATTGTGTGCAAATGTTTTGTCAATAACAATCATGTGATGCTGTGAAAATACTGTTCGCAGCACCCCAACACACTTTTAAAGACCAGCTTTAAAATTCAGTAAAATGGCTAGCTAACATAAAATTTCCTTTAATATTTTAGAAGTCTGATATACCATTTTTTTTTGCTTGTGTTTTGTTTAGTTTTTTTTTAACTGATTTCCAAAAGCCAAGATTTCAACTGGATGTGCAAATGTGTATTTCAGTAAGTCTCAAAATTTCCTGGTATGGATACTCTTTGTCCAGAAGGGCAAACAATAGAAAAGAAAAGAACAATTAGTAAGGATAAGGTTTCTGCTTAGTCTGAAACCACCAGCCATATTCTATATGTTCCACACTCAGACCTGTACTCAGATCTTCAAATGTACATATTAAGAGTAATCAAGGATTTATTCAAGTTCTAGAATTAGACTCTGCATTTTGGTAAAAGTTTGCAAAACAGGTTTCTTAGTTGCCCTTCTGTCTTTTACCTTGAAAGTTACTCAGTTTTCCACTATATCTTACTATGCCAGTGGAAAGAGGTCCCAGAAATAACTACAGCATGGGCAGCCAAGTGAAGTAGCTGGCTCACCAAGGTGTCTCTGTTCTGCGGATGATGTAGAAGTGTCCTTAAGTGAGGAAATTTCCAAGTGACTCATATTTGGAGTAAACCTTCCTGGGGGATGTTGACAAAGCAATGTGATGGTCTACAGGTAGAGGCTGCAAAGAGCTTTCTGGGACTAATGACTTTTCAGCACCTGCCCCCCTAAAATTCCCATTTGGAACTGTATATGTTCTTTTATGAAAGTCCATCTCAGTTCATAAGGAAGGGTCAGGAAGATGGTTTAAAAAAAAGCAGTGGCATAGTCTGCCTAAGCAGACAGCAGTATCAACCCCTGAATGACTGCTCAGATGGTGTTCCCCACACAGCATTTATTTGATGTGGTGACAACTGAAACATTTGTCATTGAAAAGTTTTCAAGACTTGAAAGGAAGAAGGAACTTTGTGTTAGCTATTTATGTAAGAAGAACAAGAATCTCTATTTCATCCATTTCTGCTCAGATCAATACCGTATTAGCTCAGTAGGCTAAGGTTTACACGTTGTGCAAAAAAAATTCAATACCTCTTTGTGTCATGTTCTACAAGTTTTTGGCTCTTTCATCTACACAGCTAGCAAAGGGAATAGTACTGTGATAGCAGGGCCAATCTGTAGAAGACCGAAATGCAGAATCACTAAATATGTCTTAAAAATTATAAACCAGTGAGTCATGGGGAATCTTAAAGCCTGTCTGCTTTAAACAAAGTTCTCTTCTGTTTGTCATTTCAAAGAGGCTTCCCTACAGGAAATGGGAGGAGGGAGGCTCAGAGTGCCATAACGTGGTTGGCCTTACCCTCCTTATTTTCTTGCAGTTCAGAGCAACATCAGCAGCCATAATGTTGAAAAGCCATCACGGCAAAGAGCAGGATCAGAGCTGTTTGCACATAGAAAATGCAATGAAAAAAAAACCAACAAACCTGCAGCAATTGGAGTGGGGGCATTATTTTGTGGTTTTATAAAGACACTAATGGTAACAGTCTCAAACAACTTTCTCACTCCATATAATAAAACCGTAAAGCTTTAGTGATTTCTAGGATGAGGAAGAATTCAACTCATATCCTCTGTAGGGTGTTTCATTCTGTCGATACTGCATTGACCAGCCCTGGTGGAAAAGGGCTGAACTGGCAGGTATTTTAAATGCCATGGGATTGCCAAGGCAACTGAAGACTAACTATGGCCAGAATACGGATAGAAAAGCACATGCTGGCAGCAAGAGCTATAACATCTGAGCTCCCTCTTTCTGGCAACTCTAGGGCCTTACAGAAATGTGTAGCTTACATAATAAAGTTATTCCAAGCTGGAACTGTTTTACTTGTTGGAAAATGCCAATAAATGACTACAAAATTATGTTAGCTGAGGATTTTCATTGAACTGTGAATAATTAGGATATATAAACATTTTATATTTTAAACTGAAAGTGAAATGGACTTCCTAGAGAAATGACAAGGTGTTAATTTAAGCCTGGAAAGCCAGTGGTGTAAGCATTAGAATGACGTCTTATGATTATTTTCATGATTGACTCCATGGATGGGTTTTAGCATTATCTTTTCTTATTGTTTGTAAGCACAGATGTACCACTATTCAACAGCCTGGGGACCTATCTGTAGGGAATGCTCAAGTGCTAGAAGGCCACATATGTTGGTTGTGAATTGAGTAGCTTAATTAAGGAAAAAGATTATCTCACTGCACGGGAAATCCAGAAAAATATCGGGAACTGGTTTATACATTATTAACACTGAGGCAGATCATGTGTGTGTGTTTATGTGTGTGTTCTGTGGCATGGAGATATACTTAAGAAATCCTTGCTCTTTTGAAAGGATTAAGATTTTCCTCCTGAATTCTTTTACAGCATTCTTTAATATTGAGCATATGGGCAAAAGATCCGTGAGGGTGTGCTGAAAGCCTAAGTAGGAGGGGATAAAGAGTCATTGGTCATAGCCCCAATATGACTGCAAAAATGTTTTTTCCAAGTTCACTATAAAATTAACAGATTATCTGCAGTATTGAGCATAAATCTTGGAAGGTGATGTTTGAACTCCTATTCCCAGAGCGTCTTGTAGACTGAGTGGGCAAATCAGGACATTCGGATTTCCTTGTCATAAATAGGTGCTTCAATCACACTTTGGAAAATACTTCTGGTGTTTTGTACCTGTAATTTTGTGCATGGTTGCCCTCTCTGCACAGTTTAAAGGACACTTTTTGAAATCCTGGTTCTTTACATTTTCAGAGGTTTATGGAGGGCTGTCTGGAGCATTTTAGAAGTAAGATTACTAGGGCAGGATAAGCCATTTATTGTTCGCCACTAAGTTATTGATGATATTGTGATTTTGAACTGTTGTAGAGGTTCACTATTTCCTGCTGAGGGACTCTCTTTAAGTCGCTATTGTAGTGGCATCTATTGTTGTAGTAGAACTGGTAGTTTACTATTATATCCTGTCTCTTTGCAGTTGGCCCGCACATAGGGCGTTATTGTGGGCAGAACAACCCAGGACGTGTCCGGTCTTCAACAGGGATTCTTTCGATGGCATTTTACACCGACAGTGCAATAGCAAAAGAGGGATTCTCAGCAAACTACAGCGTGTCGCAGAGCAGTGTATCAGAAGGTCAGTATTTATCTATCCCGCAGAGCTTCTTGGAAAATATTCTCTGTTATGTCTTCTTGCACACCAGGTGTTGCATGAAACTTTAAGGAAACCTTAAATAAATAAGGTGGTAGGGAAGGGTTGGTTCTGTTTTGCCTTTTTTTTTTTTTGCTTTCTTTTTTTTTAAAAAAAAAAAACAGCTGCCCTTTGAAAAGCAGTGCAAGAAGCAGAATTCTGCTTACAGTTTTATTCTGCAGTATTGCCAGGAAGTTGGGATAATTATTGTGAAAAACTGTGCTGACCAAGGAAACGCAGGAATGCAGAGCAATTGAACACTCGCATTAAAACAATGAAACATGAACAATGAATGCACTATCCAAAGCCTTCTTTTATTACATGGAATAAGCTTTGATGATCGATTTCTTGAATAAAAAGAACCCATTTAATATATGTGCTCTTGTTAAAGCATTTCATAAGCTATCTAAGCTTTGTTCTCTGTCTCGTATTTTTTTCCCAGTTGCCTCATTTTCGTGCTTACCCTTTGGACAGAGAATGAAACAAAGTGAGGGAGATGCAGGAAAATAACAGGCTGTGTTACACCATGTCCTTGCCGATTTCCTTACTTTGCTCGATGATAAAGCAAACACTTTAAAGCAAACTCTTTCCTTTCTGCGACTTACTGAGTTTTGAGCAGATTCACTCAGATCTGATGTACTTGTTTAGTCAAAAAAGGAACAAAATAAAAATGAGTAAACTGAAATTATCCCTGCTACTCCCCCCCTCTCCTCTGCCCCTTGGCCCTTTAATAGCTTTCTCGTATGTGCATAGCCAGGAAGAGGGAATGGGACGTAGCCCGGCCTCTGCGGATGGGAAGCATCTCCTCTGGCTCTCTCAGATTGTATCTCCAGCTAGTTTGCCTTCTCCTTATGTAGGTGCTGCTCCTACCCCTTCATTAGCTGACACAGGCAACTTGGGTTCCCATGTCCACCAGCTACACAGTCATCCTCCTGGGGCTGTAGAGCATCATCACACTGGAGGCAGAATTAATAATATCTGTTATGCTGGGATGCCTTCAGCTCTTAAACACAGGACGACAGAACAGGAGAAGTTAGGGTGTGTGAAAACCCTTTTGGATGATAAGGGGAAACATTTTCTATGATGCAGGCTTAGACAGAGAAGTGATTTCTCTCACTTAATTTCAGCCACCCTTGCTCTTTGTGTTGTCACTATAGAGAGGGTCACCTCCAGAGGACAACTCAGCCTGCTTATTCCAGACACGTGAGGTGTCCTCAGGAGGAACTTGTCCCTCTCAGTAGACTACAGGGAAAGGCCACATGTCTAGATCAAACTAGACACCTACCTTTTAGATATTTTAATGTGACTCCCACCTACCATGTCTGGAGTTCTTTGTAGTGGCCTATGGCTGTCCTTCTGGCTGTCCTTCTGACTCCAGGCAGCAGTTAATTTACTTACCCTAAAGTAGTTCAGTTCCAGTACTTCACCCAAGGCCCCTAATGCATTGAAGCAGCACAGAAATAGGGGAAAGGGTGGTGTGCCACGGGAAATGCAGTTTGGCAACAAGTTTGATAATTCAGTTATGGGGCACCCTAACTGCAACTCCTATATGGTACCCTGGTAGCATTTCCGAATATAAGCTTTTGGGTCACAGATAAAAGGTTTTAAACATTTTTTTCAGAATATTTTCATTTTCATTGAAAAATTAGAACTTTTTTCCCAGCCTATAGATTTTGAAACCTTCAGCTCAGCACCTAACCCTCTGTTAGAGATACACCAGCTCCACAGAAGGTGTAATAAAAAAGAGTGGGTACACAAATGTCAGGGATTCGACTTCACATACTGGTATTTTACCTTAAACTGCTAATGAAGAAATTAATTATATTAATATACTATGAAGTCCCTGAACAGAAGCATAAGCACATGTTATTTTCTCCTGCCCTTGCAATGGGATTGGTAAACCTCTGGCAGCAGGGTGCATGAGCAGCTGGGTGTGAGGTTCTGTCTAAAGCCACCCTCCTGTCCTGCCTTGGTGGGGGTTGGAGCTTTTCTTTTTGAAGAGTGAGAGAAGAATTTAGTCTCCATGCTCTATCGGCCTTTAAACTCACTATAGTGATTGGGTTGTCAATAGATTCTAAATTGTCTTGGTAATTTTTATGTAAACAAAAAGAGATTGGATGGAGATGCTCAACTCCTTTAAAATACATTATGTTATAGAAGAGGTGGTAATTCCCTTAGGTCAATACTCCTCTGGCCTGGATTCAGATTTTGCTGATCTGTTTCTTTCCAGTGTCCAGGATCAAAAGAGAGTGGCTCAAGTTTTAATAATATTTTTAAAACATTTTATACTTTTTGCCCTGGAGTAAATAGTTTTAAAATAAAATTATTTTATACAGTCATCTGGTTTGTCTTTCCTGGCTTTGTGCATAATTATGAGTTGAACATACGTTGCTTTATATTATGAATCCACAGAATTGCCTGTGCTACCCTAGAAAAGAGAATTCTATTGTCCTGTATTGAAATGGCTACAATGCTGGGCTAAAAATATTTGTATAGCTTTATTATTGCAGGAATTGCCATGGCAACTCGAATGACAGTATTAAGAATGACACCATAAGCCCAATACTGCCTCACTTAAAGTTGCTAAAGAATTCAAAGTCACATAAAAATAAATTCTTTAGATATTCATATTCAAAGCAGGAAAATGTTCTCATTATTCAAAGTCTAAATCAAAAAGCTGACCATAATAATGATGGTAATTTATTTTTCTTCAGATTTCCAGTGCATGGAACCACTAGGTATGGAGTCAGGAGAAATTCACTCTGATCAAATCACTGTCTCCTCCCAGTACAGCACTATCTGGTCTTCAGAAAGGTCCCGGCTAAATTACCCTGAAAATGGATGGACCCCAGGGGAAGATTCTATCAGAGAATGGATACAGGTAAAAAGATAACGTTTTAAAGATATTATTAATAATACCCTGTAGAGTTTATTGAATGTGGAGAATGCAAAAGAAAGAAAAAAAAATAACACAGTAAAGTACTTCTACATAATCTAAGAGTCATTGCAAGTGAATAGCTCACATTCCCTATTAGACACACAAAAAAAGACTGACTCCCAAAGGTATAAAAAAAAGAAAAGGTCAGGAAGATTAATTCCTCTGGTTCCCACATCTATTGTTTTTTCAGTCTTCTGGGCACAAATAAGAGATTTTGGTTTAGTGGAAAAGTCAATATTAGTTTAACATGCACTTAAAGTGGAATGTCCCAGTAAACTGAGCATGTGCTACGTCTCTAGCTGATTACAGTTAAGCATTAATACCGCATGGTGTTTTCATGCACTCGGATTTCACCTCAGAAGACCTATGTTCCTTCTAGAATATGTTACACATGAAACAAGTTCAGTGGTCCCTGTCTAGTGGCTATTCTTCCACATCCTTAAATACAACATTCATTAGCGAGACTGGCTGCCCTGGCTTTGCTCTGTTATTACAGGAGAAGTCATGCAGACATTTGTCGCCACGAAGAGACTCCTTGAATTCAGTCAGTGTGCTTGGGCTTCTTGTTTGCTATGTGTTATCAGGCCCATAGCTCAATGGTGCATGATTCCTGAACAGGTTAAAATTATTCATATGAAGTGCTGTATACAAATAATCTATACTAGCAGGCAAGTATTAGTATCATTATGTGAAAAAAGCACTGATTTGTCTCAATTGTAGGTTGACTTACACTTCTTAGTTGTAACCCAGTTTCTATTTCTATTGGCAAAAGCTAAGAGAAAGGCTTGATCATATTAGATCAATATTACTAATATTGAAAACTTGTTCATATATTTGAAACATTCCTTCTGCTTCTGTTGTTTTGTATAGGAAATTACTAACTGACATATAAAAACAATGCCTTATTAGCCGGCCATACGAATGTTCACATTGGTGTTTCCTGTGAGGTTTGCTGTCTGCAAGAAAGCTTAAAAACATGTTGAGTAGTAGTTAGTAAAGGGAAGAAAAGGGGGGGGAAATCTTTCATTTCTAATCCTTGGCACACAATGGGACTCTCAGGTGTCCTGCTTAGGGGCCCCTACACATCCTGAGCTCTTGGCAACTTGTTAATCGTGTATGATGAACCTAATCAGACTTTAGAGTGGCACAAAAAAACTGTTGATCCTTTTTCCTTACTTAGGAATAAATGCTAAAATCTCCCCAGCCTTATCTAAGTGCAAGGCTTGTTATTAATCATTGCCGCTTGCAATCCATGGAATGTATGTGGAAAAAGGGTGGAATGCATCAGAATCAAATTCCATGTGTTTCATCTGGTCGGAGGGCCGCCGCTTTTTCTTTATTTCCTTCTTTTCTGCTGTCACTTACGCATTTATGACTGGATAATCAAAACAAGAGAGCTGGTCAAATCTCATTCATGTGTTCTGTGTGCTTATTAACTTTATTAAGTTATGATGACTACGTACATATATATACCTAGCTTAATCCTTTCACTCAGAACTAGATCTTTCTGAGAAAAAGTTTCAAAGGACTTTTTTTTACCATTAACTTTTTTAAATAACAAACACATAACAGAATCCAAGCTACTCTGGGGTTTGTGCTTAAAACAACTCAGGATACCTCAGGCCTCCTGCCCATGAATTTCTCAACCTCCTTTGCCTTTTGCCATAAACCAGGGTTCTCAGGGGGCGGAACAACCACTGAGCATGATTTTTAGCAGCTTTACACTGCCTCCAGCTACCACATCAGGCAAGAAGTTGGTGGTTATTTGTATGCTGTACTGCTCAGGCCACAGGTCTTCACCGAGCCCCTGGTTTGAAATAGGTAGCATGAACCATTTCCCTGAGCAATCTAGCTCTAGGGCATCTCCTCCACCACCCAGGGCCCATGTGGAGGGACCAACACCCCTAAGGCAGACTTCATGGCAGAGCAACTGGGCTGTAGCAGCCTTTGCTGCGAAGCTGGGGCTTGTTTGCAAGACTGAGCCTACAAAGTCTTGCTTGGAGATTCGTTGCATCAAATGGGCATGCTTAACACATGTTGCAGAAGACTTGTTAATCACTTCTACCATTCAGCCTATGTAGCAGAAGCAACCGAGCTAGTTTGGAGAGTATGCCATCCCCTGGCTTTTCACAAGGTACAACGGTTTAACTCGTCTTTGGTTCTATTATTTGTGTCATTCTTATACGGATTTATTATTGTTTAATTAAATACTATCATAGTTTATTCAAACTTCCAAATGTGCTCTAAATGTTTTCCTGTTAAACTTTATTGACAATCTTGAGATGGGTGCTAAGCGCTTCAGACTATCAGGCACCTCAGTAACGGGGTCCTTACACATGTGAACCCCTACCTTCTACAAAGGCTTGATGCCATTGGCAGTAAGCACATGTTGCAAGTTTGTACCTGGATAAAATATTGAAATCCTGTGTTTCCTCTGTACAAATATCCCCAGGAACAGATGTTCCGCTCCATAAGAGCTTACAGACAAACAATCAAGGACACGCAGCTAATAAAATACTCCGAAACTACCCGTTAAAAAAAAATCGTAGTAGTTTATAAAAGGAGGAAGACACTTGGATATGAGTGACTGAGGTCACTTTGTTCTGTTTTGTTCTGTATGCTATTGTAAACTAGTCATTTATTTGAAGTATTTGCTTTTATGCACTACAGCATAAATAGGTTTTTGTTGCACAGTGCAAGAACTCTAGAAAATATTCAACAGCAAAAAACAGTCTGAAGGATATAGCAATGCTGAACTTGGAACTTTTAAAGTGAAACTTTCTGCCTATATGCCCATGTCTGAGAGAGAAGGATTTTGTGTGTATCAGTATTCATTAATCTTTTCACGATTGCAGGTTTCCATACCTGCACACACACTGCAGCTGGTTAATAGTGATGTCTGCCTTCAAACTGCTAATATGCGTATGCAACTACGGCATGCATATGAGATAGGTACAATCATACATGGGCAAAGCAGCTTGAAAATTCAGCTCCAAATACTACTTTCCTTAGTGTATAATATTTTTTTTGTATAGGGGAAATATTATAGTTCTCCTTTCCCTTCCTTTTACCCCTCCCTTCAAGGTTAATGTTTTTACTAAGACAAAAGAAACAGAAAACCTCAGTTAAGTATCAGCAAAGGGAGATTTGTATCTATAGAGGACGTCTAGAGGGCATGCGATATGATTGTCTCCTTTGAGGTGTTGACGTCTTTCGGACCATTTCGCTCAAAATAATTAGGAAAATAGTGTTGGCTGGTTGTTAGTAATGGATTTGCATGAATTCCATCTGTGGATGTGAAACCCATTCTTTGGTGGAAAAACTACATTGCTTCTTTGTGGCTGACAAGGTACTAATTCCTGAGTTCATCTGAATGCCGCCTGCTTAGCGGGCTCTGCTAAGCAAAAGCTGCCTGAACGTTCCTTTCCTTAGTTTTTTGGAAATAAATGTCAAAGCTTAGATTCAAAATATCCATAGCACAGTCACACCATCAGTCTGCACCGTACTTTCTCCATTTTATTTTTACCCTCAGACACACTTTTGAAAATTGCTCAACTAACTTGAGATTTGGAGTGACTCCATAATCAGAAACAGAGTCACTCCAGATTGAATTTCTTCTTTAAAAAAACATTAATAAAGTCTGTGGATTTTCTAATATGAATGGAATAAAGATATGCAAGAGCCAAGGGCTGCCAAAAATGAGCATGAAGTTAGTTTATTGTCATATGGGATGTTATTACCTTCTCAACCTTAAGCTCAGCCAACTTGTTTATTACACTTACGTTTCACACACTTGACTACGCTTCAGTGTGAAATAGCATAATTTAAAATAAAAAATAAAAACAGCCCTTTAATTTAATCAAGAGCAGGGAACTGCCATTGCAACATAAGTCATTGTCCCTCATTAACGTATCCTTTCACAGGAAAAATAGTATAGTGTTTCCATTTCTGTAATCTGAACAACAAACATGTTAATAGGTATCAATTACCAGCCAGTTTCAGTACTCAGAACCAGTAAGAAGGCCAGTGCGAGGGTTTCACATCTGGTTTTAGTGAAACTGTTCCTGTCTGTGGTATTTAAAATTTAAAGAACTCCTGTTATTGTGCAATTGGGAATCCTAGGGGAGTACAATGTTAATGAAATCCATAACGTGCAGGGATTTTATGATTGCATTTTCAAGGCATTCCTTCAAAAGGGACGACTGATTTCTGCCATGGCAGCAGTAATTGTATTTTTACAGAGTAGATTTAATGTTTGCATCTAAGAACAGCGGTTACGTTTACACTCATCTGAAAAAGTAACATGCGAAATTTTTATATTTAGGGAACTTTTTGCGTCTTGTTTCTGAAGCCTTTGAGCAGGAGCCATGGGGCAAGCTTGTGCCTTGGGGACGCCCCGACGGGTGGTGGCCAACAGCCCCCTGGGGCAGGGCAGGGGCGGGGAGCTCCGGGAGGAGCACCCCAAGGCAGAGGTGCCACCAGCTGAAGACACTTGAGACCCATGTGTGTGTGGTTTTGCGGAGAGACTGATTGCCTATTACCAGGGTCACTGGGAACCTCTGCTATCATCAATCCTCATAACAGTGTGCATTTTCAAACCTGCAAGGAGCAACACCTTCTGGGTACTTTTGCTGCAGAATCTGTATGTTTTCTATCAAAATGTTTCTTCTAATGCATAGAACACAAATCTTTACACTCCCACGAAGCTGGATGGTAGTTTCTGGGTGGCACAATTTTTCTCTCATCCTGAAACACTGAGTGAGACCTCCAGCTTGCCCAGAAAGCAAAGTATGTTTGTTAATAACACGGGATCTTCAGTTCATATTATGGCCGGGGTTGGACAAAACCATAAATCCAGCTTTAAGAATCCTACTATCAGATCAAAACTTTGCAGCCATAAAACAAAAAAGCACTACTCTGGTATAAACACACTCTGCCAGTTCAAATTCATTCCAAAAAGGTTAACAGGAGGTTAACATAAATAGACATTATACTCTGGATTGGGTATTATCTGTCATTCTGCAGCTGACATACGGCCATATACTAAGATGAACTCCCTATTGTGTGTCCTGGCTAATATGACATAAATGGCTAATCCAGCCCAAATTTGTGCTGCGGGGTTTCTGAGCAGGGCACAGATGTGGTATCACATGGAAATGGCCAGAGTCAGAGGGTTGCAGAGGGACCAGGTCTGGTCGCTCCCTCTGGGCTCTGCCTGCCCACCTCCACCTCATCCCCCACCCATCCCTTTGGCACCTACGACTCTTGCAGAGTAATCCTCTAGACCGGGCAGCCCGAGGAATATCAGCTGATCTGGTGCACAGTTCTCCCTCGGCATCTTGCAGCATTTAGGGATCTGGAGAAAGGCCAGAGAGAGGTAAGAATAGGCCCCCGCAAGAAGCAACCTGGGAGATCCCCCTCGCCTCCACTGATTGAAATATCAGTTGTTTATTTAACATTAACTCTCCCGTTCAAGGAAAATATACTTCCATTGATTTAAAACACTTCTATGTATACACTACTTCTCCAGAATGAGAGGGACCTCTGAGGTGGAATTTTCCTTCCACATTTGTCTTCATTCCTTTACATTTGCAGTAACCTACGTTCTTCATTATTTGTTCCTTTGTAAGTGAAACCCAGAAGCATGCATTGCTGAGGTGAACTGGTATATAGATTAGTACAGATTTATTCCTGTAGCACTTCTGAAAATAATTGCAGTTCATCATTTGGTGTCTCGACCTTTCATCTGTGTCATAGCTTATTTCCTTATCAGGTATTCCCTTACAAATGTAGTCGGTATTTATATATGCTGCTGCACAGCACATTTGTTTCATTAACAGGTTTATTCTTACATCAGGCAGCTGTTTAGGTTGACTTTACCAAGCCAGCTTATCTAAATATTTCACATGAAAGCCCAAGGAAGTGCAAGTCAACAATGCCTGTTATTTTTATTCTTATTATTTCTGTTTCTTTTGGAGTTTGGTATCGCAGTGAAGTGCATCATATTACTGCACAGAATAACATGAAACCTGGGAAACCTCAGCCTCCCAGTTCTCCTAGCCTTTGAAGGACTGCCTGAGAGCTGAAGTTCAGAGGCTTTGTGGCAGGGCTTGCCCATCATTAGGGAGCACACTGACATGAAAGCACAAAATCTGTCAGTCCTTTGTCTTCTCTACCGCTTTAGAATACAAGTCATGTATTTGGTTCATGACATTTTACAGTTCATAACTGCACTCCAGAAATTACAAAAAGCAGAGTTAGCTTTGTGTGGAAAAGTGTTACAGTTATCTTACAGTCTTAACATACTTTGCACATGGGCAAAGAATGACAAAAGAATATTCCTTTCTGGAAATCACAGCCAGTACAGACTGTGACACAGCGCAGAACCGGGGTTAATTGACCCAGCAGGATACATTCGTACCTTTATTTACTGTGACATGCGAATAAATGGTAGAGTTTCACAAAGGCAAGTACTGAAATTAGACAAGAGGGAGAGGGAGAAATAAAAGGGCCCTACAAAGTATGAAGGTTTTTTTGATTATTCAAAGTGCTTTAAGAGCTATTTTAGTACCAGAAAGTTCCCAGCCATAGATTTATCACTCTGGGGAGGCTGAAGGGATGCTCAGAGAACTGTGCAAAACCATTGGCAGCCTTATTGCTCCAGAAGTGCAGGTGCAAAATGCAGTTTAGAAGAAAATTCTCTCTACCTCCCCCTGACATGTTTCAACATCAGCCCTAATGCAGAGGGGAGTCCTGCGTGGCTTCGAGCAATCCTGCATGCAACATATGGAGGAGCAGCAGAAGCGGAGCCCCTCCGAGCCTCCGCTACCAGCCTAATCATTATAATAGTTTCAGTTCTTTCAGGGGATCCATTATGCCGAGATCTGAGTAGTTTGTATATAACTCTGTAATTACCTATGCATCCACTTCCCAGTCCAGCCCTACATCCCCTCAACGGCTGTAAGACAGATGGCCCTTTAGAGCTGAGATAGCGAATTAAAAATGTGTCCAGCAAAAGCACTGATTCAGCATCTACTAAAATAATTTTGTAAATTTATCTCACTTTCACTGGCTGGTTCCAGGAGGCAAAGAAGTTAAAACCTTTAAAAATGTTTTTAAACTGAATACCACAGTTTGCTGGGTTTTTTTAAATCACATCTTTCTTTTCTGCTTTCTTTCACAGAAATTAAAGCCACTTAAAAACCTCTGTACAAAATTATTCTTCTCTTTTTTTTTTTCCATATTCACGTGTCTGGCTTTACTCAAAACATTTATTATTATTTGCTGGTTTTTCAAACTGCCATCAAGCCAAAAAATCAGTTGTTTGTGCCATTCTGCTTGGTAGGGGAGCTCTCTCCCAGCTGGCTTGCAGACCCTGCGGGGGCTGAGCAGCCTTGCCCACCCAGCTACCAGGCACTGCAACACATCTGCTCCACCGCAGCCAGGACTTTCTGCAGATGGGAAGGAAGGGATCTCAGAAGGAGATTTTTCGGAGTCCAGCAGAAATAAATTAGTCTACAAGACTAGGCAGGTGTCAAACTGCGGGTGAGGTAGAGCTCAAGGCTAGAAGTTCAGTGACTAAGGGTAGCGGCTCGAAACACAGGGTAGGAACGCACAGCTGAGGCATGTTATAATAAGCAGAGTTGTTACTGAGCTAAAGGTCCCTGTTCTCCCGGGGCCGACCCTCAGTTGGAGATGATAGGTGTACTGCTGAGTGCTTCACAGAGACGATTGTGCATTTTTATTCACTCTTTCCACACCTGCACAGTAGTATGAAGCTGAAGAGTTCATGAGTCCTATGGGCCCTTCCCCATCCCAGCATCCATGCTCCAGATTTTCTGTTGCTGAGCTACTATTTGCCTCCACTATCCTTGTGTCATCCTGCTTTTCTGTTCCACTTTCATTCTGTTCTGCCCATTAGGTGACATTTTCACAGCAGTAGCAAAATAGGTAAAGTAGAAAGATAAATGAGATTTCTTCCAAGTGGTAAATATGTGCCCTTCAGAAAGCAATTTGTCTTCTTCCCACAAAAAAAAAAAAAAGAAAAGGAAAAAAAAAGAAAGAAAAAAAAATGTATATTTCAACAGGCAAATACTTCCATTTTTGCTTTACCTCTGATATTTTCATTCAAGTTTTTAAAAGACTCATTAAAAAGGCATGAGTGAACTTCATGGCTGTTTGATAAACAAAACCTACTAGCAGAGAAAACGCAGTTGGCCAGACATTAAGCTAAGGTTTGATTCCTCTGTTTTCAGGAACTGGCTTCTCATCAGAGAAGCACTGTTTACACGTAACTTCCACCAGCCAGCTGTACCTGTGTAGTCTGCTCTTCCTCTTCGTTGCAGCCTCCTGTGTTGAGCACTTTAGGCCAAACCCATTTCTGGTGCGGATCCTCTGCAGCTGCTGAAAAGATCGATTTGTTCTATCACATATAAAACCAGGGTGTATTTTAACTGGTCTTATTTAGGGTATAGCTTATTGTACTATAGACTTAGGCAGCTTTCTGCCTGAATACAGAGAGGAGCAGGCTCCTCCATTGCAAATCCTATTTAATTCAAGCTCTGGGCTGAAGGGCTGACATAGCACAGAATAATTTTAAAATGCTCTTATCAGGCCATAAAAATTAACTGTCCATAGGAGTGTTCCCCCCTTTCATGATACGCTTAACTAAGAAAACACATCCTGTGTTTATTTTTAAAAGCCACACCGCTTAAAAATCAATAGCTTTGCTCTTTACATAGCTGGAGATAGGGCAACTTTTCAAGAGCCCAGGTGGGGCTACACAAACCAGGCACCATTCTTTGGTCAAGAAAACCCTGGGAATGTAATCCCCACGGCCGGAGTTTGAGCAGGCTTTGTCGAGAGAAGGGCAGAGCTGGAGTGCAACCAGTCTCACTGGTTTGCTTTAGCACCGGGGGGCAAGTTGTCTCAGTAGTCACTAGCCTGCACCATCACTTCTGCTGTCCCCCTTCCTCCTCCGAAGGAGGGGACAAGAGCACATCTTCCAAACCACAGCCTCGGAAGCATTTCATCTATGTGTGTGCATTTCCTCAGAGCTATGAGCGACGTACCAAGGAAAAAGCAAAATGATCTTTGCCTGTGTCGTCTTTGCCTCTCGTTTTTCACCATACATTTGCAGTACCCTCACCACACCGTCTAACTGCAGCTACTTGACATTTTTCTAGAAGGTAGCAGAAACTCATATTTTAAAAAAGCAGTGACTTGCTTGGTGACCCAGTAGTAAATTAAAATCATCATACACAATGCGTATGAAATAGAAAATCGAATTTTGGTGCAACAAAACTGACAGTTCCATTTAACAGAGAATAAATGAATGCAGACTCCTGTGGATGACTGACTGATTTAAAGAGACTGTGCCGATTTTCCAAGATGAGAAAGATGATCACAAGAAAATACATATAGTTCTATACAACACAGGTTATACGCCTGTTCCAATTGCCAGTGAAATTAGGTTTAAAAAGTATTAAATCATAGACACTGGCAGTTTTTCCCCATTTTGTTGCTATTTTTAATAGAAAAACCCAAAGCCTGAACTTTCAAGAATATCTGAGTGTAACAAATTCCAGTGATCTCAGTGAAACTTTCTCTGAACACAGTGATTGCACAGTCAGATCTATCTACACCATCAAGGTGTGCTGTCTGAGACAGGAGAGGTTTAATCCTGCATATTATATCATCCCCTCGCCGGCTTCCTACCCAATTAACGTAGGTATGCTGCCAAACAGGAAGAAGCAGAGGTTATTTCTGAGTGCTTACGTATGTGTAATATTGTAGCTAAATTCAAAAGACCAAAATGTATTATAAATCAAGCCCTGCTGCCTGTACCCTGTGATTCCAACAGGACAGCAGCTGGCAAAAAAATGCTACAGAAGAACTTTTTAGGCAAAAATTAGTGTTTTCCACCCAAAGCCCAGTTATTCACATGTGAAGCAGTCTGATAGAGAAGCTTTGGCTTACTTGTTTCCCATTTGTGCATTAGTTGCTCAGTACACTTGGGCGAAAAAAAAGTCCTACAATTATGTCCTTCTCTCAGAAAAGAGTGGTTCTGCAAGTATTGCTATAGAGTTTCCTTTTTCTATAGTTTCTAACACAAACTGGGGAAGGTTACATTCAAACTGCACTAAATAGTTGTCTTCATTCCAGATCAGAGGATTAAGCTCAGGTTTAAAATTAAATGTAAATTACAAATGAGTATTCAAAAAACGTTAATTAAAAGTATTACGTTCCTGACTCATTTATTGCTCAGCAAGGGTTCCTAAGTATCTTAGCTGGAGAAAGGGGCCATTCACATTCCTCCTTTTTTGACCAAGTCATTGTACATGTCTTAGGTTATCCATTTGCAAGTTAATGTAGTGCCGAAGCGAAGGTTCTCATTTTAAAGAAGTAATATTTCACAGCAAGATATGCTCCTGCAAGATGTAAAACAATCTTTTTCTAAAGCACTGGGAGTTAATCAGCCTTTCTCTTCATGGCTACAGGGAGGGTTCGAATGGCATAAGATGCTGATTACTTAGATCCCAGAGTCTATAGAAATCCCAATACGATTACATTTTCCTCCCTTTGTTATCAGAGTTTATTGTGTCTTGGTGTTCAGGTTTTAAGTAGTTTCCAAGTAAAAAAATAAATTAAGAAGAAGGTATTTTCTGAGTCTTCTGAATAACGATCGTGTTACATCAGAGCGCCACATGAATGCGTTAAGGTGGAGCTTGCAAATGAATAGCAGAAGGATCGTTCCCTATCACTGCATGTGCACTGGATGCGTTTCATACAACACAGCGCGCCCATTTCAGGGGAGCGTTGCATCGCCCTCGCTTTTAAACCAAACTCCTTCAAAGACTCGCACTAAAAATGTCACGCAGAGCTAATGTGTACCAGTGGCAATGCTTCTCCCGGCCCACTCGCAGCATTTCTCTTTCACATTTGATCTTTATAGTTTCCATACTGGAGCGATTTGGTTTGCTGAATTCTGGAAATGTCTCAAGTTGAAATGCTAGTGTATTAACCTGCTGTACTGAGTCTCTTTTGTTTCTCTTTACCAGAGTGCTGCTTGCCAATTTTTACAACTACAGCAGATTTTACTATTCAAACAGAACCAGATGGAACACCAGTTCAAAGAACATGTCAGAATTAAATATTTCTTTTTTAATTAGTTGCTTCTGATTTATGCAAAAAAAAATTAACATAAGAGTGGGAGAATGTGCCATGAATCCAGATGCAACACAGCCCACACAAGCATTATCTTTGCTCTGTCAGAGACACAGAGGCCTTTTCTTTCATTTTTTCTTGTCTTTTCTTTTTTTTTCTTTTTGTTTCTGGATTTCATTTTCCCTACACTTTCTGCGTCTTTCCTTCTTGAACCAGCCGCACAATGACGACTGAAGTTCTCTTATGTTTGTCAGTCATACTTTTTGATCATTATCTTAAATTTTCTCTTGTAGAAACTGGCTGATCTGCCTCTAAAAAAAATTACTGTACTCAATACTACAATCCTAGCCTTGGTATCTCAGTGTGACGGCATCCTTTGAGTCTATTCTTTGTTTTCAGTTGAGGGAATCTTTACACTTACGTTTTTTCTGCTGCAGAAATAGATTTGGGCAGAAGGTGAAGATTGTGAGGAATATTTCAACTGCTAAAGAAAGTTCATTTCCTCTTTGCTGCCAAGCATTCCTATTCCTTTGGCACGAATGTTTGCTCGTCTTCTCTTTCATGCTTCCCCATTTTTGCCAAGTCACATAAGCATCGGTTCAGTAAAGCACATGGACTAAGGACAGTCGTTAGGCACAGACTAGAAGTTGAGCATGTGATTAGCTGCTTTCTCTCCGGGGGCTTTCAGGATGTTGCTGTCAAGGTCAATGAGAAAGACTGAGAATCATAGACTTCAGTGACTCAGGAGAGATCTTACTAACAGCGATATTTTCTCCTCACTTTCTTCACGGAGCTGGCACAAATATCACAGAGAATTTTGCACAAAGATCTGAAATGGTTTACAGGCTTAACTATTTTGACTTAAACCCGGGATGAATATTTACTCCCTGTCATTAATCCAGGAGTTGTGCTTTTGCAATGACTACTCATTTCAAGGGCGAAGACTTCTGGATGTAATTTTCAAGCCAAATTAATGAAACTATTTTCAGAATTTCTACTACAGCCTGTGCCATTTTTACTTAGCATGACAGTCTTCTTTACTTAAAGCTCAATAAATAAAGGAATTAAGTGACAGTTATATATACATCATGGGAGAGCATGATTGGTCAAATCAGCAGCAATACCTAATAAAAAAGATTAACTCTTGCTTAATTAAATATTTGACAGGAGAACAGTGAAGCGTCACAACAGTTAATCTGACCCAGAGCACTGTATGCTATCTAGGGAAGTGACACAGTTCTCTAAAAATATTTACTTTGGTACACTGTGTCAAGTGATGGATTATACAGCTTTTCAAGCCACAAGAGATGCCCACAACAAAAAGCTTCCTGTTGTTAATCAAACTCCAGCACTTTGTCCTTTATTTTCTCAGGCTGTTGAACAGACCTACAGTAGGAGTGTTAAAAGCTGGTAAAACTGCTCCCTTGCTACAGCTCCCTCAATGACTGTATTTTATTTAGCAAGGCAGATTTTCATTCTGAAAATAAGGTCTTCCATCCTATGACATGGTTATGTATGACGACAGGAAGCAGCAATATTCATTTCAAGTCGTGCATCTTGTATGTTGTTCCTTATCCAGCGGTTTGCTAAGCTTTCCTACATGATATATTGTGCAGAGCTAAATGTTATTCTTTTTCCCTCTCCTCAACTGGTGTCTAATAAAATGCATATGCCACCCCTTGCATATCTATGTCTTAAAAATGTGTCACCCACCCACATTTTTTTGGAGACAGTAAGACAGCAATAAAAATGTTTTTCCTGGATGCTAAAAGATATTGCAGAATAAATAGAGAGGAAGTAATTCATATGTAGAAACAGCTAGCGTCTTGCAATATGCATTCACAGGAAAGAAATTGATTTTAGAAGTAGGAACAACTGGGGCTTTTTTTACATGAACATTTCTCTCCTGGAAAAAAATACACGCTTGAGATGTTCCTCGTTTCTTGTAAGTTAGGGGCCAATTCCTATAGGCAAGTCCGCTCCCACTCTTGTAGTTACCAATAAAGGCGGTCACATTGCAACACGGGCAATTATCAAAGGCTGTGGTTTTGGATAAGGCCCTAAGGCATCATTTTCCAGAAGAGATATGCTTTTTAATCTGAATGAAAGTGAGAAAAATTGTGAAAAAAAAGAACTAGCAACATACTGCAGTTAGTCAAAGCTGAAACTCTGGTCATGGAAATGAAATGTCAAGATTTCAGGTTTGGAGACAGCTGCCTGTCTCGGATCACAGCCATACAGCATGCAATAACTTAGAAAATCACTTGCATCCTCTAAAATAAATACCAGATGTTTGTTTATCATATGTGCAGAAAGTTAAACGTCAAATAATTACAGGGAAATGCATTTGATGTTCGTCTTCAAAAGTACCGTATTTCATCACCACTTCTCTCCACAGTTCATTTTAACGTGAAACACAAGTTCTTGAAACAAAAAGGCACAAGATGCCCAAAACAAAAAGCTAGTTGTTAAATATTTGTATTACTATCACAGCTGGAGGAGACTAGATCTGAGAAAAATGGGTTACCTCTGGTTACGTTAACACTTGGAGACATCTCTGGAGAGGACATACTAAGCTGACTGGAAATTACACAGACAGTTGGACTCTATAAACATAAGCCTCCAAAAAGCATGCAAACTCTGATCTGTTTGGTGACACAGCTGTACCAGAGCTGCTGTCCTTCACAATGGTTCCTCTGGACAGCATTGTACGGAAGAGCTGGGTCTTAGCACAGCTGCATCTTGGTACCTTCAGGCTCCAGTTGTTAATAGCACTTGATGTGGTTAAACGTCAACTCTGAGCAGTCCCTGTGACATTTAGAATGTGTATTTTATGCACAATTTTGCATTTTACAGAAGGTAAACTTTCAAAAGACATTGGAAAGCAAACAAAATACGTCACAAAGTGATTAATGAAGGTGAGCTTAACAGCCCCTTAAGATGTGTCATGCAGTTTCCAAGGTAGTCTTCTACATAATTTATTTCTATCACCTTACTTAGAGAAGAAGATTGGTACATTTACAGCTTGATTTACAAAGATACTTAGGCACCACAGAGGGGTGCTCAGTGTTGCAATTCCGTTTGTGCACACCTGGAGAGGAGCGTTTCCTCTCCAGAGGCCGCTGCAGAGACGTGTCAAAGGGAGGAAAATGCCTTAAGCTCTGCCTCTCTCCTGGACCTCTGCACTGACGCAGAGTTAGTACTAAAAACTCCAACTGTTCCACTTCTCCGCTGTTTAGCCCCACCTTCCTTGTTTGCACCGCTCCTTTCTCACAAAACACTGATGGAGAAAGGTTATTCTTTTTTCCTGTATCAGCTTGTGAGCAAACACCTCCCAGCATGCGGCAGGTCGGGGGTTACAGCTTGTTTTTGCGAGGGGTTTAAAGCTGTGGCACGCAGCTGAACACTCGACCCATCAGCTTCTAGGGCTCCAGGAGAGGACTGCTGTTGACATAGTTCCAGTTTTCAAGAAGCAAGTAAAGATTTGCTGATCCAGAGAGGGCACATCTATGTGAAGAGATGTTCTCCCTAACAAGAAGAGATACCTCCTGTACCGTATTATGTAGTTACTGGAGCCAGGGGCACTAATGAGGTTGCCTCTTCCCTACCTATAGGCAATAAATCAGAGGTCTTCGCAGAGCCTCTCCCAGTGAGCTGCTAACTTCTGGCAGGAGAATTTCTGCCTGCCTTTTGAATTCTGCCGGGTTTTAGGCATGAAGACAGATGTCTATATCATTTGTGTATCCCACTGGGCAGTGGGATAGATGCTGTAGGATATTCAGTGCCTCAGGAGTTAAGGGGGTGTATTGAATACCAACCAGCATTTGGGACCAAGCAAAATTTGGGGGCCTGAAGTTCTTTGACGGGACAAGCCTGAGTCACCTGAACGGTCAGTGACTGGTAGCTGCAATTGTTAGCTCAGGCATCAACTAATCAAACCTTCTCCTAAGGCCCCGATATTAAATTTTAACTTGGCTTCAAATGCCTAGAACTCTTGTAATAGGCCATTGCTTGACTTTATTCACAATGAAGTACTTACTGTATATTAAAAAGCCCCTACTAGAATCATTTCAAATCAGTTGGAACGGTGCAGGCTTGGGACCCTAATCATTTCAAAACTGAAGAGCTGTTTCAGATTGTAAGAGAAGCAGATCATTTAAATAACTTAGCTCTGCACTCCCTCAGACTTCCAGATTTTCAAGTGCACTTCAGCCTGGAAGTGAATGTGGTATTGGACATAACTCCGTGCAGCACACTTTACAATCAGCGGAGTACAGTTTGGAGAGCATTTGAAGTTAGGCTGAGATTGCTCAGCGCAATGATGCCCAGATTCCCCCATTAACTTTCAGATTGCAACAATCTAACATCTGAGACTCTCCAGTTACTTTAAATCACTTGATTGTTTTTGTAAGGCGGTGCTGGGATTTTTTTTTTTTTAAGACTGGATTTTTTTTATCAGGACAAAACAAAATGTTACAGTATTTCACCCCTAAAGACAAGGGCTGAAATGTTACATATGGACTTTACCAGCCTTAAAAACTGGGGCAGGGGCTTTGCCCTGAAAGCTCGTTCTATCTGTCACGCACAAGGCCGCTATTCTTGTGTTGGAAGACTTCAAAATGCCTTGCCTATGACATGGGCATTGAGAGAGCAGCCAGCCTGTCCTCAATAGCACTTCCTTCAGCCTTTTGAGAGAGAATGCAGAGTATGTTGATTTAACCGCTCCAGCGCCTTTGGATATATGACATACATCCAGGAAAAAGGATGCCTGTGGGACACAGGGGACATATATTCTGCATCCTGTGTACTTTGGAAATAATGAAAAAGCCTGAGACATTCATGGGACATTCACTTGAGAAGGGTTAATTCAACCTATTATTATCCTACTAAAGTCTGGACAACTGACGTTTAGGGGAATAAATTACTCTGATTAATATATTGTGAATAATGTCGTTTTATATTCAAATTAAATGGTTTGCTCTAGGAAACAAATAGAAGGTTCTAGCCGCAGAGAAAAAGGGTGATGAAATTGATTTCAATTGGTTTGTTGTTATGGCTAAAGAAAGGCTGGGAGGAAATGGCAGGTGTTTCAAAGCTGTGGTCACCAACCTGGCTGTGAGAAAGCTTTGTGCCGATTTCAGCCATTTGGCAGCTGGGCTTGTGCACCGGGACGAAGGTTTCTTTTGCCAGTAGAACTGACTTGAGTAGCCGCAGTCCTGCACCCTACATCATCCTCCCAACCATGCCGATACTTCTTCTGTGATGCCACATGATGAACTAGATGAGGAAGCAGATCTGGATGACAAATAAATAGCTGGGGGAGAGGAAGGTTAACACAAATCACTTGTCCATTTGGTTGCAATATAACTTCATGAGAGAGGGAGAAAGGGAGAGAATGAGTGTAGAAGAGAGAAGGCCTCTAACGTGCATTTATGTGCACACCATAGCATTCATTTCCCCAGCAAGTTCAAAATGCCATTATTTTCTAATGATTAAAGTTTACTATGTTTGGCAGTTGGAACAGAATTATTGCACTTGTGATAATGCTTCTTTCTGTTTTCTTCAAATACGTCATACGGTACAAGCAACTCATTTACCTTTTTCCCAACAAAATCACACAGTGATTCATAATTATCTTGTGAATAACTAATACACCACGGGATTCTATTCTCCCCTTCTGTTTGCAAGTGGTGAGCTCCTGGGTTTTTGCAGAATTCTTGTCATCATTCCCTAAGTGCGCAACTTTGATACTGTACTATTAAATTTCATGCCGTTTCTAACACTGCAGTCCTCAGGGTTGTTCAGTTCTCACCGCGTGACTCTCCTCTGTATTGACAATGCCTTGCAGCTTTGTGTCCTCAGCGAATTTCATTAGAATCTACGCAAGGTAGTTCATGAAAGTATTAAGTAACATTGTTCACCAGACTGCTCCTTGAGGACAGTAACTTCTCTGCAGTCTGGTGGTTCCCACTCCCACTGATGGGGTCTCTGGTTCCTCCCCCGTAGAGGAAAGATAATTCTCTGGCATGTAAATAGCCCTTCTGGCTAATTAGGCACATGTTCCCATCTCCTGCGATGACACTGTTTACAGAAGAGGAGATTATTGCTATGTTATTATCAACAATATGTTGCAATTTCCTTTATATAAAATCCTTCTTATCTTTGTAAAACATGGCGGGGTGGAGGGGGTGTCACCTCTGCATTACTGTTATGCTCTGAACTGATTGTCCTCACGTCCCAATTCCTTCCTTACCACAGGTAGATTTAGGCCTTCTCCGCTTTGTTTCTGGAATTGGGACCCAAGGAGCCATCTCAAAAGAAACAAAGAAAGAATATTACCTGAAAACATACCGCGTTGATGTCAGCTCCAATGGAGAGGACTGGATTACACTGAAAGAAGGAAACAAGCCTGTTGTAAGTCTTTTCTCTTTTACCTCTCTTCGGCCATGAAATAGGCTGTTGAACTGTCTAGTTACTCTCAGTTGTTAAAAAAAAAAAAAAAAAAAAGAGAGGAAATAAGGTATCACAGGTTTAATCAGTATAATCAAGGCTTAAAATATCCCAAATCCAAAAGATAGGTATTGTCTCAGTAGTAATGGGCCACAGAAATTGTTTATCCAAAGCCTAGAGTAGCTGAAAAGGGTGCAAGGTGCTGCCCCACCTGTTGTACCCACAGTGTTTGAGTGGTTTGGGTCTTTTCCCTGAAGTGTGTTGCTGTTTCCCAGTTTGCTGGAGATCTTCTATGTGACCTCAAGAAAAACTTATGGGGAACCTTTTAAAAAATAACGTAGGTCCCATATCAGCAGTGAAGCTCTGGATATGCAGTGTGTCAGCGCCTCAGCTCCTTGTGCATAGCCGTGCTGTCTGGCAGGAGTGCTGGCAAGTCACTAGTAGTTTGTTAGACTTCCAACCATCTCAGTGACAGGGTACATGCAGACAGATAATTAGGCACATCTTTCCATCCTTATAGATTTTTATCACCTTTCCATTTATCGCAAGATTTCCTCTCTGTGACCTCCCAATGAAACAGCTTTAGACACTCATAAGAAAAAACCTTCATTATCCGCTACCATGAGCATAAAGCTCGTTACTGAGAAGTCAATTCTGCTCCAGCTCTCACATGAATAGTCCCAGTGAGGCTGTGCCTCCCTTCCCACCTCACTCAGGATGTGCCCGGGAGCAGCATCCCCAGAGGCTGCCGGGGGCTGATGCAACTGGAAATGTTCTGCGGTACCTCCCTTCAAAATAGCCTTTTTGTGACCCTTTTGTGAAGACCCAGAAGAGCTGTGTAATATTAAACTCTATCAGTGTAACCATATCTAGCTCTAAATATTTGGTTACTGGTTTGTCCCTGATTCATCTGTAAGTGCTATGCCAAGACCACTACATTTATCTAATCAAAATGGTAGCAGTGTTTAACACATACATCTTTCTTCTCTGAAGCACTTTGTGAAACAATAAAAAATGAATCCCGAAAGCTGCTCTTTGACAGGCATTATCCTGGTTCCAAGAAGGAACTTTAG
Source organism: Larus michahellis (assembly GCF_964199755.1). NCBI lineage: Eukaryota > Metazoa > Chordata > Aves > Charadriiformes > Laridae > Larus > Larus michahellis. The sequence continues at coordinate 16,546,556 of NC_133897.1, forward strand.
AAGGTCAAATGCCACAATGTGGGCACTGTGTAATGATATATAAAGGTACAATAACTGACTCACCCAAAGTCACAAGAGGAGCCAGCGCTGTGGCTGGTACGAGGCACAGGGTTTCCTGGCTCTGGTTCCTGTAATCTGAACAAATGCCTCTTTCAAAATCAGACCATGCCTGATTTTCATTACCAGCTTCAATTTGTAAACTCTCCAAGAGTATATTTTACATGAGTTTCTATTGTACATGCTGTCCTTCATTATGAGAACACTTCTTAAACCTGTGTTATTTGTTCAAAGGGTTTATAAAAAAATCAGGTTTCTAAAATGGCAATATTTTGCTGTTGATCAGAACAAGAAAAAACTGCACGCAAGTCTCCCTCTGATATTGTTTTTCAAATGAAAAGTTAAGGAGACTTGGCTACTGAAGGAACAACAAAAGTAGGTAGCCGCAGATCTCTTCAAGGCAGCCCGAGACGGGCGTTGCACTAACCACGTGTAAGGAGTTGGGCACTTTTGAGAAAGATTCCTTTTCTCTGTGAGATGCAGACCTTGAGAAAACTACACAGGTCCTCCAGGAGAAAAAAAAAGTTGCTGAAAAGAAACGTAGCTCCATTTAAAATCTCTTGCTAGATATGAAACTCCTATATTAAATTACTTGAGATGTAACTGAGCCTAATGAGTTGACAGCTGTGCGCTGCTGGCCTCCGCTCCAAATTAGTGCAGTTATTGCAAGTAACAAACAGGAAAGCAGACACTGTATGTAAGAAAAGGGAGAATCTCCCATAAAAGGAGAGGGGTTTGTATCCATGGAAAACAACAGGAAATTGGTCCTCTCTACGTGAGGAAGAAGCAGGAAACTGAATCACCTTCTTTGCACTAGAACACTGCAAGGTTTCGGCTCTGCTAGGAAGGAGCGCGGCTGCAGGATCCTCAACATGAAAGCACAGCACAATCCTGTCCCTTCTTGTGGAAGTCTCATTGTTCATCTAATTTGACTGTTAGCCTCAGGGGACGCAGAGAAAATCTTAGAGCATGCTATATAGATTTTAAATAGACTTCCATCTCAGTATGCAAGGAGAAAGAAAGTCTGAGTACTTGTTAAAAAGGATTTAAAAGCAGAATGTTAACAAAGCAAGGCTTGCACGATACACTCTGCAAAACTCCTAAGGCCAAGGACAGCAAAACATTATATGTTTTTATCCTAACGCCACACAGGATTTGTATGTGGTCTAATTGAAATCCAAATCTTTAATTTGGGCCTGAGGTTCTGTAGCTTTTTGCATCATTTTGCAAGTGTACGAGGAATAAAACTGCCCTAATGGGGCATTGAGGGATTCTTCCGGGACACGGCAGTCCTTGGGTGACAAAGGCCAGTGTATGTCACTCCTATATGTGTGCGTATAGATCTGGGCATTAGGAACACCTCAAAATAGTCAGGGAGTGGAGAGACCCTTGTTGCACTCAGGTGAGCTCCTGCTCTCAATATGGCCCTGAGCTCTCCTGGTCTGCTCTGCAGCATTGTGGTGTGTTATGGGACTCTGCTGGTGGCAAGTATTTTTTAGTATCATTGAACACCTTACATCTTCTTTTTTCCTCCTCAAGGAAAGCTCATCTGTCTGCAAAAATAGTGCTAGGAGTTTAATGAAATAGTTCCCCATGCAAGTCTTTTGTCTCACCGTCCCCCTGCAAATAGCCCTGGTTAGACCTTGTATCGTAACTACTGTAAAACAGATTTATAAACACCATTTGAGAGAAAGCCTAACAAATATATACTTTTTCTTTCCACACAAAGGTGTTTCAAGGGAATAGCAATCCCACTGAGGTTGTTTACAGACCTTTTGCCAAACCAGTTTTAACACGGTTTGTGCGAATTAGACCTGTGTCTTGGGAAAATGGAGTATCGCTGAGATTTGAAGTTTATGGCTGCAAGATAACAGGTAGGTCTTGGGAAGGATTTTAAAACCAAGGGGATTTATTGTGCCTGTACTGTGGTTTTTATTTTTATGAGTGAAATGCATCTTCACGATTTCCACTGTGATCCGAATATAGAAATGTTAAGAAAATAAAAGAAAATAAAACAAGACAGCTCAAACACCCAGTGATATCTGAGTGTTGTTCTGGCATTATCTTTTAGGTGCTCAGCTTTAAGAAGTGAAAAAAAAAAAAAGGTTTAATTACTTTTCTTGCAATTATTTTACAGTTCCATGCAAAATACCTGAGACACACAGATCTTGCTTTTCCTTCCTAACCCTCCAGTCCCTCTCTTTCATGCTTGCTATTTGTAGTCAGTTCTCAGCAGACTTCCCAAGGAACAAACATATATAACTAGGTTTAAAAGTATTGCAAGGTCATCTGAAGCCTGTTCAAGCAACTGGACATATACAGTCAGTTGACTGATAGATCCGTATTGGAATGTAATTCCTTTATATCACACAGTTACCTACCAAAAGAACTATCCAAAGCACTTTCTGAAGTAACGGCAAAAGACATTCATTTGCATCAAAATACTATCTTGGGGTGGGGGGGGAAGCTGATTTTTCTAAAAAAATACCTAGAGACATTTTATAGCACTTAATGCAGTTCATTGACGCTAAAGTTTAATAGTTCTAGGGATATATTTTTTTTCTCCTTAAGGTGTTTCTTTGGTCTCGAAAATGTTTCTCAGGACTCGTTCCCATACAGCAGGAAAATACTATTACTGATTACTGTCTTACAGAATTCCAGGTTATTCTATGAAATCTTTTCAGATTAAATGAAAGTAATATCAGCAGAACTGCTTTTACATTATGTATTGGAAATTTTTATTCCTTGTTAGCAGCTTTTCCTACTTCTAATTTATATTTATCTGGGACCATAAAAAAAGCAACTATTTAGCTTCTGTGACATTTGACAAAGCCCGAGAGAGCAAAGAAATGCAATAGGAAAATCTCAAGTACAGCAATAAATTAAGTTTTATAGAATGTATAAAAGATTTACATTTCCAATGTCACCAACATTAAGTAATCTGCAACCAAGTTTTGGCTGATTTTGGAAGTTTTCTCTAGGGAAATATTCACAAATTCAGATGTGACCCTGCACTCCTTGCCTTAGCAAGAAGAATAGAAAACAAGAATAGAATAGGATTTTCTGATCCTTTTGGTTCCCATCAAGCCAGAAATACTTGTAGTATTTTGGTACTTCCTGCCAAAACTAGGATGTGCAGGTTTGAACAAATGAAAATTATATACAAATCCAAAGAGATTATTTTGGATATAAGAAAGAAATAAGTACTTGCTTTTTCTAGTTGAATTGACTGGTATGTCCTGTTTCTGTTTTGGTGCTTGTTCAGATTAACTATTTTTATTTTTTCTTTTCTCCATAGATTATCCTTGCTCTGGGATGCTGGGTATGGTGTCTGGGCTCATTTCTGACTCTCAGATTACTGCATCTACTCAAGTTGATCGAAACTGGATCCCAGAAAATGCTCGCCTCATAACAAGCCGTTCAGGTTGGGCACTGCCACCAACTACTCATCCATATACGAATGAATGGCTTCAAATAGACCTTGGTGAAGAAAAAATAGTGAGGGGCATAATTGTCCAAGGAGGCAAGCACCGAGAAAACAAAGTGTTCATGAAAAAATTCAAAATCGGCTACAGCAACAACGGATCAGATTGGAAAATGATCATGGATTCCAGCAAGAAAAAGATAAAGGTAAGGAGGAAAGCTCTGCACTAAAAAAAAAAAATTGCATTAAAAAAAATGTTTGCATTAAATTTATAGGCATCTATCTCTGACCTTAGAAGTGGCACACAGTTGGGATGAAGCCAAGGACTCCTAGGGCAGCAACCCTGAAGGGATGCTGTAGGAACTGTCTGAGGGCAGGCGCTGGCTGTAGGACATTCACCTGTCTCTGCAGCAAAGGTTTTGTTTATTCAACAGCTAGATCAGACTTGATTTCTGACAAGGGTGGTGTGCCTCTGTGGCCCGTAGGTTACTGCAAAATCCCATGCAACGGTGATATACAACACTGCCAAAAAAGTAGAATTTCCTCTGCAGTTTTTCCACTGACAGTGAACAAACCAATTTGAGACACTGAATTACTTTCCTTTTGCTTCTTTTTTGTCTGAGCTGTAGATTGAGAATGGTGTTATTTAACTCAGTGGGGTACCTGTTGGACTTCTGAGCTGCCTGTAGGCTGCTTTGAGAGCTTTACAGGCTCTCTGTAATGGTCTGATCCAAGTCCCTCTGAAAGACAGTGATGGAGTTATCCCATCCCACGTGAAAAGTACTATTCCACTGTCACAGGCAAAGTGTCTTGGAGGTTGCTTGGCCATAAAGGGCAGCTGGTTCATAGGTTCAAACCGAAACTGGAAGAAATTTACAGAGGAGGGCCAAATGAATTGGGTTGGGTTAGACACCAAGGGTTAGACACCAAGGAAAAGAAAATGAATGTGGCCCAGAAAAGTTTCTGGGAATATACCTGTTTTTGTTTGTCTTTAAATGTATGCTTTTCAGGACATAAATTGCACTGAGTGTTTAGCTTATTTACCCCAAATCCCATCCGTTAAGTCTTCCATCCCATTTTGCTATTGTTTCTCACAAAGTGCCTTTTTGCCTCAAAAAGCACAACCCTTTTTTTAGTCCTCCTGCCCTGTTCCTCAAGGAAAGCAGTGGGGGCACAGTCCTGTTCACGAACTGGTGTTGCAGTACCGGGATGATCAAGGAACCATATACCAAAATATGACCTCAAAAGGCAAATCAGTGCGGTGCTTGGCAGATGGGAATCCTGAGAGTTGCTCCGTATCTCATCTGCGTTAGTCTGAAAATTAGATGTAAAAGCTGTTTTGCTATATATACTCATCCATTGGACAAACCTGTGTTTCCTTAAAGGAAAAGCTGAGTGGGCCCGTGGATGTAGCTTTTCCAGGCACATTTGGTAAATATTGGACTTCATTCTCTCCTGTTTTAATCTCACTGAATATGTCTGCATTTTCTCACTTCTCATCACTTTTCATCATTTGTTTGGGGGATTAAAACTAAATGAATTCAGCCTTTGCAGTCAGCTCCTTTCTCTTGTTACCATGAGTTTTGACTTCATCATAAAGTGTGAAGAGAGTGTAAATCAACAATGGGATCTAACCATTTTCTTTCTAAAATAGATGTTGTTTTGACATGTACTTCTACACTGTGGCTCAACGAGGGAAAAAAATAATGCCATATGCTTTCAAAGCAGTGCGCCGTCTGCTGCATGGCTTTCTGTTTTCTAATACAAGCACTTGCCATCATTGTCAGAAGTTAGCAGTTTGACAAGAAAACTAGTGCGCTAACTAACGCACTGAGCCCATCCTCAGCTTTCATCCAGAAATTAACTTTCAAGATTAATGGAATGGAGAGGGCTGGAATGCAAATCTCTTGTGGCATAATTATAATCCTTCCCAAAAATTCAAGACATTTAAAAAAATTCCTTCCAAAGCACAAGTTTTCTTTAAAGAGAGTCAGATAAATCCCATGATTTGGGAGTCTGAGGGATTTAAAATGTTAATACTGGAATGTAGTATTTTTAAATGTAAGTGGAGCTGGATGGGACAGCATGCTATAATGAGTCACAGCAGGAATGTGGATTAGAAACAGCCCTGTTGTATGAAATGAAACACATCGTTTCACTTGGTTAAAGTCTTGACTTTCAATAAACAAACAACTGCATTTCAGGAAAAGAAAGAGCAGTGACAAGCTAAATATAACAACAAAATATGTCCAAAGGATGAAACATCACCTTGTTTCTCAACATGATCTTGTCATCCGTGCCTGCAGCTCCTTTCACTAGGACTACCATAACTCCTTCCTTTTTGGCTGACCCAGTTTCTGCTATTTTTGAATGTGCGGACTTTTCCCCCTTTAGTCTAGCTCAAGCACTCAAAGGAGTGCACATCACAAATCCTCAAATGACCACACAGAACGCCATTTTCATTTCAAGATCCAACTTGTATTTCTTGTCCGTAGTCTTACTCGAGCTTACTCCATAAAGTCATCTTTCTCTTTCATACTTCTTTCCTCCTTCCCCTTTTTTGAGGTTTTTTACACCTCCTCTCATAATTTCTGGTACAAGAAACTTCTGGATATCCTGTCATTTGGAACAACCTTTGTAAATTTTTCTGCAATGCTTATTTTGCTTTTAAAAGATATTAGGAAGAATTGTTTTCCTCTCACCAGTTTAGCTTCTTTTTTGTTTAGGTATTATTTATTATAATTTTTCTTTGTAATGAAGTAAAGCAATTTGTGACATCGCCTGTATAAAAGACACTCACAAGGTGAAGTTTTACTGTATATTCCTCTCTCCTCCCCCACAAAGAATATCGGTACGTGTTTTAAATGAACAGTCAAAATTGAATCACAGGCAGCTCTGCACTACAAAGGACAATGATTCAATATAATTATGATTCAATATAATTCTAGATGCCTATTGAATTCTAATGTCTATGTGTCAGTACTCCAGTACTGATGTCTTTTATAAAACAGTTTTCATTATTATATGTTGCTATTAAGACTACTATTAAAAAGGAAGCAAGGATTCCTCAGATACATGTGTCTGTCTACTTCTTACACATAAAATGGCATTCATTCTTTCTCATACGGTAGGTAGCTTTTCTGATCATTTGCACTATATTGCTATTCAAATATAATAATATGTAATTCCATGTTAATTAGATCTGACAAGCCATCTACATGTGAATTCCTGACAACTGTCTTCCAAGCACTGGCAGAACAGCAGGTCAGCCAGTGCCCCTTGAAGCCACCTTGGAGGTACAATCTCCCCTAGGAAGCAGGAGCAGATGCATTAACATTGAAATTATTTTTTTAATTTAGTTGGTTATAGCCTCCAATCATCATCAGCTTTTGAGACTGGCACTCTATCCATCGGCCAGGAAGGGTTGTAGACCATTGGTTCATAATAGAATCATAGAATTGCCTAGGTTGGAAAGGACCTTTCAGATCATTGAGTCCAACCATCAACCAAACACTGACAAAAACCATTACTAAACCATATCTCTAAGCACTATGTCTACCTGTCTTTTAAATACCTCCAGGGATGGTGCCTCTACCACTTCCCTGGGCAGCCTGTTCCAATGCTTGATAACCCTTTCAGTGTAAAAATTTTTCCTAATATCCATCCTAAACCTTCCCTGGCACAACTTAAGGCCGTTTCCTCTTGTCCTATCGCCTGTTAGCAACCCTCACCTCTCTACAACCTCCTCTCAGGGAGTTGTAGAGAGCGATAAGGTCTCCCCTTAAGGTTCCCCCTGCCCTGTGGGGAAACCTGGGGTGCACAACACGAGGTATACAGTAAAAAAAACCAAGGCTTTTAGGACTGCACTGAAAATACAAGTAGCAATCAGGTTTACCTATACTGGTTTTGTGCCTTGGGAAATGCAGCCTGCTTTTCCCATGGCCTCTTTTTTCTCTGCCCCAGATCAATAGGAGGAGTTCATTGTGGGCTGGGTTTTGTTCTCATCCAAAATGAAGGGCATCTGGTGTCTTCTTCCTGAAGAAGGCTACAGGCTTTGCAGCTATGAGTTGGAAGTATCTTTATAATAGCACTTCTAATCCCAAATTTGAACACTAGTTCAAAGAAGATGTTTTTTAATGTTTTACCCTTTAACTAGTTCATAGAAAAGAAGAGATTGAAATGCTTTATTCCTACTTCTTGTTATATAAATTTTCATAATTTGTACTTTAGAGTGTTCTGTACATGATATTCCGAAGTAATTTGTTACCGTGAAATAGGGTAAAAATAACTCCTTTTGCCTGTCTTGGGTTATAAAGTCTTCATGGCAAGGACTGTTTCTTTCCGCAGTTAATTCATTCCAAGGTCCGATCATCTCCGTGGAGGTACCTGAGGTGTTGCTATAAGTACAAATTGTAACTTGTTCTATATGCAAAAGATCACTGACAAGAGAAGCTGAAGGTATCAAACAAATAGCATTGAGAGCTGCTTTATGGCTGAAGAACTCTGAGTGCAACTCAGAGAAGAGATTTTTGTCTGAAATGTACATTTGCTGACCTGCCTTGCCCGTTGGATTATATTGCGGTTTTGTCGGGAAGCAGCTTTCTTCTTTCTTTCTTTCTTTTTATTCTTATTCAATAGCAGGCTCACTGGAAGAACTCTTGCAGCTACTGTTCCTGGAGTTTAATTTATGCCTTTTGAAATAGCTACAACTTGTGAAACTCTGTCACTGGGGGAAATCAGATTGAAATTTTCTCTTGAATAGTCGGATTATTATTGTAACCACTTAAAAGGTGACAGGATCTTCACCTCAGCCATTTTTTTTCCCTGAGAAGTGTTGAAAATGTCACCCAGTTAAACCCCAGATCAGAGTGTCATTTAAAAACATGTCTCATTAAACACTCAGCTCTTGTTATGACCCTGACGGATTGGTTGCTACTGAGTTTATGAAAAATGAAATGCATTACTTTTCCGAGAACCTTTAACTATGTATTTTCCATTCTCATTTAGGACAGGAATGCCTGACACTTATTAAGCAGTTAGAATCTGGCCTGCTGCTCATCTAATTCAAAGACTAGAGAATGAAGGAAAAAAGATGATTGTTGAAATAGCTTTTTTTTTTCTTTTTTTAACAAGTAGCATTTGCCATGCTTTGCAGACTTTTGAAGGCAACACCAACTACGACACACCTGAACTGCGGACTTTTGAACCTTTATCGACAAGATTCATCCGCGTCTACCCAGAGAGAGCCACACACGGAGGACTGGGGCTGAGAATGGAGCTGCTGGGCTGTGAACTCGAAGGTAATTGCTCTGCTAGAGACGAATGCACTTTATTATTTTCATAAATACATTCTCCACTTGGACTGCTGCTGAACACTGCTGTGTCTGTACAGGCAGCACGTCAGACTCTCGCTTCCGTGACTGCCATTAGTGCTGTTTCTTGGCCTAATCAGTTCCTTCTCTGCAGACATTTGAATATGCCCAAGGCACAAATATTATTCTTTCTCCCATTCCTTTGTTGAATCACAGTGATATTCTCCACATGGTTTTCTGTTCCCTTAAGCAGCCTTATGATTATACTTTCGAGAAGCATAGAGCTATTAGGAGACAATAAAGACAGGAACTTAAATTTTATGTTACCATGATACAACCCTGGAAGAGATGTTTTCTGAGAATGCAGAGGGAGTTTTACACTAAATATAGCAATTATGTCCCTTGCTCCATCAAAGTACGTGAAAGTCACACCAGACGCTATGGCGGGCAATGATTACTTGGCTGGACAGTGTCTGTGCTGTTCCTTTTTGGGGGTAAAGAGGGCCTGTTTGTTCCTTACCAAGCTTTAATTTTGCAAGAGTATGTAGGAGATGAAAGACCAGGAAAAGCAAAGTTTAGACATTTATCCTTGGACTGTGACATGAAGTCAAGCTTTGATTCTTGTTACATAAACAATAATTATTTAACTTCATAGATAACTACAGATAACACTAGGGGAATTTCACAGCTTTATCTGGTGGATGATGGTGTAGTGGCGTGGCTCATAAACCACACAGCTTAACAATACACAGAATAACAAACCATGTTATTCAGGGTTTCATATGATACCTTGTATAGAAGTAGCTGAACAGGCTCCCAAGATGAATGGAACCGACTGCTCTGCCTTCATTTCTTTCTCACGATTTCTCCCCCAAGGTGGAAGAGTGGGAGGCATTTGCTGTGAGAACTGATGAGTTCTGTGTTGTTTTTTTAGTGAAGGCCAGATTGAATAAGTATGCTTTTTACTTAGCCCGGAAAGTGAGGAGGTTGGAAATACTCCTTAGTTCCTGCAGGAAGTCCTCATTTCCTGTGGGAATATTTAGTTCCTGCAGACTATTGTGCTACTTGGTCAGAAAAAAGAAAACACAGCACCTGCCTTATGTAAACTCACAACCTGTGAGCAAAGTCCTTCGGCCACAGGGCTCCTGTAGACACCTAGACATCAAGAAGTGAGTCCATGGACCACCTTAGAAGAACACATTGCTCAGTGGGATGGAGGAGCCAAAGAGGAGACTGATCAGGCTAAACGTCTTTGCTTTTAGGCAAACGGCAACAGCGGTTTTTCCCTGGGACACATCTTCTTGCATTTGTCTCTCTGATATGGTGTACTTTTGAAGGGTGCTCACCTGTAGGTCACCCATGGACAGGTGAGGTCAATTCCCATTTACCCGTGGGAGAAGCATAATAAGAAAACTTTTGTTGTATAATTGTATCTTAAGGAGGGAGTTGAATGAAGAGAACTCACTTGAGATTTACTGAGCAAGAAAGGAGTTGCGATGAAAAAAGAAGCATGGAGGTAGGCACAGACAGTAGTGGAAATTCAGCTCTCCAGCAGTAATGAGCAAGGGGAAGTTTTGTGTGCTCGAAGCATCCCAGGGGGCTTTATATGAAATGATGGCAGAGATGTAGGCAAGCTTGAGGCGATACAGGGGCATGAAGATCAAGGTAAGAAACTTAACTGGATGTAGAAAGCTAGAGGGAGCTCCCAGAGGGGTTTTTTAAGCGATGTGGGGAACAGACGCTCTGCATAATTCATAATAGGTACAGAACTGTTTCTTTAACTAGGGATAGATTGTACCCATAAAGCATAGGTCAGGGTCCTAAAGAGCCACATTTTATCCTAGAATATAGCTACTTCAGAAACCACCACCCCTCCTGACATCTTCAGGCCAAGAAGTCAGTGCATAGGATCTTATGCGGCCAGCAGGCTCTGGGGGCATTAGAAGGGCAAAGAAGAATCTGAGAAAGGGATCCATTATTGCATAGCTTATAATGAGAGTAAAAGATTGTTAATGGAAATAACAGTAGGTGAGAATAGACAAAAGCCTGGATCACATTCCCAGAGTGGTTATCTTAAGCCAGGAAACTATACACGCAGCATAAAACATAAACCTAAACATAACACCAAGTATCCTGATTTTCCAGGTGTGGTATGTTTTGCAGATACTGCGGTATAGATGCATTTTCTGTCACCTTGCACAAATCTCAAGCTTTTAACTGTAATAACAAAGGTCAGATTTTTAGTGGTTATGCAGCAGCTACCGGAAAGTCATCCCCAATGAGAAGCAGGCAGGTGGCCGGGAGGAATGACTGACATCACTGATGTCTTATTTATTTATAACTTCAACAAAAACAAAAGAAACCCCTTCCAGATCTCCTCATTGAGCACAGAGTGATTCTACATCACGCTGCCTTCCTGCCACTGTTACCAGGACTCTGCTCAGACATTTCCTCTCTCGCATGTGCTCTGCAGAGAGGTTTCTTCAGAATTACCACCTTGAGCATCACCCCTCCTGCTCCCCTGTACAGGCCCACTCACAGGCACTTTTGCCTGCAATAAAATGATGGGGTTTCTACCCCACATCCTGCCCCAAGACTCCCATTCTGCCTTGCCAGGCTTTCACTCTGTTGGTAGGAACAACAAACACTCATCAGCCAGTGAATAGAGAGTCTGGGGCTTTGCTGCCCAGCTCCGCTCAGCCCTTGAGCTCAGATACAGCAGAGTGCCTTATTGCAAGGAGGCAGAGCAGATACGTCCCGTTGCAAAGAAATACTAACCTCCAAAGTAGAGTTGCTTCGTTCCTCAAATACAACACATGAAGACAGTATATGGTGCTCATCAAAATGTTACTGCCAATTGTTGCATGCTGATTCTCCAGCATGTGTTTTAACCGAATGACTGGGTTTGTTTCAGCTCCTACCGCTGTCCCTACCGTTTCCGAAGGCAAACCTGTGGATGAGTGTGATGACGACCAGGCAAACTGTCACAGTGGCACAGGTGATGACTACCAACTGACAGGTGCAGAAACCATCTTCATTCCATTGCAGCTTCATTTTAGCTCATATCCATCATCAGTTACCAGCTAAATGTTTGAACTGATTTAATCACTCAGCATAAATGGACATTGGTATGCAGTTCGTATTGTCAGTGCTGTCAAAACACAGGCATCTGCCTTTTACGTATGACAATACTTTTGATTGTTTTCTCAGATATGTAATTTTTGAAGCAAATAATAGTGACTAGCTGGAAGAGAGGGCATTTTTTGTTGAGCAGGAATTGTGTCTAATCCAATGTCCTAATCAAACTTTCTCTTATTAAGAAAAAAATCTGGACAAACCTTTTGAGGTTTATTGTCTGAGATTGAAGAACTCAAAATGAAATATTGTTTAGGTTCAAGATGCATATACGCTTCCATACCTAAAATTTAGCATAGGACTCAAATCTCAACCCCAAACCTTTCCCAAACAGAAACAGAACAGATTTGTTTCACCAAAACATACTCACACATACACCACCAGAAAGACTTCCATGAGCTTCCCCACCAACACTTCATTAGAGCCACAGAGGGGCTGAAGTTCTCCAAGCTTCCATCACTAGCAGAAAAATAGGAGGGAGAGATATAACATAGTCTGGATCTGGAAGGGCGGAAGCTTGCTAATTTTCTTAGTCTCCCACTTTTGCACAGAACCACTGTCCTTCTGAGAGAGCTGACACTGCACCACTATGTTTTTGATCCCTTCTTGGAGGTCACTTGCTCCGCTAGGCTCTGGGCCTGTTTGATGAGATCTTCCTGTAGCAGATCTATACATCTACAGTAATTGAGCTTATTTTTGGACACAGTGACACAAGTTATTTCATCACTGCTCCCTGGTTTGCTTATCTAATAAATGTTTATCGCTTCTTATATCCATGATATAAAATAGCATTAAAATCTGGCAATAGCTGTCCAAGAGGACATTGGGAAACCTTAGGCAAGAGATTGGCTTTTTGGAAGCAGCCAAGTAGAACATCCAACAGCAAATACACATGAAAGTGCAGTTTCAGAGTCAAACTTCTGAGCTTTGCCAATGTCTCCTGTAAATGCATGTTGAAAATCATAAATTGAAAAACTACTCTTGAATGGAAAAGGCACTGCACCGTCACTGTCACTGCTTTTCCAATCAGTGCCCCAGTCGCAGCTTATTCTTTTTGAAAACAGCCATGCAAGGAGTCTGATAAAATAGTCTGTATTGTGCTAAGGTAGCTCAGAAAGCTTCCAATGTTACTAAACATTGTAATTTATTTTTTTTCTGAAAGGAAAAAGCAACATCAGGAAACCCTGGGGCTTCCTGGAAAGCCCTAAACTGCGGGCTGGCTTGCAAAGCCCAGCAGATAGAGACATACTTCATGTAGATGGAGGCTGTGTGAGGGGCAGGAGGCAGATCTGTGCACGCACCTTCCCTGTTCACTCACTCATGCTCCCTGCACTTCAGGGAGCTCAGGACTGCAGCCCACATGTCCCTGAGGGAAAGCTTATTGAGCAGAGAAAACTCCCTCTGGCAATTTTTGAAGGTTGTGCTTAGGGAGCAGTTTATAATCTCTAAGACAAGGGAGCAGCCACCAGCCTTCCTGAGCACCAGCTCTTTTGGGAAACTGAACCTATTTCAGTACTAAAATTGAAAATTACTATGCTGCCCTTCAACAAAAGTGCAGACACTTGAGTATAATTTATCACTATACCACCTAGGAACCCTGAGCAGTGCATGCCCAGTTGTTCTGGACACTGTAGAAACATTGCACGGTACCTACGACGTTACTTATAATACTAAAATCCACAGAAGCGATTTTACCAATAATTTCATCATAAACATTCTTTCCTTCCTCCAAAATCCATAGAAGGAAAGTATGTAAATCTCGCGGCCCATTAAGAATAGCAGGAGAGTGCAGGGGGGGTGTCATCAGTGCTTTACCCTCTTGTATCCACTCCCAGCTCCAGTGTGGCGCCCGCATTCTCATGGGTATGACTGTTAGAGTCACTTCTCTGAACATATGTATCACAACAAAGCCTCCCTTGCAATTAACTGTAATTGTGCTGTAGGCCAGATTCCTTCCTGCTCTATTTGGACCCCATACAGAGCTACTCTATTTGCGTGGCTTGTAGCATTTCCCATCAGATCATTCTCACAAACATAAAGCTGATATAGCGTGGGCATTCATTCTCATTGGAAGTCATCATAGTCATCCTTTCTATAATGCTTTAAGCACTTGCTTGCTGGAGAAAAGAAAAGCCATTGACTGGTAATCAGCACCCCACTGCGCATTTATAATTGTGCTAATTTACTTTTTGTTTCCTTTATCAATATGAGGCTGAGGCTTGCTTTAAAAAGTCAAGTATTTTAAAAATATCAATTAGTGAGCTTAGGAGAGGGCCATGACCCCACTCACCTCTTGTTCATCTGCTTGAAGGAGTCGACAAAGAGGAAGTCCTTAATTCCTCTTGTTCTTTGAGACAGAAGTTAAACCTGCCTTAGACTATAGCCTAAAGTCAGGCGATTCCCATGCACCTCACAAGGCAGCTATGAAACAATGCACAAGGAGGCCCCAGCGTGGCAGGGGCTGGAGGACCTCACGTCCCTGCTATGAGAAACGACACGTCATGGGTGAATGCACAAACTGGGGACTGTTAGGAAATGCTACAGAGTTCAGTTACTCACTTCCCACGAGATTCAGAGCAAATGAGTGTCTATACAACTAGGATGGCCACAAGGGCGTGGTGAGGATTGATTAGTTGGCGCTTGCAAGGGCTCCAAAAATATACGACTTCATTTAATGATGAGTTCTTGTTTTCTTTTTTGATAAAGGAAACCAGATCTTTAATGTCATATTTTCATGCTTAAGCTCACATACTCAGTTACCTACATGACTAATAAAGACGGTAATATTTCAGATTTATATATAGGATATTCCTAATGACTGCTGTGTCCTTTGTGGTGTCCCATGTATCATGATATGCATAATTTCTTTTCCAGGTGGCACTACAGTGCTGAATACAGAAAAGCCAACGGTAATAGACAATACATTACAACCAGGTAAAAAAAAAATATTTTTTTTCTTATTAAAAACATAATAAATGCCATAAACAAATTTCATGCCAGAGATGAAATAATGAATTGCAGCACTTCCTGACTTCCCATTCCCTAAAAGTCTCTGAAGTAAAGAAGCATCTGGTCTCTCAGCTCTGTACAGTAAATATTTTATTCCTTTCATCCACATGTAGACACAGCAGAGAACAAGATTTCCTTCTGCATCAGCAAATGCCAAATGCTGACAAAATTAAACTAACTTAATCACACAGTGCACTCTGTTAAATGTGGCATGTCAGTGACATAAAGTGTGTTTGAAAACTCCGGGAAAACAAAAACAGAGCCACACAGGCCCACTCACTATTTATATCCATGGTTTTACAAAACTAATACAAGTAAAGTTTGCCAGTTTTCTCCACCAGAGAGCTGGCAGTTTTACAATATTGTTTTCTAGCAAGTTTTCTCAAAATGGGGTTACATAAACGGCTACCGTGAACTTGAAGAGGGAAAAACAAGTTGTCACTGGCAGCAGGTCCTTTTTACTTAATCAATACAATAACTGGCAGCTTTAAAAATCCTTAGCTTGCTGCTTCCACAGCTTTCATACCATTTTTTTAATATCCTGTACAATTTACTGGGAGAGGGGGAGATGATAGATTTGGGCAGAAAACCCAAACTCCAAAAGCTATGAGCACCAGTTTAAAATCCTTTGCATTAATAATTGTGGAGCAGTAAAGAGGTCAGTTTTCAGCTACTCCCATTTCCTCCATTAAAGTACAGTCAGGCACAGTCTTGCAAGTGATTTATTAGCGGGGTGGGTAAGTGTTTATCATTGTTTCCTCAACCATGTGACACAATCCCCTTCTGCTTCAAGTAAAAGAAAGGGACTAATAATGCCAGAGTTTCCTAAAGGGCACTGTCGGTGTCAACCTGATTAAGTGATAAAGCTGACTTATCTCGGACGTTGTTCCCACTCTCAGCCTCTGCATTCTGATATTGCAGAGGTGAATGCTTTTACTCCCCTCAAAATTCGTCTCCAGGGTAATTCAGTTGGCTTAGTCAGCATACGCTGTTTCTAGCTCTGCCCTGCTTGGGGCAGAGGGAGATTGTGGAGTACCAGTGCCATGAGAAACACGGCGGCAGGCTGGCCCACCCTCGCGGGACATCCTTCCACACTGCTCTTCCACAGGCAGCGCTGCCGAAGGGCTGGAGGGCTGCTGGGGATCCCACAGTTCGGGAAGGGGTAGGGGATGCAAAGGAAGAAAGGATGCTGTGCAGTGGCTTTGGAGTAAAATATTTTAATCTTTAAGTCTGGAATGATCTTTTAGCTTTCTGTTTTGGTGAAATGAAGGCTTTTTTACAGTTTTTTAACTATTTTCTTGTGTTTAAACAAAATGCAAATTCATGAAGTGCCTCTGCACAGTGCAATTTCCTTCCCTCCTCCCCAGTGCCAGTTGCATTTGCAGGTTGTGTTTAATCCCTTTGGCTTGGGTGTGACTTTCCAGTAATAGATTGTTTCTGCCAGAGATTAAGATATCCTCATTTTCTCTCCTTATTTCCCTCCTGCACCACCTTCGCTTACTCCGTGATGAGCCAAGTTTTTTCTCTAATAAAGGAGTTTCTGAGGTTCCCTTCAGAGCATGCCAATGTTACTTCCCTGCATTGTGCTGGTAGGAACTGTTTCCTTCCGGGGAATAAGGGACAAGTTCACATCCCAAACTCTAGGCTCCCACATGGCAGCACATTACAAAGATCATAGATAGAGATCAGTCAGATGCTCATAAATAATAAGTTTTCCAGAATCTCCAGTTTAAGACATAAAGGTTTCCAGCTGCTTCATAATCCCTCACTGAAAACCAGCCAGAACACACCCAAAAAGGGGCAGACAGACATTCCCCCCAACATGAGGAAACCCCTCCTGGCATGAAGGTGGTGTAAGTGTTTCCTTCTGCTGAAGGGGCACGGGTGGACGTAGCTGGCACGATGAAGCACATCAGAGCAAGAGGCCACGCAGCAGGGAGCGAGAGTCTGCTACCGCAGCTGTGAATAACGTAGTTTAAACTGGCCTTGTTACAGAGCTGCTCGGGGCCCCCCCAGCCCTCAGCCGGCTGAGGATAAGTGCACTCCAGCTCTTTCAGCTACTCTCAAGCGGAACAAAGTATGACTTTAACACACCAAGGACTGAGCCTTCAGCTTCAGACTTAATTCCCTTTAAGGGCTGTTTTACCTTAAGATGTTAATACACCTTGAGGTAACTCGTGAACTCCAAGCCAAAAAGCTGTTCCAGATCAGTGGCAGGAGGCAGGGTCCAGCGCGGAACCCTGCACGAGCTATACCATGCCAGGGCTGGCCACAGCAGCTTGTGCCACAGTGATTCAGGACAGAGATTTACCAGCCCTTTCAGTAGCAGCACCTGCCGTGGTGCAGGTGCTCCTGCAATAGGTGCTAACGCCATGTATTGCTGTCCTCCTGCCCACACTCAAGCCTGCAAACACCCCTAATCTTGTTATCCCAGACTAACATGCTTGTGTGTGTCAAAGCCTGAGATTATCCTATTCCAACCGGCTTTCATACGCTATGGAAACAGTTAAGAGCAAATAGCTGGAAAGCCTCCATGTATAAACAAGCTTTCCATCAAGAAGACTTTTACAGTTCATTTCAAGGCGACTGAATTGTAAAAAAAGAAAAAAGAATTGTGGTTTCAAACTGCTAAAAATGTTTAAAGGTTTGGATTTTTTTTTAAGAGAGGATCTAGTTTCCTCCTCAAACTTAAAAAGATGACTTTAACAAATCTGTCTGTCAAGGTAAATACCTTTCAGGTCTCAGTCCTAAGACTCACCAACATCTAGTCTTTTTGAACATATCTTTTTGAATTCCAAAGGACTATTTGAGATGCTTGACTCTTAGCTATTTACATACAGAGCAAGCTGTTCATTTACATTATGTGCTCTCCGCATGTAAGATCAGTCCTTTGTAAAGCAGACTGTTCAAGAAGCAAAGTATCTTGTTTTTCACATATGTAATAGCTATTTCAGAAAAATATAACTAAGAAATCCTGAGGTTAAAAATCTATGCTAAGAAATCATTTAAAAGTAGAATAGGTCCGATTCTCATTTACAGTGGGACAACTTTGCATCAATAAAGGAATATTAAAGCAGTTAAATTATCATTTACTATCATTTAAGGTAACTTTGTGCTGCCAGCAGAAGTGGTATAAAAGGGTGGAATGCAAATAAGGATCAGACCCAAGATACTACTTTGAAGTGGTCCAAATCATGTTTGTAATTTCCCATTTTAATGTTGATCTACCCTTTGGCAAGAGCCTCCTATAGAGAATTTTCATAGCGTCTTTAATGCCATCATGCTCCTTCTTGCTTCTTGTTGGAGGAGTTATAAAAATATGTCAAAGTCTGTGGGCCACGAAAGATTAATGGACTTGCAAGAGACTCACTCAACTAGATTTTCAAATGACTTTCTTGTTCATGTGCAGTAATGGTTCCAGCTGTGAGCAAGATGTGGTCAAGTACAGCTGTTGGTTATTCTTTGAGAGGATAAATCTGTTTTAATTCAGTATCACGTACCCTACGTTTTGAAAAAGGCATATGGGATTTCGTCACACCTCCCTCTCAGATTCTCATCTGAACTGCTGCTATTTGGTTACATAATAGCTGGCTTTCTTCATCCTCTCAATACGTGCAAACCCGGAGATCCATCACCTATTGGCAGGAGAATTATCCTGGCAGGGGAATGGGCCAGTCCTGCAGAGGGAGCCCACCAAATGCTACTCGTCCCTACTTCCCTTCCTTCCAGCAGAGCTGCCAAGCTACAGTTCAAGGACAAAGATTGCCTGTAGCTTACTGTGAGCTACTGTATCAGCCCCCTGGGGCCTTTAATAGAAATGTTGAACTATTCTGTCTTTCACTGGGGCAGATCCATTGTCCATACGACTAATGAACCTATCCTGATGCTACAAGTGTCTGATATTAATTGGCTAGCTGGTCTATTTTTTCTTTTTATGGGTCCCTGGGAGAAGCATTGGAAGAGACATAAGAACAGACGATAAGAGATGGGATGTTTAAGGAGCCCATAAAATAAGAGCACTCTGAAATGCCTTGCCTTTGACCTTCAATGCTGGTGCTGCGATTGTCTAAGGAATATATTAACACAAACACTTTTAAGAAAACAATATGAACCTAGCAAGAAACAGCTAACTGAGAGCAGGTTACTGGTCAAATCCTGCTCAATTTCAGGG
The DNA here is from genome assembly GCF_964199755.1 of Larus michahellis. Taxonomy (NCBI): domain Eukaryota; kingdom Metazoa; phylum Chordata; class Aves; order Charadriiformes; family Laridae; genus Larus; species Larus michahellis. The sequence goes on from NC_133897.1 coordinate 16,565,664, forward strand.
GTTTCTCATTAACTTCTGCATGGAACAGAAGTTCATTTTTATGCTACACCATGCTGTCTGTGAGACCAAAGCCGAGGAACACAGGCATGGCCAAAGCATATCAGACTTAGGCTCTTTGCCAATTTCCTGGGCTATATATTTCAAACGAAAGTGCAAGAAATTCTTTATTAGATGGTGCTGTGAAATTTAGCTCTGCTTTGAAACTCTCCTTCTAATCCGAATGTTCAGAGTTGGCTTCAGACCATGAAGCAAAAGGATTGTGTCACTCCCTGCACTTCAGAATTACAATTAAATTCTGGATATTTTCCTTATCCATTTCAGTGTCCAGTTCTCTTTGAATTGTGTTCAGCCTTAGCAGCATTAGAGGGAAGCAAGTGTCACTCATCTCATATGAGAATTTTTTCCTTTGATCTGTATTGAACTTCACTGGATATCTCATAGTTCTCAGGCTATGAAATGGAGAAAACAGAACATTGTAATCTTCCTTCTCTGGATTCTTCACCCATTTACATACTTCTCCTGTGTCTTCTGCTATTTATTTTTATTCAGAGTTGAACAATACCAGTCCTTTCAGTCTCTTTGTGCTATGTGCTCATTTATGCTGTGCGATATCTTCAGATGGATGTGATCTATCTACCACTGTTCTCCTTTCTTGTGGTTTGAATACCACACAGGCTATCACAAGCTTTGCATGATATAATCCTTCGGGATTAATAAGATTAATTTTGTTTTACGTTTTCTAAGACCTTTTCTAAAGTTCTGTTTCATGGTTCTGATGTCAAAACCATGCAATATAGCTCTCCCTAGGCCTCCTTGACAATGGAAGGCTATTTTTCACGAACTTAAAACCCTTTAATTCATTTCAATGTCACTCTATTTCTTTAAAAACTCCCCTTGATTTTCCGATGTCCCCTTTTGGGCAAGACGTCTTTGATCATGGCCCCATTGTCTAGAAGAAAAACCCTGTATACGGAAGAAAGAAACATAATGGATTGCCTTTCTGCACCCATGTGCATGCAGGCTGAGTTCTGCTTCTTCAACATTTTGAGCCCCAAAGAGAGATTATTCACCATCATCTGGCCCTTTCCTAGAAAGCATTAGGGTCCTCCAGGAAACATGTTTTCTCCACATTGAATTCCTGTGCCAGACATTATCTGTTTAATTCATTTGTTCCCAGCGAGGATGCCGTATTCGTGACAATGTGGAGCAGACCCCTCTGGAGGCCAGCAGGAGGGAGGGGGGAGGCAGGCGGGATGGGGCAGATGAAAGGAAGGAGCGAAGAATGAGGGCTCAGTGGGGAGAGATGCCTTCAGCACGGCCAAGGTACTGACAGGCAGAGGAGAGGGGCAGGAGCTGCCGTACGCTCAGACCTCTCTGCTGACAGAAAGAAATTTTCTAGGGGCCAGAGGGGAAAGGGCAGAGTGGCTGCAATGCAGGAATCCAATGAGTTGAGTTAAAACTGTGTCTGGGAGCAAGGACTTGGCAAACAAGGACACAGCAGACAAGGAGAGAATGATAGATGAACCTTTTTTATATCCATTCTGTCTCAACCTACTCACCTGAGGTTTTCTCTGTGTTGATAAAATGATTATTCTAGTTTACTTTCCATTAAAATCTGGGTTGTGAGTTCAAAAGCCGTTCCCTGGGCATCTCACTACGTGGAGTTCTTTGCCTCTTCAGACTGGAAGAGCTCCACCTCAGAGGTCTGGCCAGCCACAGGTCCCAACACACTTCCATATTCCTCCATATTTTCCCACAATAAGCAAAACACATTCTAGGGGTTGCATTATCTTTCCTGGCCTTTTTTTTTAATAATGGGCAAGAAACACAATTCTTCCCCCAGAGCTGATATTGATGGGAGCACAGAGTCCTTTGTTCTTAGTTCATACTTGCACAAAGCATCTCATTAAAGTAAACCTAAGTTATTCCTTTAATAAGGTGTGAGTCATGCCTGAGAAAAGACTTCAGGATTTGGTCACACTGCAGTGGGAAGAGTATTACTCTACTGGGAGCTGACATTGCTCAAGGTGAGGTAAAGGTTCATACCAATGGGGTAGGAACCAAAAGCCCAAAAGATTTCAAACTGATTCTGAAAATAAGAAATGCAAAAGATTTATGTGCTATCTTTGTATAATCTTTCCATTCAAATTCCAAGTCCTATTGAAGAAAATAAGCTACCACGTATTAAACCTTTGGGCAGAATTGAAGAGGAGCTGAAAACAAGATATGATCTCATCCTGACCATAATACCGGACTTCTCTTGTTTTACGTGGAGCCTGTTTTGAAGCTTATTTTGAGTTCATTTGGCAATCAGCCACATTTGTCCCTTCTCTGTCTCAATTTGTCCATTTCAATGCTGCCATCTTGTGGGCCTACTTAACTGTCTGGAAGATGCTGAAATAAATTCCTTACTGAAGCCACACACTATACATTTCACCAGAAATCCTTTCCTGCCAAGGACATTCTATTAGTGTTTCTGCCCTTTCTTATTTTTGTCCAAATCTTATCGTGAGTTGTTGCAAAACTTTGCACAGTTATGGTACAAATAGATATTATCAACCAGCAAATATTTCTGATAAGTAAGCCAGAGCTTTCCTTTTTGAGTCATATATGTTACAGTGCAGTTACCAGCCAATGTGGGCAAATCAGAAGAATTAATCTAACCACAAAATATCCCAAAATATGGGTCATCAAGAGACAAGAAACAACCACATCATTTACTAGAAATAGTCATTCTTCATCTGTTTCCCAGCAGGGCTGCTCTTGCTATAGCTTCTCAGAGTTTCAAGTACGAACGGCTCTGTTAATGGTCAAATGCATGCATTTGATTTTGAAGTACAAAATCTGAATTATGCAATTCATAATCACATTTTTTTCCTCCTTTTCCATCTTACCCTGCAGAGCTGCCACTGTACAACTTCAACTGTGCCTTTGGCTGGGGATCCCAAAAGACTTTGTGCCACTGGGAGCACGACAACCAGGTGGATTTAAAGTGGGCGATCCTAACGAGCAAAACTGGGCCGATTCAAGACCACACAGGTAATCATGAGTTCATGATTTAGCTGCTTTACATGGGTAAATGTTGTTCTGTTTAATACCAACATGCCTTCCAAAACCAGAGGAGAATGAATTATACCTAAAATATGTAGAGTCTCAAAGATGATTTTCTAGGCAACCTAACCCATTATATGTAGTCACAACTGCCCATAATTGGCCTTTCTGTTGGGGAATAAAGATCATTTGTTGTCAGGAGCTGAAGATACCCCCTTCTCCTGACTCGCCTTTAGATAACCACCATCTAGGGTAGAAAAAAATCAGAATGACCAAGTATTCTGCAAAAATGTCTTGCCAAGTGATACAGTTATAAACAAATCTCACATTGTTCCTGCTCATAGTTATAGGGATTGCCCACCACAGAAAGGTGTTTTAAGTGAAACTTCCCAGATGGATGTATTTCCATGCCCTCCTCCTCTCCAGCAGGAGTTGGAGATCATAGCCATCCCTTCGCTCACTCACAATTTTTCCAGAAATATCACCCTGGGAAATTGATTGGTTGGTTTTGTAGGATCTAACTCATGGCTCTGCATAATTAGGCAATAAATATGCTGCTGGCTAGTGGCAAAGGGAGGGCGCTGCGTGACCTGCACAGCCTCTCGCTTTAGTGTTCTCTCTTGCATACGTGCAGATTAATCAAATGTGTTGAGATGAATCCCCCTTCCCACTTCTGCAACCCCTTTGCCTAATGAGAATGACAAGGAAATTAGACAAAATTGGACTTTTTACATTCTGAGACACTTTCAATTGAATCTTAAGACAAGTACAGTAGTTTCAGGGAAAAAAAAACTTATAATACTTTGACTATAAATGGCATTGTACAAATAAATGGCATCAAATTAACTAAATGCAGTTAGCTGAAGTGAAGGCTGTAATGGTGGAAAAATTGATGTAGAGTAGAGTGAAATGGCTCAGTAGGATCTGACATTGAAAGGAGGTTAAAAGCTATGTTAGCCACAGACTGACAAAATCTAAAAGGCATGCATAAGTAAAGCTCTAATTAAGACAATGAAGACAGAGTTCCTGACCCAGCACTGCAATAATATTCTGGAAATGAGAACTATCTGCACTTTGCCACCAAGGATTATAGAGAGACTGAACCTGTCTTCAATCAAGAGATGAAGAAATGATATTCTTCAAATGAGATTCTGTTGTTTCCGCTGGGCCCTGCTAGTGCAGAAGACTTATTTGTTCCAGTTGCTGCAGCTTCATTAGGTCTTACAGGCAACGCCTTTTGCTCCTTACTGCACTAACTTTCAATATTTTCCCAAATTTTCCTTCCACTCTAAGGGCACCCTCACCTGCCAGGTCTGCCATTCACGGGCCAGCAGGTACAGAATGGGGGGGGTGAACCCAGACCACAAGCAGTCTGAATGTACTGCCATCCCAAACAAGCCCCTCAGTGTCACCACTACACAGCAAGGCCACCCTATATTACAGGAGAATCACAATGAGCAGTTCCCAGGCAAATCTTGCTCTCAGCTGCACTTGTATAAAACTGAAAAAACTCCACAGACGTGGTCTTCAGCAGCAATTGCTTTAAGACAGTAGGATATGCTGTATGTCACTTCAAATTATACATGTTATGATTAAATATGGCCAGAGTTAGGTCTTCCAACTGAGACAGTCATCCTAATGCTGTGATTATTTTTCTTTTTTCCTCCCTTTGGATTTTCCTATCACCATTCTTTGATGAGATTTACACATGTTGTGCTGCCCTCAGCACAGAAGCAAAGTTGGAAAGAATGTATAGGCACTGCTGCTGAAGAAGTTGGACAAGATGTTACTGCAGTAAGATTAAAAAAAGAAAGAAAGAAAAAAAAAAGGCTAAATTTTTTTGGCAATTCAATATCATCTTCCCTTACAAAATTCTTTCAAAGACCAGATACTTGCATATGCATATTGGCCAGGATACCTCTGACTGCCCACAGAAAAATCCAAATAAAATAGAACATCCTTGTCTCCTGTTAGAAGAAATATTCCCCTTTCTCATTTATTAGGTCTGCTCCTTCCAACCACTGGGTTTAACCCGCTCCTCTTTATTCCTCGTTCACCTTTTACTACCCTGCCCTTCTTATACTTCCCAGAGTAGCAATGCTCCTCTTCCATTCTTCATTGATGCAGGACTATACTGTTACAATCCAGCAAGTCTCAATTATACATTAGTTCAAATGAAATTCAACAATATCATGTATAAGCAAAGACCAACGCTGATAAAACATCACCTTCCAAAAGATCTTATTTCACCTCTTTTTACTTTTCTTTTGTTTAAGCATTGGTATATACAGAGATATATACACTTATTTCAGCATTTGAGAAATAGTATTTCATATTTTTATTTTTCTCCTTCCAACTTGCAAAATAACTTTATACCAATACCAGTAAATGCTGTCCCCATCCATTTGTGTGAGCGTGTCACACATGCAATCTATTCTTACACACACCAGGATAACTTCATATTTTTCCACCATAATTCTCTGCAAAGAAGCTGTGCAGAAGCTGACTGGAATGGATGCCTGGCTGGTGTAAATCAGAAGCACTTCCCTGTAGTCAGTATCTTGCTTGACAATTTTCTGTTACCAAACTAATCACACTCCCACGTGCTTCTCTCCCAGTATGATTAAGCAAGTCATTTTCCAAGTTAAGGATATTAGGTGTTCACATTTCAAAGTGTATAAATACATTATGCTTTTCAGAAAATAATTCAGCCGTAATCTTACTCTTTTGGGAAATGGCTATATACAGAGCCCAATATATTATTACAAAAATTAAAGCAATAACTCTGGCACTGTTTGTGACAATGCTCAGACTCTGTTTAGGAGCACCGTTTAGATCTCAGTTCCTGATCTCTGACCATGCCTGTTCAAAGCTATTTTATCCTCCAGTGTTCTTCCCATTCTAATCTTGCCTTCTTGAGCACAGATTACTTGAAATAGAGATTAAAAATAGCTCTTTGCACAATTAGTGTAGAGTAGGCCCCAGGGATTTCTGTCTAGCCTGCTGAACTAGGGCTGGCTCTCTTCAGGAGGTGCACGCTGACTGATGGAGTATATGCTGTTGCACCAAACACGCTTTTGCCTCCTTCCCTGAGCAAAAGCAAATGCCTTTTGTGTGCCGTGTAGTGAACATGTTGTTACAGTTCACTCTCGGCAAAAAGCATCCCAGTGAACAGCAGAGGAGGCTGCTAGAAGAAATCATAGAATCGTAGACTGGTTTAGGTTGGAAGGGACCTTTAAAGGCCATCTAGTCCAACCCCTCTGCCATGAGCGGGGACATCTCCAACTAGATCAGGTTGCTCAGAGCCCCGTCCAACCTGGCCTTGAATGTTTCCAGGGATGGGGCATCTACCACCTCTCTGGGCAACCTGTGCCAGTGTTTTACTACCCTCATTGTAAAAAATTTCTTTGTTATATCTAAGTCTGAATCTCCCCTCTTTTAGTTTAAAACCATTACCCCTTGTCCTATCGCTACACTCCCTGATAAAGAGTCCCTCCCCGTCTTTCCTGTAGGCCCCCTTTAATTCCTGAAAAGCCACAATAAGGTCTCTCTGGAGCTTCCTCTTCTCCAGACTGAACAACCCCAACTCTCTCAGCCCTGTCCTCACAGGAGAGGTGCTCCAGCCCTCTGATCATTTTTGTGTCCCTCTCCTTAGAGCAAATCAGCTTTCCCAGAGCTCCCAAACCAATGCCCTCTGACTCTCTTGGTTGTGAGGCCTGACCCATCGGCATGGAAAGAAAGCAAAATGATCATGGGTGGTTGGGGCTTCTTAGGTAAACAAAAAAAAATGAGAACTGGTGGCCATTCCTAACGCAGTCCTTCTGTCACAGTAGGAGATGGCAATTTCATTTACTCGCAAGCTGACGAAAGCCAGAAAGGCAAAGTCGCCCGACTGCTGAGCCCCGTGATTTACTCGCAGAACTCTGCCCACTGCATGACTTTCTGGTACCACATGTCCGGCGCACACGTTGGCACCCTGAAGATCAAACTGAGGTACCAAAAGCCAGATGAATATGACCAGGTGCTGTGGACCCTGAGCGGGCACCAGGCAGACTGCTGGAAGGAAGGACGTGTTCTTCTTCACAAGTCTGTGAAACACTATCAGGTGAGCTTGGCTGCTCCTCGCCGAACTAAGAGACAAGGCCCGTAAGACCTTGCTGGTCATGTTTTGAACACCGTAGCAGAAGACGTCACTGAAGGATTTATGTAGACAGTATTATACCTACAGATGAGGTGTTGTTGCTGTGACAGTAATAATAGAGGCATATTTCATGGTATCTCAGATGACAGTGATACAAGTAATTTGTTATTGAAGGCCAAATAAATACTTTAGAAATCATTTTTCATCTGTCACAAAACTGCATCCTTGCCACAGTTTTGCTGCTGATGTAAAAGTATTTAATGAAGTTATGACAGTATATACATTCACATTTGCATATATAAGTTCATAAAGGCACGCAGTGCAGATTGGCAGGCCACAATCAACTACACATAGATGTGGCATCCTGACAGGTGAAGCTGTGTGTTAACAACTAATTAAGATATCCTGAATGCTGCAATTGTGTGTTAACGTGAAAACAATGTGAACATTATTTTATTTTGCCAGGTGGTTATTGAGGGAGAAATTGGAAAAGGAACTGGAGGAATTGCTGTGGATGATATTAAAATTGACAATCACGTAGCACAAGAGGATTGCCGAAGTAAGTATGAATAGCAAGAACATATAGGAATCTCATTTAAAACATTATTTATTTTGTTTTGATATCTGCTTTTATCTGTGAGAAAGGGATAGATAACTATTGGTATACAGGAAGTTTTGCACTGAAAACATCCCGATCTAGCCCATAGCTTTATTCATAGTAAGTGCCACTGGTGTCATCTCAGTACTGCAGAAACTGCAGTCTTTTGGATCAGGACTGGCATCCTACTGAAATGGGTCACAGCATGTTCACATTCTCACATCTCTCCCTGTATTTTATATTGCTGCCCTCTTTAAATTTCTCCGCTTTTCCTAATGCTCTTCCCTGTTTTAACTAGCACCGCTCAAAATTCAATTTTATTTCTTCACCCTTTTTAGATCACTTACTACTGAGCCTATTTGAATTCTATTTGGAATGACCATGTCAAACCCTTATAGGATACACAGATAGGGTGAAATGGCCGCTGCTCTGTCCTCTCCTGTCCTGTAATTCTGACTTTGCTGTGACTCACTTGCTGTAGTCATCGGCTCTCAGACATGTGGGACACAAAGTAATGTTAGAACATGGCCTTTTCCACATCTAAGCCCAGCTATTCCTGAGATGCTATTTGAGTCCTTTTATTTCTGGCCAGTCTTGTGTTATTCCAGTCACTGCCGATCACATGTACATTGCCTACTGCACGTAATTTGGCAGCAGCAACCCCAGATAAACACGAGCAACTGAACCCTGTCCTTCATGATGGAAGTGAAGCAATGACTTTTATGTAGGAGAGGGAATAGAACTGAGAACCCTTAGCATTAGGAAGACAAACTTAAGCTACGCGAGTTGGCAACACAGCTGAGACTAATTACAGAGGTTGTTCCTCACCTTTTGTAGCTGATATCCTTTTGAGGGTAACATAACAGACTTCAGCTACATAGTAATTTCACTGCAGGATGAGAAAACTGCACAATCTCTTTTTATCACACAGTCTATCTTCTGGGGTTCATCATGTGCCAGTTGCCAGGCACAGTTACCAGGACAGAGACAGCTACCAGTGACGGTTCCCAGGAAAGAGAGGCAGGATGCACTGCTTGGTCCTCCTCCAGTGTCCTCAGTGCCAAGAAGGGTGCTGGGACCACAGTGATGGTATTTACCTGACTCCAAAATGAGAAAGTAACTCCTTTCCTACCTCCACATGTTTTGGTTGTTCAAACCAAGTGCTGAGCACAGATTTTGGCCTGTGGGAGCTAAAGCCAAAAGCCCTGAAGCCCAAACAGAAGTGGTCTCACTGCAGTCAGTGAAACTATTCTTGTGATTAACTGTGCCTACGCTGATGAAGTGTTATGGAATTGGGCTCCAAAATTGTAAATACAATGAATGAGATGCTAATTCATCACACTGATTTCTCTTTCCCGGGCATGGAAAACCCCTGCTGATAACTAAAACCGTGCCAAGACTGGGCGGAGAGGAGTTTTTAAATCTTTCTTTTTTCTCCATTAATTTTCAGAGCCCATCATAATGAACAGTTCTGTCAAGCTGACATAATGATGCTCTGACACAGGAAAATCTGCTCTACCATTATTGCCAGCATGATAGTCAATCAGTGTTTGTAACCCTAATAATCAATGTCAATTCTCTTTGCTTCATTAGAATCAACTGATGTGGAGAACGAAATAGATGAAGAAGAAGACCCAGAAAGTAATCAAACAGGTAAAAACTGTATTATTGTTAAAAATGAATGAATTTTAAAGTGTATTTTCATGTGAATTTGTGTATTCTATTTATTTATTCATAGAGTAGTTCTCTAACTGCATATTGTATTAAGGTGTTTTGATTTATCTAGATCAGATGCTAAGAAGGCTTACGTTTATTTGAAGGATGTAATGGTTTTATTCTTCAGTGTCATATAATCTTACGGACTTTGTGTTATTTATACCTATTTCAAACATTCCAAATTTTGTATACATAATTTGTTACATTGTATACATATATATGCATGCACACTATAGCTCCTTAATATTTTGTTCTCTAGAAGGCTTATCCACAGCTGAAGAAACAGCTATTATTATATCTTACAATTTATGACTCGCGCAGTGTCTAGGTAATTAGGCTCAAAACTCTTCAGGCTAATTGTTTCACAGACCTGGCTGAAAATGTCATTTTATGACCAGTCTACCAAAGCATTATCATTTTCAATGATGATAGCTCTAAATGGATCATTAAATGGATCATAATTGTCATATTGTCCCAATAATAAAATATACTTGCATTTTTCAGACAATGAGCTTAATTTTTTTCTGTTACAGTCAATGGGATTGCTATCATTGATTTCAGTGAAAGCAGGGTTTGTCCAAAAAGACTTTTGGCTTTTCCTACAACGATTAGCAGGGTTTGCAAGCTTATTGGATTTCTTTCATAAACTGAAAGGGTTGAAGGAAAGCATTATGATACCCAGTGAATATTTTACACAAGGGAGCAGAGCTCTCTTCTGTGTCAGTTCGGTCACTATTGCCATTTCAAGGTCCAGTCCTGAAGTCAGTGAAGTGGAGATGGATGCAAAATGGCTGGAGATTCCCAACCGATGTCTAAGGCTATAAACATTCACACTAAACTGAATAAGATTAAATTAACATTTTTGAGCTAAATACTGCAAGCTGGAAAAATATAATCAAAAGGTCTGGTTATTCATTCCCGAGACTCCCACGTAATCCAAGACAGAATCAGACCCCTGCTAACATGCAGCAGGCTCAAGGATTGGAGAACAGTGTGAAAAAAATCAAAAACTATTTGGGCTGCATTATTGTTTTCAGTCATTTATGACTACCTCCAAGAAGCTAGGTTTTTAAATTATCATAGAATCATAGAATCATTCAGGTTGGAAATGACCCTTGGGATCATCGAGTCCAACCATCAACCCCGCTCTACAAAGTTCTCCCCTACACCATATCCCTTAACACCACATCTAAACGAGTCTTAAACACATCCAGGGATGGTGACTCAACCACCTTCCTGGGCAGCCTGTTCCAGTGTCTGACCACTCTTTCTGTGAAGAATTTTTTCCTAATGTCCAGTCTAAACCTACCCTGTAACAACTTATGTCAAAAACTTGATGTCCTTTCTCCAAATTTCCAACTCATCAAACAAAGTTCTAACTAGAATCAGTTCTGAAAATTTTGCAATCCTTTACTCCATTTCAGGGTTTACGCCTCCATACCATACAGGCGAGGACTATGATGATAACATCTCCAGGAAACCAGGCAACGTCCTGAAGACCCTAGATCCAATCCTTATTACCATCATAGCCATGAGTGCACTCGGAGTGCTTTTAGGAGCCATCTGTGGAGTTGTCCTGTACTGTGCCTGTTGGCACAATGGGATGTCAGAGAGGAACTTGTCTGCACTGGAGAATTACAATTTTGAACTGGTCGATGGTGTAAAACTGAAAAAAGATAAACTAAACACACAGAATTCATACTCGGAAGCATGAAGGTGTAAAGCGACTGGAGAAGTTTCAGAGAATCGGGATGGAAGGACATAGCTCGGTCGTGCTGGGGAACTGTTGATCTTCTTTTACTGTACAGGCTGAAAAGTGCATTGATGACACTGAGCCAAGCTTTTCTCAGGAGCTTCAATGAGTGTGTAACCGACAAACATGGACAACAATCTGTGTTAACAATCTGAATCATGTACAGTCTGCTTATTCTGTTGGTTTTATTTGAAATAATCAAATGCTGGTGTTGAGACCAAGTATGATTGACTTATAGTTCATTTTGTCTTTCTTTCTCTCCCTCTCTTTTTTTTTCCGTTAACGGATAATTTTGGTTTTACTGTGCAAAATCCAAGATGCTGTCACAAAATGTATTCAGTGGGGTCCTTTGGATGGACATGCTGTCTGTAGCTCAGTGCCCAGAAATTATTGGAGTAACAGCAATTTAGTGGACTCCTGCACCTGTATTTGTGTATAATTGCTCGTGTTGTGCATAGGCAAAAGAAGGGTTAGGATGTTTTTGAAAGTACTGCTGCATCAGTACCGGTATAGTGTGTCAGCTCTGTTTACGAAGCAATACAGTCAAATTTTATTGATGTTTTTCAGTGTTGTACTAAATTTTGTGCTTGTGAACTCCATAAAAGAGTATGTGCCATCATCAGAAACAACTGGTAACCGAGTGTACTGCCTAAAAACTAAACAAAAAAGTCCTTGGCACTGGCTAGTGTATGTCCTCTCAAGTGCCTTTTTGTTTGTACTGCTTCTCATTGTGTTAACATTAACTACAGCTCTGCTTCTCAGCAGTTATGCCCTAGTCTTTAATCATATTCTGATGGCTCACTGACTAAAAGAAAAGTATATTTTAGTGTAAGTAAGTAGCCTCAGCAAGGCAAGGGCTAATCAGATTTGACAACTTGGCTCGATTGTTCTGCTTTCTGTATTTCAACTTCATGTCTCTTGACCCTTTTGTATAAAGCTGCAATATCCCCTTTTATTGTTCTTTCATATAGAATGTATTTTCAAATGTAAAATCTCTCTCCCTTTCTCTTCTCTTTCTATTTCTCTTTCTCTCTCCGAGTAGAATTGCATAAGCATTTGCCATTGCCAAGGAAAGAAAACTGCAGCTTTAACTTGCTGGTAATGGCAAAGGATTTTATTAGAGTTTGTGTTAAAAAATAAGGGAAAATTCTTAACTTTACCCTCCAAAGTCGAACTTTGGGTTTCTTCTTAACAGCATAAAGTGACAGTATCTTTTTTCCTGAAGTCATGAAACATATCTTTTATCCTGAACAGCTTGCCTGTTAATTACACTAGGGAAAACGATTCCCTTACTGAAAAGATTGCCTTTAAAATGAGAAACTTTCCTCCTCCTGCCCCTACCTGAACCCAGAGTTCTGTTCTCTGAGTAAACGTGTATTTTCATGCTAATCAATGCTAATTGGGCTTACGCATGGGTACTGAGGGGGGAATAAAATCCCACAGTGTATGTAGGGTATGTTCTTACCATCCTGTTACATCCAATTGGCATTTCATACCAGAAGTGCAGATAGTGACAGATTCACTGAGCTGAGTAGTGTAAGCTGTCAGAAAAATGTGTTTGACAATTACGTGGCAATTTTTTAATATTTTAGGACAAATATTATTGGACAAATAATATTCAACAGCCTATGCACCTGGTCCAACAGGGTAAAAAGAAACAGGAGTTTGTTTTCCGCAGGGGTCCGCAGGAGGAGGCGAGGGGCTGGCGGGGTCGCTCCCCCCTGCAGGTGCGAGGGGACCCCCCTGTGTTTTCTGTGGTGACCCGCCGCAGCACAGCCATAACTGGGGAGGCAGCGCAATAAGGCGGCTTTAACCTTCCCCTGGGTATCTACCAACCAGCAGATAAAACCAGTGCAAACATCGGGAAAGGAACATCCTGCAAAGTGCTGAACTCATGCTTTTCCTCACTGAATTTCCCGAGTAGCGTCGGGGAAGCGATTGTGACTTTCTGAGTTACTCTTTTCCAAAATTGCTTTTGTAGTAGAGCAATGAAGTATCCTGTCCAAGATTAGGACTAAAGAAGGGCTAATTCAGCCTTGAATTACTACAGGAACAGAATCCACCCCTATTTATCAATTACATGTTTTGAAGCATATCATTTCACCAATACGAGCCATAGGACAGAAAAACATATAGAAAATCCGCCAGTAACCTAGAAACGGAAGAAAAGGGAGGGGGACTAGAGGTAAAAATATGAGTTTGGAAACTGAAAATATTTTAAAGGAAGACCCAATAGAAAATGCAGTGGGCAGTTGTTACTTCAAAGGAGTCCTAAAGGCAGAGATTATAAGGAATACTCAAACACCCATTTAGATGCCTTAAATTGGAAGAGTTACCTCCCCAGGCTCTAGATCCTGGGTCCTCCAGAAGGTAAGACAGAGCACCTAAGGCCTGAAAGTTAGGCCTATAAGTTAGTCCATGAAATGTCCCAAGTGGCAAACCCACTTTGGCAGAGGCAGAATTTTCATTTGTATTCAACAGTGTAATTTGACCATAACGGTATCGCAGCAGCTAGTTAATTAACCCAAAGAAAAAATGAATTTTTCAAAACTATTTTCAGCGTACCACCACCATGTGATTCTGGTGTTAGCGTCTGTTCTCCTTAGCTGAAAAACTTCTTGTCCACTAACCTGACTGCGAGTTACACGCATATATTGCCTTGAAGAGCAAATCCCATTGGGGAGCCCAAGCCCAAAACCTTTTGAAATATTCCTATGGATTTCAATAGATTCTGGACCAGCTCTTGGTCTTGATCTATTTGAACAGTAAAGCTGGTGGCTGGTGATTTTTTTTCTTCTTTTAACATGCTGAGAATAGTGAACGTAAAAAGAAATATATCTCCTTTGTGGTCTTCAGACCTTACTATGATAATGAGGATCTAGCACTGAAGATTTGATTTCTCTGAAGGTAACAGAATGAAAGTTGCCCTTCAATAAAGGAAAAATGATACTGCAACTTTACATTGAAAAGTATCTTGCACTGATAAATATATTTAAAAAAATTATATGTTTATAAAGTTATTAATTTGTAAAGGCAGTGTTACAAAATGTTCAGTTTATATTGTTTTAGATTGTTTCATAATTTTTAAAGTGTAAAATAACATATTTTTTTCTTTATTGAAAAACTATAAAATTCTTCTGTAGTAAAATGATTTCATTTTACTGGTATATTATTGCTTCATGTTTTGTACCATCATAAAACTTTGTGCAAATTTTTTTTACAGAAATTTTTATTTTCTATGACAATATGACACTTGTAAATTGTTGTTTCAAAATGAACAGCGAAGCCTTAACTTTAAATGACATTTGTATTCTCAGACACTGAGTAGCATAAAAAAAAATCACATAGAACTGAACTGTAACTTAAATTTCCAAACTATGACTACTACATTCCAAAGAAACAGTTGAATTAAACATTTTCATAAAATATCCCATACCTGATGTATTTTATTATACTAAAATGGATTAGTTTTATTAAATGGATGGTTTTATTTAGCATCTTGCAACAAGCACAATGTTTTAATCATCGTTAAATTTGTTGGTAGGCACCTCCAACAAAGAGTCACCATTGTGGGACAATTCACGGTTTAGGATGGAGGGATTCACCCTCTGCCTGCTCAGTTCTCTCTCCCTGCTGGAAGACACTCCCACTACATACCTAATTTTTAACTGAACAGCATGGATTTAAGAGGACAAATCTGCCACCACTGCCCTTAGGTTGTAATTCACCTCGCTGCCGTGGGAAGCCCGAGCCGCACACACTTTGTAGGCCATACGCGCACCTTATGGCTTGCTCTTAGAGGAGTAATGTCCACTTTTGACAAGTTGCTCCACTACATCTCTGCTCTAGTAATAAGGTTTGTACTGATGAGCTTCCTGCGAATTTCCGCTGAAGTCGTCAGGACTTACCCAACCATGGCCAAATCTCCCGATGCAGAGCACAAGTTGCTGAAGGGAGCAAATGCTGCAAGGGCAGCCCATTGGGCTTAATTCAGCGTTCAGGTGGCTGCTGAGCTCATCTGTGGAACATACAATCATGCGTAGGGAGCCCGTCAAGAAATCTGCATCCAGACCAGAAGCTTTAGATTGCACATTTTCTGTTTTGTGCAGTACTTACCTGTTTGTTTCTTTTTAATACAGCGCAGTCTGCACATTAAAGTTTGTCAAATCCTTTCTTTATGTCGCACACACGAACAATGCACATACTGTCAGCATGTCGCTAGGTTGAGTACTCATGGATAAACATTTTACTTCAGCTACTTTACTACTCCTGGGAAAAATATTGTACTTATTACCACATATTTGATGATTTTTATACTTGAAGAGAAATTATCACATCTTGTCTCCTCGAGAGAGCAGCTTTGTGGGCACCTGTTTAAAATACGAGATGGAACTACGATGCATGTGAGCAAAACTTGTTGTGGTCAGGGTAGGGACTGCCCTCCAAAGACAGTTATGAGGGTTGTTGTCCATATAATCACTAAATCCCAGTTCCTCGGAAATTTACATCATTGCACTCTGTTTGCTTCTACAACAACCAGCCAGGGGGCTCTTTGAGGGAAAATAAGTGGCAATGGAATTAATTAGTGCAAAGAAGAAAACTATAAAGTGAATCCATTGAGGATGAAGTTCAGAAAAGGGAGACAAGTATTTTAAGTTAAGAAAATTGTCTTTCTTTCATTTAAGGGAAATTAATTAGCCTAGAAACTAACAACTACTTGGCATTAAACCTTCAGTTTTTCACACTAAATAGACTGCATAAAGGAAAGACAAAAATCATGCAATGGGATCTGAATTACATTTCAGAACATAACTTGTAAACTTGAAAGAAAAAGAAGAAATAGCAGATGGAAATAGCAGATGGGTCAGCTACAGACAACTAGTGCCAGCAGTGCATAACTCTGAGGCTCAAATATTAGGGTCATGGTCTGTAAAAAGGGTCTTTGGCAGGTAGAGACAAGCAAACCCTATTATTATTTCACCAATCAAACATACCAGCCCTGAGGCAGCAGCCACATAGCCACAGTGCTGAGCCCAACCCCATTTCCTTGCCTTTTGGCAGGATGTAAAATGAAATTACACAGCAAAGGCAGAGGTACAGGAGAGGCAGGGGCCACACAGTTCATATACGGTTGGGTAAGGCCCACTGGCATCGTGGCAATGACAGCAGCGCCGACCTGTACAAACCTGCCCTGGACCACAGCTTCCAGTCACAGTGGAGATGAAGGCTCCTCAGTCCTCCTAAACTACATTTTATGAGGCATATAAGGACTTAACAGGTGCATACCAGTATAGCTCAAAAATTGACCCTTGTAAGTCTTTTCTTATGTACAATTAGTCCATTTCTAAGGTAATTCCCCAAACCCGCTTTCCCAAAGTCAAATGTTGAAGTCGGTTTTGATTTTCCGATCATGGCATCTAGACATTAGATTCCAGAAGTAATTCCCTTCCGATTGCTTAATTGTCCTGTCCTTTGGAATGCATTATGCCTAACAGCATATTGGTTCAAACAACATTAATTTATTAGAGCTTTAATTTCTTCTTTATAGCATTTTATGCCTCAAGTCACCCATAACCACGATTTTATTTACAAGTGTTTGTTAAATTATAACTGAGTGTATGTAAATTTTTTTCCACGGGATACTTTGTATAGCTATTTTATTTGCTGATTAGTCCTCCTATAGACCCTAATTGCTTTTCTACAGTAGGTCAGTTCTCTATATACGCTTCTATTCTCATAGCTACACACAATCAAACTCTAATCTTATCATCTCAGGACTGATGGTGTCTCAACATTTATAACCGAAAATCTCATTAAAAAATCTTCTGGCATTTTTCACAGATGGATGGAGTCTTATCGTGTTTCCAAACCTAATTCCACCTGCAATAATCATATTCCCCTATTTAAATTTACATTGTTTTTATTCATCTCTCAGACATTTGATTCATGGCGCTGACATTGTACAGCATCACTGTGCACCATGCGCTGTGTTTTATTACAGAGAGTTATGTTTCCATAATGGGTGAGGTGAGTCCGATGGAAAAAGGAATTGCAGTCTTTCTGGAGCACTGTTGGTACCAGGCAGAGAGGTCAGGCGGTGCTCTCAAGGGGAGAAGGTAGGGAGGAGGTCTGACAGGGTTTGTCAGGTGTTGCCATGACAAAGACTGAGGGCTTTAATGACGAGAGGCTGGAGGATGAAGGGCTTGCCTGAGGAAACAAGGATTTCAAGTGACATGAGCTGCAAAGGGAATTATCAGAAAACTCCCATGTTCAGTTCTTTCGGTTTTCCCTCAAAAAGAAAGCCCTTCACCATTCTCAAAAAACGTTTTCTGCATCACAGATGTCTCTGGCAGCTGTCATGCCCTTTTACATCCTCAGGCATGGAAGAAGGGAGCAGGGGTACCAACCCATCTGTTAGCTGAACCTAAATGGTGGATTTCTACACCTAAAGACACAACAGGTGTGGATGTGTCTTTGAAGACCCAGGCAGCATCTTAGAACTCTAAGACTGGCATTCTTCATGCATCATTTTCATCTTGAGTTCTTTTATTTCCTTTCCTCTGTAACATCTTGGTTTGGACCATTTGTTTCAGAAGTAAATTGCCTGGCCTGAACTGTTTTTTATGATTTTCTACTGTTAATGTATTTTTCCTTAGTGTAATTTATGCTTCCCTCACTTCTCAAATACTTTTAGAAACCTCTCCCTATGCGTTACTAAGGCATGCATAGCATGGAATAGCCACACCCGGTGCCTCACGTACTCTTCGACAGAAGAGAGAAGAGCCCACCTCGTCCCACCCCTCCTCTTCCACATCCCTGCCAGGGCTGTGTTCTCCATGTTAGGGACCCAGACACTATGCCCTTAATACATAATCTACCTTTCAGGGAGCCTCAATGTTTTCTACATTAGGCCTGATACCTTTGTGTTAATTCGTTAATTAAATATTGATACCAGTCTTCCTACTAAATATTTACTTACCAGTCTCTTAACAGTTATCATACCAGAGTGGGTCACTCTCATTTTGCCTTTTGAGACTACTAACTAGATCCCAGTGTTTTACCTTTCGCCTACTTTAACCTTCTAATCTGACTCTGTTTCCCATAGTTCTATCAGCAAGGAAAAAAAAAAGGAGAAACTCTAAAATTAAGGCATAGCGGTGTCCGCTTTCTATCTATGTGACTAAACAAACCTATTGAATATGTAAAAAAAATGAAATTTCTCTTTATTCTGAAATGTGTTTTTGTGAACTGAAGAGGAAAGGCACCAGACTGGTTGGAGGTGGTATTTGAGATGTCTGGGAAGCAGTAAGGAGACAGCCACTGGAGCCTTCTGAAAACCATGCTGTAACATCTGGAAAGGCTTAACAACTCCGCAAAATGATGGGAGCACAGGATTATCGATGTAGACAGGCTGTGAAGGTATTGGTTTACCCCAAACACTGTTGACAAAACGGAAGAAAAGCGGGAAAATATTTAGCATTTAGAGTAGATCAGAAAGGACCTCCTTATTCTACGTTCTAGTAGTTTCTTTTTTAATCAGTCCTCAGAAGATGGGAGGCAAAGCAAGGAATGAACTCAACTACAACTCAGTCCCAACTACAGCTCATGTTGACTAATTCATGTCCTACAGTTATCATGCAGCTCTGAGACTGAGGCAAGAAGGTGGTTTGCCACCACCCTTTGTGTGAAAGATCTCAACCATCAACACCAACTCCTTTGCATGGTTACATGCATCCAAACGGTTACACGCAGGAAGCGATACCACTTTGTACCCATTGCCCACTTATTCAAATGTATTTTTTTTCTTGTGGTAGGCCATGTTATCTTCCTTTTGCATTTCTTTGGCTTTGCTTTTTCTTAAGACAAGGCCTGCCAAATAAGCCATGCTTCCACAGAGTCTCTGTCTTGCACGGTGCGGGGCACCCCAGTTCCCATTTATCAGCTTAGGAAGCCCAGTGTGGAACCAGACCTCCCATTTGCCCAGCCAATGCTGCTCCAACCCCCAGTCCCTTGTGGCCTGCTGGTTGTTTTGCATCACTATCTTGTTTGCAATAAGAGGTCGTTGAAAGTTCACTTGAAATCTAGACTCTCATTTCAATGCCATAATCTGCAGGCGACTAAGGATCATCTTTACTACTTTTAACAAGTCTTTTCACAATCTATTCCCTTTTCTTCATGCATACTGAGGTCTTAAAGTGGTCAACTTAAATCCATATATCTTGATAAAGTGGCTGAATTACTGCCGCTGAATGGTAGGCCATTATCTACAATTAGTTTATGGCTTTTAATAGCTGTTATTGCAAAAGATGGATTTCTCTATAGGATAAGTGTCCTACCAAAGATCCTGTTAGTACTCTTGCTTATGAAAAGTTAAGTGGTAGCTGCTTTCTGTAAAAGATCAGGTTACTCTCCAAGCTGAAATAAACTGGTACCAGCTTATTACTATGGGTAATAAATAGGTTATGTGCATTATGAGGACTATTTGGTTCGTCTTTGCTATGTACTGTATGTAATAATGTAAAAGTGCACAGCACTATATAGACAAACAGACTGAAGAAATGCTGTGAAGTTGTCACTATCTAGTTTAAGAGAAAAATACCGAACATCTGTCAGTCACAAGCGGACGTAGAAACCTACCTCAAAGTAGCAGCTTTTCTTTCTCTGTTTATAGAAGTATGGTGGTTAGAACAGTTAGAATAAGTGTGCGCCAGTTCATTGGAGAACACTGTGGATTTATGAATCTCCTTGAGGAAGTGCCTTCTGATGAAGGACACAAAGGAGCAGAGAGTAGAGGCAGAGTAGATGGGGTCATGAACTTCATTTTACTTCTCATCATGAGTAATAGTGCTAAACTGATAGTCAGTCAGATCCCTCATTTTCTTTAATTTAACACTATTCTTCTTGCTCCTTGCATTACTGACCCCACATTATAACTGAACCGTGTGTTTTATTACAATGCTAAGCACTGCTTTAAATGCACATGAGAAGATTTCAGTGCTTTTTATACTGCACAATTATGTGTGGTCTTTTCACATAGAGAACCATCTCAGAGCTAACAACTTGTATTATTTTAATCAAGTCTCATTTCACACAGGTTGTGAACTGTAATAGAGATTGCCATTTCTTCCGGGCTTCAAATATATTGCACAACTCAGCACAAGTCTGACCTTTATGGTTCCATATTGGCACATACTTGCCGAAGGCACTTCATTAGACACCAATGGCAGTAGAGCTTTCAGCTTTTTTATTAGCTTTCTTTAAAGCTGCTACTGATTGCCAATATATGCATTTTAACCAATAACACGTTGTGTGTGTATTGAATGCATATCTCCTGAGATGCAACCATGATTCTACAACAGAAGGTGAAAAAGCACTAGAAGTACTACAATAGAGGGTTTGCCTAAAGGTAAAGATCTGTGTGATTATTAGACATCTGAAGGTCTTAGTCAGGTTTGGGGATTCCTTGTGACAGTGTAATGCACTTAGAAATACAAAGACCATCTCTACAGGCAAAAGTATTTTCAGGCTGCTCCCACATTGCTCTTCTAGATCACTTCCTAGCTCAGATTTTGCAGACTAAAGAGAAAGTTTTTGATATTTGGCAAATATTTCCCCCCACTACTTTATGCATACAGTATTTTTTGAGCTAAAGGAATTTGTATTTAATGTTTATATTGTGATAGTGCCTACAGGATTACAAAATTGTGGTTCTGTAGTGCAAAATAACATGAAAAGATACAGAAAATGTACACTCCTGCCTCACAGACAGGAACTGTAATGTGGCTGCTGTGAGCATAGATGGTTCTGAACTCAGTGTCTTCGTCAAGCACCTTTATTGCCAGCTCTGTCTCTTGTATTTTCCAGAGCTGTTGCTGGGGTTTTTTATGATCAATACATCAAAAGTGTAGAATGCTACTACAAATGTGATCGAATAGACTTCAAGGGTAGCGTTCAGCTTATCTACCACTGGCTAAATTGGACATCATCTCCAAATTGTGAGTTATATCCACTGTTTCAGACAACTACCTCAGGATGGGGTGAATTTTGCTCTTACAGTATCAGTTTCTCTTGTCAATAGAATAGTCTAAATTAATAGTTCAGATTTAAAGGCCAAGATTTTGGATGGCTAAAATGAAATAAATAAAATTTCCTAACTATTTCTAGTTATGAAAAAAATAGTGGTGGTTTTGTTCGGTTTCCCAAAGATCTGAAATACTTTTATTTTTGTCACAGTTGGTTTTGACACCTGAAAGTATTGGTCCACCTGCTAACCAGCTAGCAGGGGCAGAGCTTAACCATTTAGGTTATAGCAGGACTTTCAAAACCCACTAGTTCAATTTCAGTAGTGGAGGCAAATATGTAGTGTGTGTGCAAGTGGGTACAACGATTGTTCCTTTATCATTGTGTCATCCACTGCTGCCTCCAGAATTATGACAAGCCTTGAAGAAGTCTTATCCAACCCTGATACTTAGCCAGACTTGGGTCTGGTCATGTCTTTATTCAGAGTCTAGAACTAAGAATTAAACCTGGATTTTTATAGGTTTGTTAAATTTTCTTCTCAAATTGGTTTTGCTCTGGCTGCTACAAACTAATTATACTGTATTCCTATGGTGCTGCAGCTTAGTGTGATCATTGCCTAACTCACAGTTATCTATTCATTTTCTCACTTTCTCATCTTGTGTTTTGGTTTCATTCCGATCTACATGTACAGCTTCATGCAAAGCGGGGCTTTTTTTCTTAGAGATTTGATCTACCTACAATTTTATTCTCTGGTACTCCTTCTGACTCCACAAATAAAAAGCATACATTTCAGAAGTGCAGCTCTTCTTTCTCTCTAGGAAGTCTCAAACTTCTGCAACTTATAGCTGTATTTCATAACTTCCCGTGCATTTCAAACCATTATTTTAGATGGATTATTAAGTATTTTTCTCAGCAAGAAACATGCTTATGTCTATGACAGGAAGCATGAAGGATGACCAAAATCACTGTCTGCTTTTGATACAGAAGGAGTCCTAGTGAACATATTAATGAAACCTGACAGTACCTTGAAATGATGTGAAAGAAACTATCAGAAATGTTAGTAAGCATTATTATAGATATTGTTATTGACACCACTGTGCTTGCAGTGAACCTCAAGATCTTTTCTGATTACCTTTTCTTAGGAAAACTCGTATTCCTTACCTGAATATGCATTTTAACAAAAGGGTCATGGCATTTCTTCCTTCTTTTTTGCATTTATGTGGCTAAACGGGACAGGCCCCAGCATGTGCCATGTAAATTATCATCTTGGTGAAGTTTGTTCTGATTTCTTAGTGCTTGCTACACCAAAGAGACAGAGGCATCCATATTATCTCCATGTTACTCTTCAATATATTTGGGAACCTCCATGTTTCGGAGGGCTCTGATTGTCGTCTCTTCCAAGACCATTTTCTGCTTCTCCATCTTCACTGAGCAGAATGAAGACAACGATTTGCTGAATCTCTCTTCAATCATTCTGAAAAAAATACCTTTTTTCTTTTATGATTATTGCCTCAGGTCAGTGCAAGTTCTAAAACAAATATAAATGCATACAAGAGACAGTTGTGATCCCTTAGGTGCGTATGTTATCAAACGGCTGGAAGATATTGTACAAACAAAATGCGCAAATGATTGATAGAGAAATGGGAAATGGCTCATCATTTCCAAGTCCTTTAAACAGAAGTAATCAGACATCCCAAAATCTTCTAAGCTATGCTGAAGCTGGGGAAAGCACTGAGAAATCAAAATGTCCCTGCTCCTCCTGCTCATGGTGGAGCCAGACTCAATTCTATGGGCCTTACTCAAGTGAAACAGCCCAGAAAATCAGGGGGAGCTTTGCATGAAGGAGAAATGTTCAGGGCCACTGTCCACTGTTGCCAGCTGAAAAATAATGCCAGTGTCTTAGAGGACCATTAGCAGACAAGCAACAAGTGCCATAGCAAAAGCAGACTGTAGAAAAACTTGAAAAATGCAAAATAAATTTTAACCAACCGCAGAAGCAGAGGAAACTGGTCATTAGTAATTCAAATAAACTTTCAAATATGAAATAATCATTATCATCTTTTGCACAGAACACAATTTTATCTTTTATCATTACAGCTTAGATATACCTCCCAGTGGTGAAACTGTTTTTTACATTAAATGCAGTATAGTAGTTGATGCTACCATATGAAAACCGGGACCTGTAAGTTCATAATATACATTCAAAATGTAAGAAACCCCCAGATGGCAAGTTTGAAACAACTACTGTTGCTAACAAATATATAAGGCCACTTTTTATATAACCTCATAAAGTTAGTAGCCCCTCATTCCTCAAGCAGTTGAAGTAACTTCTGATCCCTTGACATGTTGTTTAGCGCATAACTGCACGCAGATACTGGTTCACCTTAGGCACCTAATTCACAGAACTCATTAAATGTCCAGTTTAGCTGTTCCAAATTACTGTCTGTGAGAGCTTACTTCTCTCAATGCAAAAGAAACTTTAGAACACAAGTCTTCTCCTCTCCCCCAAATCGGTTCCAATGCTCAACTCTTCTGCTGTAAATTACTATTCAGTGTAAGCCAAAGTCTCAAGAATTTACTGGCTTGTTTGCTATTGGCAAGCACATTGTGATCATTCAGCAGTTTTTCAGGTTTTTTTAAACTCTTCTGCTCTTAATTTCACTGGAAAGAATGAAACCAGAGGTGATTGATTAACATGCACATAGGATCTGTTCAAGATTTTTGACCCAAGAACCTGGTGGCGATCACATGCAGCCACATAAATAAGTAATACTTTAAAATACATCTGTATGATTTGGCATCATCTCAATATTCCACACACAACAAAACTATATGACTGCAAAATGTATTTGACGGCCATTGGTAGTGACAGGACTTGTCTTTTTAAATTCCATCTCATCTCTAGAGTAATTGAATTCTGGTGCAGCTGCTGGAAGCTCAAGTTCTACTCTCCAATACATCATTATCATTTGATTGTAAAGACTTCACTCCTTTGCAAACGCTGAAGAGCAACACAGGACCAACTCTGAGAATGAATATTCCAAAGATCATGGATATTTTTAGACCTTTAAAACAAGCTATCCCTGTGGACTGAGTAAAAACATATCTTGTCAGCCTATCAAGATGAAATGATCCCCTGAAGCAGGGGTTTGGCACTGTGAGAACATTTTTAAAGCTTGGTTTGAAACCTGCTCGAACACCAGTTCAAGTGTATTGAAAGAGTTCCTGAAGAGCACTTAAAATACTACATATTTTATATGTGACCCTACATGCTACATGGACAGAATGATTACATAAAAGTGAAGTAGTCCATTAAGCAAAGAGTGTGACTGCAGTCTTCTAACGTAAGTCTTCATCTCTGTATGGATGATGGTTTCCATTGTTTTCTTTAGCTTGTGATATAGAACCAGTTGTCACCAACGCTGTTGCCTTTTCAATGAAACAGAGCATTTGGCTGTGGCAGATTGTCCAGCTTTTTCTAACTATTCAAAGTACAGGTTCAGCTGTCTCTTTTCTGAAGACTTTGCACTGAAGACCTAACAAGAAAATACACAGCTTAGTCATACTACTGCCTTCAGCACTTAATTAAAGAGGGTGCTACTATAAAAGTGGATTTAATCCCAGTGTTTTAATTAAATTCTAGCTTGGCACAAGTCCACCTCTCTGGATTCAATTGTGTACAGTTCCCTTTCCTTCTTTCTCCAGACGTTACCGTTGCCTGCTCCCATTGAACCGCTGCAGTGATTCTCCCATTGCACTTCAGCGCAAATAAAGGCAGTCCTCAAACACAGAAAGCCTCTTGCATAAAAGGGATGTAACATCAAAGCTACTATTTAAGACTAAAGTGTCACACCGTTTACATGTTCAAATTGTCTGAAGCAGGCAGTTGTGTTCACACTCTGATTCCATTTTGAGTGCGATGGTGTAGCCATGCACGGAGCTCAGTGCAGACTACTAAAATTAGTTTGGAAAGGCATCATCTGTACCGCGAGCAAGAGCCAAGTTATCACTTCAGAATTGTACTGGACAAGCTTCTACAAACTGCAGTGACTTCATTATGAATTACAGAGGGGACAGAGATTTCCCACTCGGACTGGCAGAGAGGGTGAAGTCAAAATCCTGAATGTATTGAAGGTGGGCAGTATTTTGCAGCTTCATTTCACTCATCGTTGAAAATCTTAACTAGTTAAACACAAAAGCTTTCAGAGAACTAGATTTCCTGGGGGCAGGGTTGTAATAAGGAAATTACAAAATGTCTGCTATTAAAATTCCTATGTCAGTAGTCTATAGGTGGTAAACCTCCTCATAGTGGAGAGGAACTGAGTATGACCCAAGGTCATAGTTCGGTTGATCTTATGGTGGAAAGGGTTCTGAATCACATGGGTAAGTGTAGTCACCAGGCTATCATTCTTTCACCAAAAAGAAAACAAAGCAGCACAAAATGGAGGTCTCATTTTGTTCCACTGCATACAATGAATTTTAAACCCTGACATTATTCTTGAAACAAAAACTTTGTTCATTTGCTGCCTCTTGCCACAGAGTTGCTCAGGCATATCATGGGGAAGAGGAGAGGATGAGGGTGGAAGGAAGCAAGGAAAGAGGCTTGGAAGCAGGAGACTTGAAAGGAGCAAGTTAACACCCTTCCTGCTAAACACCAGAGAAAGAGATCAAGTGCTGAGTCACAGCAGTGGGATTCATCTTCATCCTCTTGTCATCCAAAAGCGATGTCTAAGCCAGCCATCCAGTTTTCTTCAGTGAGTAGAGATGGGCACCTCCAGATGGCAATTCAGCTCCCAATTCTTGGATGTGTATCTTAGGAAAAGACAAATCCCCAATGTGCTCCAGCAGTCATGTAGCTACATGCCACCACTGACTCAAGGCTTCTTAGTTAATTAGAGTTGAAATGTCAACATATGCATCGCTCACCACTGCCACAGCCTTAATCCTCTCTCACATCTGACTGTTACTGCTCATCTTTTTATTCCCTTCTTCAGGCGTAGGAAACAAGTGTTGAAAGATATTTGAACTTCTAGAGAGGATACTGCTGGTAAGGAGAAAGCACAGACCATGTGATTCATTATATTTTAGAACTACTGAAAAACAGACTAGTCTCAGCACGGATACCGGTCTGTACCAGTATGATGGCTTTGTTTCGCCTTAGGTGGCATATGTGAAATATTGAGACTACACCCCCTCCCCACATGAAAGCAAATACCAAGAAGTGCACATGTTTACCAGCCTGAAAGTTGTGCCACATAATACCGTTACGACCTGTCAGGCACTTGCCAGTTTCACTCTCTGAAAAGAGCATTTTGCCACTCTCGGTTTGCCTACCCATTCTGCCGTTAAAAAGAAGACGTTTTGCCAGAAAAAGAACATTAGTGCCCAAGAAGGAGATATTAAGGGGGGAAAAAAAAAAGACAAGACATTTCTTACTGAACACAATTGCATAATTAAGGAGTAACCCATACCACAATGTGCATTGTTAGGCTTGTTGAACTTACGTGACTCTGGCACATTATGAAACTAAATGCATTCAGTTACCTGGCAGGAGGCAAATGCCTAACTCAAAGTTGCGTGTGCCCAGATTCATCTTTACAGGAAATTATAAAACAGCCAGAGGCGCGTTTTGGTTTGTTGTTTTAATTTAGGGTTCGCAAAAACTGATAGATCCACAAGTTTTCATACTGAGCAAATTCTGGAGATCAGAAAGCGCCTTGTAAACTCATCTAAATCTCAAGTGCGCAATAACCCCATGCTGTTAGGAAACACCCTGATCTCAGTATTCAAGCAGGTGGTCCAGGGAGTGGTTAGCTCGCTGCTCCCTTCTGCACAGAGCCACTGAAGGCATCTTCCCAAAGGTGAAGCAATGACCCATGTCTGTGTTTTTGCCATACTTCTCTCTTTCATGACTTATAATTTTAAGAAAAACCAATGCCACTGGCAGGCAATTTTCTTTTCCTCAGTGAGACAGTTCCCTCCTCTATATCATGTTGTAGACATCTTGGTACTTTGTTAGTTACTTTATTGTTGTGATTAGTCTTCAGCCTCTTGGAAGGCTGGAAGAGGGGCTGACTGCCCTTAGAGATAAATTATTTATAAGTATTTTTATGCTCTAAGCTCCTCTAATGTTAGTTAGACTATTAGTTCGGTTACACTGATATGGGAATATGTCACAAAAGAGAAATTGATAGCCCCAATCAAAAGAGGACCAAAGAAGACTCTGTGATATTTCATCCACCAAAACCAAGGAACAAGTTAGAAACACTAGACATGAATCCTGTCAGACTTTCATTGGTCATTCTTCCCTTGCTCTTGGAATAACCATACAATTTTTCCACTCCTTCCCTGCCTACCAGTCCCACCATGTCTACAGGAGACTCGAGTTTGGCCCCACACCTTTTGTGGCAGTACCAGTGCTGCAAGAGGATCTAGGAATGAGAGGAGCTACCGACAAGGAGATTCCCTGCCTGTGCCTAACACAGAGGCCGTGCTAGGTGCGCATGAAGATGAAAGCACTTCTTGAAGTGCAAATAGCCTCCACTCTTTCAGAGCTAACCTCCCACAGTGGCGCCTTTGCTTTGCGTCTCCAGCGCTTTGGGACCTCAGTACAGGGTGGCCAGACAACTCTCCGTGATCCACACACATCTTGCCGGCACCCCCAGCCTGCTCTCATTTTCTTACATCAGATGTGTCAGAGCCAGGGGGAGAACAGCAGGTCAAACCACAGGACAGGGAAGGCTGCAGCTGGTAAGGAGGCCCCTTTGCTCGTGGCATCCTGCTGGAAGCGGGAGGGATGATTCACGCATGGTTGCCTCTCGCCAGCTCCAGGAGCTCCATGAGACATGCAAGGAGACAGCAGATTGCAAAACATGCCTGTGCCATGTGGCACCCGGAGGGAGGCAACGTGTGGCACCGCGGATGCTGGAGGTTCTACCTGCTGCCTGCTGCCACAGCCACTGCTGGATCCAGCAGGCACCAGCAGGGATCTACAGCAGAGGTGGTGGGCTGGCAGCTGTGAGGTGTGATCGCCCAGGCTGTCTGGAGAGGTGGGAGTTTGAGAGAGACGGTGAGGGGTTCGGGTTGTCAGGAGCCAGAGGGGGCTTGCGGCAGGGTCTGGGGGGAGGTCTGGGTTAGGGCGGTGGGACTCACAGGGTGGCTGAGGGAGACACTGGGGAGGGAGAGGCTCTCAGCCAGATGAAAATTTTGGATTGCGGCTTGTAGGACCTGGCAATCTGGGCACCCCTGTCATAAGCTTTAGAGGCACTTTGGGTTCTGTCTTTCCCAAATGAGTACTTGTAAGTCGCCTTGATGTTAATGAGAATTACACGCACACATCAGGGAAAGAATAGTCCCTCTACAATGGGCATGTGACAGCTAAAGTGCATCAGTCAGCAGGGAAACAAAAGAGGTCATAATTTATGTAAAAGGTTCATTTTTAATGTAAATTCTGCCCCCAAATGCTCTGCTTACCAGCCTGAATCTGTGGTATTTGGCAGTGGAAAATGAAAGGGGTGAAAAACTCACTGCTGGCAGGTAAATGCATAATGTGATAGATTGATTTAAAATCCTTGTCATCTTTCTTTTTCACCTGCATACATAACGATCCTCTGTTAGTCATTAGGGCTCCTTGTACCTTCAGTGCTCTGAAAAAATATTGGCTTTGAAATGATACTTCATTGTTAAGGAATTTTTGTCAGCTAGCTCCATTTATCGATGTATCAAAGCCATTTTACAAGAGATAGGCTCCACTTTGGCACCGATAGCGCATACATTACGTGCCTTGTGAGGACTTGCATCTCATTCCAGCACTGAGTGGAAGTGCCAAGTGCCACCGCAGTACATAATGAGACATGTCACCCGGTGTTGGGGACAGCAAGGAGACGTGAATGAATCGGCCCCGATGTTTTCTCTTGGCCAGAGATGAGAGGAGCAGGGACTTGAGGGGTCGCAGCAGACACATGCTTTAGGGTGCGACTCTGCACAGAGGAGCTGAGGACTCTGCTGTCAGAGCCCGGGGGTGGGGGTAACATATGCCATCAAGCTGCATTTTCCTGTTGATCTATTTACACCTCCTCCCCAGACAGCAAGAGCCAAGCCAGGAAACAGTCTTTTCTCCAGCCATATGTGTGTCTGCAACAAGGGGTATTTTCAGCATACCGGTGATAACTGGGGGTGTCACGCTGTTTTGTGAGCAAAATTTTGTAGCATAAGCCAAACCACAGAAAGACTACTACCAAGTAACTACCTCCAAAGCTGTTCAGGCTGTCTTGTGAATTAAATCATTTTTCTTTGTCCTTTTGTTTAGATCTTTACCTTGTGTTGCCAAGCAACTGCACGGGGAAAGTTAATGGCAAAGCTCCCCTATTAAACCAGGCAGGTAGGAGATCTTTGAACTGAGGTGATTCGGCGTGGAAAAGACAAGGACTGAGAGAAGAGGGCCCATGGCCGTTTGGATCTTTTTTTTTTATTTTCCATGCATCCTAGAAACAGAGGATGCTGCAGCAGAGATAGCCAAAGACAGGGCTTTCCTGTGCATAGTTTATTACCATGTCAGTTCAAGGAAACTGAACCCAAGTGCAGGCTACGGACTGAGAGATGTCAAAAAGAAAATATTGCACCAGTGATTTCCACTCCGAATTATCCTACCAACAGGATTTCTCCCTCAAAATGGAAATCTTGACCCAATTCACTGCCACTCAGACACTCGTAGCTTAAGCCTCTACAGCCCAAGAAGGAATCTCTGCCTCCATTAAATCAGACAGAAGTTACAAAGGATGCCACAGCTTCCTCCCAGCAATACCTACAGCATGTTCCAGGTGAGAAAATTGAAACCCACGGGATCCCTGTGAACTAGGATGTATGTTTCAGGCTGAAGGTTCATAGCTTAAATAGAAAAAGAGGGGCCCAAGACACAAGGAAACTGCTGCCTCATACTGGCTCCCACACTCACTTTGCACAACTCACTGAACACAGTCCCAGGACTCGAGGAGTCCTGACCATTAGGCACTTCTACACACCACCATCGAAGTCCCCTGGTCCTTTCCATTCATTGCCTATTAATGATCCTAGTTTTCCAGTTATACCACATAACATCCATGCCTCTCAAGGCCAGGATTTCAAAGGACTGGTATTACTTCTAATTACATGCTTCATTTTGTAAACTCTTGGCTTTAGATGGTATTAATTAGACTGGCCTACTTAGTAGTATTTTCAATTCATGATTTTACCATGCCTTGTACATTTGGCATTTCTCCCAGGAGCTCAGCTGCTGGATGCAGGACGCTGCAGGGGGACACTTCCAGCTCTCTTGGCAGAGAAGAAACCCTGGGGAAGCTGAAGCTTTTGTACCCAAAAACTCAGAAAAGCACCAAAAAAGTATTAGTTATAAACAAGCCTCTTGAGTTTTTAAACTGATCAAGTCAGTCCAATGACATTAGAGGTCCTTTTTGACTTTTTTTAATACCAGTAACACTAAGTTGATTTAGTGTGAACTCGTACATTTAAACCCTGGTCTAGACAGAGTCAAGATAGAGGAATTCATCTCCAAAAGCTATATGTGCTACTTCTGCTTCTTTTAATCTCTGAAGGCCAATAAATGCATCAGTAGGAATATACAAGAGTTGTGCATGGAAGCCAGACTCAATAGGAATGGTTTAGTGGCTGCTGGGTATATATGGGAACCACCAGGAGCATGGAAAAAGACATGGGAAAGGGAGAGAACTGCTGAAGGCTCATGGGATGAACTTAGCAGTCCCAAATGGAGCACGAGGGAAGCTGTGCTTCATAAGGGTACAGAGATGGAAAAAAACTCTCTCTCTAACTGGTAAACCTACTTTGAAGTGAACATTATTCTATGTTCATCATTATCCATGTTTGCACAAAATTACTATTGCAGATGAAAAACTGTATCATGTTAAATAGAAACTGCAATCGAGACTAGATTTTGTCACACAGTAGTATGGGTGCAGTTGTGACAGTTGTGCTGAGGCTTGGCTAAAAATATTCCTACCGTATTTTGCAAAGTTTTATAGGCTGATCTGACCTGGCAGTTCCTGTGTTTCTACCTAGTCTAGTATCCTGTCTCCGAGAAATGCTAACACCAGCAGCTTCAGATGAAACCGCTCACAGTCAGGTGGCACAGTCTACCTTATAAAAATATTACTTAGAGCCACAACAGAAAAAGATTGATTACTGAAGACAAACTAGTTCAACTGTGAACAAAAGCCCCATGTGCCATAATAGCATACTATTTACAGCTCATATGCATTAAAACCCAAAAACTCTTTATCACTTACAGCATCACGGACTTTTAGCAGCTGTAGAACTGTACACAGAGACAACCGTCCTATACTGAGCTGCCGACTCTCTCTCGCTACCTTTTTCTGAACACAGAAAAGGTTAAGTTATTTAACCTGGCAAGGCAAATTTGGTTGTGAGCTATAAGAAACAGGAAATGCTCCTGTAGGTTTAAAATCAAGGAGATCCAAATTTAGGATCTCAGCTAAAACTACAGAAAGCCATCAATGTGCCAACATTCTAATGTAATTGTGCACAGCCCAACTCACATTACTAATATGGTCTACAATTTCCCACAAATTTTGTCTGAAATTATCAAATATTTTATTCTAGTTTGATAATGTTTGATTTTATTTTTTTGTAATTGAAAGTATCTGTGTGCATATATATCAAATATTACTGACAGGCCCTTAGTTCTCTTACTTCTACACAGGAAATTACACTGTAGATTTTTCTTCTAAGATCTCTGATAAGGTTCACATGTATGTGTGTATATGCACATATATATATATGCACAGGTACATAGTTGTTAAATCCTGTGGTTTTTACACTTGTATTTCTGTGTGAAAAGATGGGTTCACACCGGACAAGCCTCTTCATCAGGAAAGAAAATAAGTTTCTCTTTGCAAGCATTCTGCTTCTTCAGACTCACCTAACCACCATTAAAGCCTTCCTGGTTCTTTACTAACCTACCTTAATTAATATTAGTTATATATTAATAAGAATTTTTTGTGGCAGACAGAGCAACTCTAGACAGATCATAGATAGATCAAATTGGAACTTTAATTGTCTTTAAAACATGAGAAGTATAAATTCTATATAACGCTATTGAAGCTAAGAGGTCTAGGAGTACTGCGTCCAGCTCTGGAGTCCTCAACACAAGAAGGACATGGACCTATTGGAACGGGTCCAGGGGAGGGCCACAAAGATGATCAGAGCACTGGAGCACCTCTGCTATGACAACAGGCTGAGAGGGTTGGGGTTGTCCAGCCTGGAGAAGAGAATGCTCCGGGGAGACCTTATAGCAGCCTTCCAGTACCTAAAGGGGGCCTATAGGAAGGATGGGGAGGGACTCTTGATCAGGGGGTGTTATGATAGGACTAAAGGTAATGGCCTCAAACTGAAAGAAGGTAGATTTAGATTGCATATCAGGAAGAAATTCTTTACTGTGAGGGTGGTGAGGCACTGGAACAGGTTGCCCAGGGAAGCTGTCAATGCCCCATCCCTGGAGGTGTTCAAGGCCAGGCTGGATGGGGCTTTGAGCAGCCTGGTCTAGTGGGAGGTGCTCCTGCCCAGGGCAGGGGGGTTGGAACTAGATGATCTTTAAGGTCCCTTCCAACCCTAACAATTCTATGATTCTATGGTTCTGTGTGAGTATGTTGCACTGGTCTTTGTCCTTCCCAAGAGCCGTGAGATAACACACTGACAGGAAATCACCAGGTAAATATATACAGAGAGCTCAAGGGAAGTGCCACAAGAGTTTCATGTTAATTACTCTCCTTCATCCCACACACTAGTTCTTAATGGACAAACAGATCAATGTGGGTGACCACGTTTCAGGTACATGTAGATTGTTCACCTAGAAGCACCAAAGATCTCCTCTGAAGATGTCAAACTTAGCCTGAGAGAGGCCACTGCACAAGGGCTATCTGCCAGCTGCCACAAGAGTGTGGAGAAGACCACAGGCCACCTCCAAAGTAAGTCCTTGCAAAGGCTGCCACACTCCTACTTTGCTCCCAAGCTGGCAGGCAGCAACTGGCAGCCCATGTTGCTGGAATTCTGAGCTGCAGAGCCTTCTGGTGCTTAGAAGGTAAGAACAGCTACAGAGCTTGTGGTAAAAACAAGATGCATGTTCTAAGGTTTTACACTGAACAATGGCGTGCATAGATCAATGACTGTATTGCACTCTCCGAGGCCAAGCATATTGCCAGACCGTACTGGAAACTCATGGTATCCTCTGATGAATAAGATACCTTCTTCATTTAGCATTCAGAGATGAGACTTCAGGGTGTGAGGAGCTACTGGGAAGCACAGGGATGAGCTATGGAAGAGTGTCTGTAGCCATGTGGGCCACCTTTGTGTGTCTGCAAAGAAGGATTTTATCCACCTCCGAGAAATGCTGGGAAAACAGCTGAGCACTCAGTTGCCCCTGACATTTCCCCACTGGTTTCTCATGCTAATATATTTAAATTTATCAGCGAGCACTGATTTTGCTATTTCAACCTCCCAGTTATCTTTGTACCATTTGTTTTTTCCCAAGAAAGGTAGTTGGCTAATCCAAAACACCGTAGCCAGGAAATCAAAAGCTTTTTTTTCTGTTCCCAGTTCTGGCACTGCCTCCCTCCATCGGCATCGTCTCAGGGCTCTCACCCTCTACGCGCATACAGAAGATTGTAACACTCACACAATTGGAGGAACTTGCTGGTTACATTTGACCAACCCCATATAAATACCAGAAGTTTTAAGAGCAAGGAACTCTTTATATGCCATATGGCATTGATATTAATATATCAATAAATTCCTCCCTAACTGCAACAGATGCTCAAGTCAGTAGTTTCACCGTACAATACAATGCACTGTTGTGTCCTTTTCTGTGAGCCAGAATAAGCCAGATGCTTTTCCACATCATATTGGCAGAAATATGGTGCTATGCAGCCAGAGAAAGCAAACTTTATCTCCACTACAGATGAGCCTCTACAGAACCGATTTTTAAATCTTGCTGTCTTAAAGCTGATTAATTTTGACAAAAGATTTACCTACTGATAGCTATCCAGATGATCAAATACTGCTGTATCTGAGACTGATGTATCATCAAGGAATATGAAACTCCCCTAATGTCACAATTATATTTTTCTTATTTCTTTTATAATACCATTAGACAAAGGAAACAAATGAGTGATTTTCATTTTTCGTCCATTAACTATTTTTTTGCTTTTTTATCATCTCTATTCACTCTCATTTATCTTTCTTCTCATTTCCTCAGAGAGCAAACAGTGCTAGCCTGCTTCCCTGCTTCCCTCATTAAATATAATTTTAATTATTTTTACTTCACCCTTACCCATTAGTTGTCTAAAGTTCTCTTCCAGCTGCATATATTAACACCTCACTATTCTAATCATTCTCTGTTGCAAATATCATCACCTAATTTTGGCACCCGAATCTTTGCTCTTTGATCCTTTAATTGGCATCTACGGTTGAACTCCTGCGGGGCTATGCTCTTTCACTACTCCCCTCCCCAGCAATTCACATCACCAGCTTCTACGTCTCCCTGCCTGACTATATTTCAGAGTTTGCTTTCACAAATGGCTTCAGCCATGTGAAGAGTATGTGGCCACCAAAAGGAGTTATCCCGCCACCCCAGCATCCCTGGGTGCATGTTCCTACAGCATTGCTGGCACTGGCATTACCACTTGTCAGCCAAACCACGACTGTTCTTTCAGTTCTTTGTCCTTTTTTCGGTAGGGTAAATTTTCTGGCAGATGAGTTAATGCCTGCTCAAGGCAGACAGCAGGGCTACAAGCCGAGAGAGCAAGGCAGGACTGCCTCTTTTGGCCACAGGGCACGCGGATGAGTTTACAACATGCATGAAACTGCTGTCTGGTAAGCGCAAAAACCGCACAGTGACAGGGGGGAAATGTGCCTTTAGATTCTCGCCAGCTACCACTTTTCTGTTTTAATCACAATCACAGTCTTATGCGGGCAGCGCACTACCCTTTGGAGGAGGGGGTTGCTATTTGCTTCACTGTTGAACTTCACCAGGCCTTCAGTTCCCCCAAAAGTAAAACACATGGCAAGAAAACGGATGGGTCTTGCAATCCTTAGTCATCGACTTCAACAGGACTTTGTCTGGAGGGGAAGAGGGAAAACCGTTAACGAATAGGTCTAAAAATAAATGCAAGAGTTTCCTGACATTGTTTTCTGGTCTTCTGTATTCCCCTTATGAGGGAAAAAGAACAGTGGGATTCAAACTGCATTTTACTTTGCTGTTAAAATTCAGAACCCGAGAAAATATGTAAGTAATAGCAGGACTCAGAAATAAGAGCGGGTCTTGATTGTAGCCATGATGACCTTCACTGCTGTTGTTTCTGGGGTTTGTGAGAGAGAAAATAAATCACTCACCATTACCAATACCCCATCAAATTATTTGTTACAAGTTTAGGTATCCAAAGACTTAACACTTAAAGGATTATTTTTCCTCCAAAAACTAAACCACTTTTATAAAGGAAACCAGTGTGCTATATTTATAGGTAACATCTTAAACTCCTACATGTCAGAGAATATAATGAAAGCTCTAATTGTTTCTTTCAGTATCTTCAGGGAACCTGTCAGAAATTCTCTCACATCTGCAGCAGCCAAATACACAACTTTTGTAGTGATATATCTATCTATGTCACAGGACAGGCTTAAAAAAGAAGCAGCACTATTGATCTTTCAGAAATCTATACAAAAACTATTTAGGTTCATCTGTCTTGGATACCATAATTATAGAGCACAGCTCTGGCTGTAGATTCCTTGATACATGCTGAAAGCTAGCAGTTTGAGTATTTATTTTCTCCTTTGGAGTATCTCATTGCAAACTGCTCTAAAGAAGTTGAGAGAAATCCACAAGTTTTCCTAATGGTTTACAAAAGTGAAAAAGGCAATTTATTAGGGTTATTTTTCCTGTTCCACAAGATCTATATAAGAGGCAAGTTCCACTGGGGTCTGGAGGTACCTGGTGCCTGTTGTACTGATGTAGCAATCACTTGGGAGGTACTACGGTGAAATGACTAAACCAGACAGAGAAGGTGCTGGGCCAGTTGATAGCTCCCAAACTTGGGATGACACAGCTACAACTGCCGATGTGCTAATTTCTACAACAAACCTGGGCTGCTTTGTTTGAGTCATTAGAGTAGCAGGAAATTCACTTCTGCTGCATCAGCTCTCAAAAGAAAATGTCTACAACTAAAAGCAATACCAAAACGAATACAATAGAACCAGCAGGATGCACTTATGTACTGGTTTTGCCTGGAATGGAGTTAATTTTCTTCATACCAGCCTGTATGGTGCTATGTTTTGGATCTGTGACCAAAATAGCGTTGACAACAGTTGGATGCTTTAGCTATTGCCGAGCAGTGCTTAGACAGCATCAAGGCTTTCTCTGTTTCTCACCCTGCCCTGCCAGGGCACAAGAGGTTGGCAGGGGACACAGCTGGGACAGATGACCCCAACTGACCGAAGGGATATCCCACAACATATGACGCTGTGCTCAGCAATAAAAGCTGGGGGAAACAAGAAGGAAATGGGGGGACATTTGAGTTATGGCATGTGTCTTCCCAAGTAACGTGTTGGAGCCCTGCTTTCCTAGAAATGGCTAAACACCTGACTGCTGACGGGAAGCAGCGAATGAATTCCTTATTTTGCTTTGCTTGTGCATGCAGCTTTGCTTTACCTATTAAACTGTCTTTAGCTTGACCAACGAGTTTTCTCACTTTTGCCCCTCTGATGCTCTCCCCCACCCTACTGCAGGGGAGTCAGCGAGTGCCTGTGTGCGGCTGAGCTACCTACCATGCCTACCAGGGTTAACCTATAAGAACTTATTCCACTTTTTTTGCTGTCCCAGTCAGCCTTGACTTCATTTCACTGAGTTTAAGATCCCAAAGCATCATTGGCTTACCTCATATGACCTTCAGTATGCAGACATAAAGTCTAATTCACTCACAACCCTAGGTCATAGACATTTGCTTGACTAAAGGTCTCAAGCGTGAGGAACAAGAGCCAGTTTAACTGGTATAATTTGCTGCAGGGACGGCTCCTCACCTGGTTCGCTGCTTCCCAGGTGCTCATCCTAGCCCTTTGCCCCTGCAACACCCACAACTGCTCCGACTGTTCCCCACGGCATTTTGCTACACCTTGCACATCTGACTGGGATCCTGCATCTTTTTGGCCTGGGTGAGCAGCTCTCCATCACCACCCTGGCTTCTGTTAGGCAGGAATTACAGATGGCCAGGGCCACAGTGCTGTGCTACCTGCCACTCTTTTACCCTTTAGTTCCTGCCCATCGATTCACACTGCTCTTGTTTGTTAGGGGGCAGAGCGCCTTGAACACAAGATGAAGATGCTATCGGCATTGTTTCTGTGTATGTATCCTGTTTTGGTCCCTTTTTCTTGTAGGTTCTGCCCTCCCTGTGACTTCTCCATGACCTTACCACTTGCTCTGTGTGAGTGCCTCTGGTTATTTTGCATCTATGCTCAGATGCTTTCCTGTTATTGCTTTACCTTGATCTGCTGCATGTGCTCCCAGCAGACAAAATACAAGTGGGAGAAGGCTGAAGCTGTAGTCAAAATTCATTGATTTGGAAGTATAGCATATCTACCTGAGGGATAGGGGAATGAAAAAGACCTCAAAACAAAAAAAGTGTACTAGATACAAGACAGTGTGTCCACAGTTTCCCATTTTTCTTCTGATGTATTTTAACGTGATGGTTCAGCTTAGAGAGACAATCTGGGTGCTGACCTTCACCACTCTGTTCAGTGAGCATTAGCTCAGCAAGATGGCTAAATATTATCTAAACTGTTATTAGAAACAACTTTGGAAAATATTCATCTAATGACCTAGGGCTGACACCATTTTTTTGAATTTTCGCTCTCCATCTCCCCAGCTCACAGCCTTTGTTTTGCTGGAGGGTAGCGTGTTCCTGGCTGGCTGTTGAAGCTGCTGCACCCTCGATGGGAGGCAGAAGACAGAGAGGAGCCAGCCAGGCCAGGAGGCAGCTGTCTCCTCTACATCAAAGACAAGCTTGATTTCTGAACCATGACGTGCTCTTGGGACAGTGAAATTTTTACAGTCAGGACAAAGCACACAACAGGAGCTTTTACAGTCAGGATGGAGCTGAGAACAGAATATTTTTGGATGCTGAGCATTGACTACAGACATTCTTCTTTGTGAGAAAAGACCAGTCTGAAGTCTGATTCATTATATAAAAATAAAAGTTATACACAAATATACAATTGGGGAGTATTTGCTATAAAGCTATGAATGTAGTTTAAAGCTGGAATGGACCACTGTGATCATCTAATTTAATCTCCTACAGGGCATTAACTATTGGAATTCCCTAAAATCTTGATATTAAAAAAAAATCGTTTCACAAAATTTATTACAAGCCTGTGACTAATAATCCTCCTTACTAATAAATTGTACTTTTATCAGTGAAAATTGTGATAAAATGTTGTAGTTCTGTAGTGAATGTAACACAGTAAAACACTGGTCCCTTTTCTCATAAAACATTGAATTTACAGGTTAAAATTCACATCAAATTGTAAATATGGAAATAGAGATTTTCATTGTTGTGACAGCCTTTAAAAATTGTCAAATACATATAGTGTTGGCATTACTGAAAAGCTGTGTAGAAACCTGGTTTGTATCCAAAGTCAGTTAATCTCTTTCCAAAACGCATTATAAATAAGAATTGATTTGGTAACATTTTAAAATTGTATTATCAAGAAAGCTGGGTCTAAACGTACCATTTTAACTTGATTTGCCATTTCTCATTATCATTTTACTATTTATTTTGTACCATTTTTCAATTGAATGACTTAAGTATTGCCCTTGAGATGCTCCTATTTATAGCATATCTTAGAATTTATTAGGTTCACAAAAATTCAGTCGATGATGTTGACCTTTACAAGAAAGAATCACTCAGACTCCTTAATTCCATTTCACTGCATTGCAGTGCTAGCTATCTTTCTCCATTTTATCTAAATTTTACTTATTAATTTCACTATCCTAAGGCTGCCTCATGCCGGAGGACATTTTCAAGCTTCAGTTTTTCATAGCTTCTTTATTAAATGCAAATTTTCTTCTTTTGTAGTTTTCCTTTTCATTGAAAACTTGGGATAACAGACAAATAAACTATCTAAGAAAAAAAGAATGCTAGTTAGTGAGCTCCCATTGTAAGGTATATACTCTGCAGACAGAGAAGCCTTACCTTCCACAAAAGCATGGCCAAGTCCAGACCAGGGCTAAGAATCAAACTGAAGGATGACAATCCCGGTCACCTTACAGTAATGTGGGTTATCTACTTCGAAATTAATAGAAAGACCAGGAGCATTAGAAATACCAGCATACAAAAAAAAAATCATGCAAAACTGAATGAACTTAGTAGATTACGAAGAGGTTAAATAAAATGTCAGCACAGGGAGGAACATACATCACTGAAAAATTTCAGCATATCAAGTAGATAGTGTGACTACTGACTCACAGAAAAGAAGGTGATGGCAGGTTAATTAACCACATTTCATGTAGCTGTAGAAAGATCACAAAAGGAGCAGAGACTCAGAAAGGGCAGTAAAAGCTGCTATATTTTAACTTTCAAAGCCGGAATTGGCATGGATTTTGTTTGTAATTGCTGTCACTAACTGCTGGCTCTTTCATTCTGGTGTTCAGGAGTATGTGCCCAATGAGCAATGCCTCAACACAGAGGTTCATTTAAAAACTCAAGAGAAGCTAGAAGGACAGCGAGCCCAAACAGAATCATAATATTTACTCAACCAGAGCCAAATTCAAAAGCAAAAGCTCCAATGCACTGACATAACATGCAGAAGACGCAGGTAATTACCATGGTCATAAGGTGATTTTGCCACAAAGAAGGGTCAGGAGAGCTCATAGTTCCAAGCTTTCTTCTCACTTTCTTATGATTATGAAAAATTTGGCAAAATAGCTTCCTTTTTGCAAACGTAACATTCTTTCTATCTGGCAGGGCATCTCTGCTACCCAGGGTCACCCCATAATCTCGGCTGCTGGGAGAGCCACTGGAGCGGGAGAGCATCCCAGCCCAGCTGAGGCATCACGATGCAAATGGAGTGATGTCCAGATCCAGAGCCTGGAAAACTCTCCTCCTTTCCCATTCAGACAGTCAAACCTACCAGTTACAGCACGCATTTGCAGAGAAATGGACGCTACCTTACGGACCCTGGGGGGACTTGTAACCATGCCTACAGTGTGTGGTACTCTGGGAGAAATCCAGCAATAGTGATGATCGCAATTACAGTACCCAGTGGTAATAGCGAATCAGTTTACCACTATACAAGATAGGGATAAAAAATAAGGAGCATTTAATTTTGTAATACAAAGATTAAAAGGTCTGCTATAATAAAATTGCAATAGAAAAATACAAGGCAGGAATATACCCTTCTGTGTTATATTTATCAATCAAAATGTCCCCAGTTGCTTGTGCACAGGAGCTAGCTTGCAAGGCTGGACTCTTCGCCTTCTCACCCTGAGGGCAGGGTTTTTCCAGGAAGGACAACACATCTGCTGTTATGGTTATGCCTGTCACCTTTACCATGCTGGGAAAAGCTCCTTCTTTTCTATCAGGGTTTGCCACTTAGTTTTCTGTGACAAGTCACGTGGCAAAGTGAAAAACTAGGTTATTATCCTTTCCATTCTTCCTTGATGTTTCCATGAGTCACATATCCATTGGATCCCTCTGCTACTTTTCCCATGAGGGGTACTTTTAGGTGGGGGGAGGGTGAAAAGGAAAGGAGTGTGAAATTTGTCATCTCATAGAGAAAAGTCTCTGGAGTGCGCTATTTATGGGACACATCTACCTTCTCACTGACCTTGCCTCCTTTGCACATTTATATATCCATTAGAATTTATTAACTATGAATACATTAGGCTCCAGGTGCATAACAAAGTGTCCAGAAAACGTATTTTAATAAAATATCCAAACAGCACGTCCAGATAATGCCTGCAATGTCCCCATATGTCTCACTACACACGCCACACAACTTAGTATGTCCTGGTAATATGACCTGCAATAGGTATCATCAGCTACATTCATTACCATTTAAGATAGGACAAAAAGGCAAGCTACTATTCTTTTCAGTTTTCTAACTGCGTTATTTGATACTCAAGAGCATAATATTTTAATTAAGGGTGTTTTTTCCCCATTATGGAAATAATTTTGAAGCAACTTTCCTCCTGGTTGCTTAAGGAGGTTCATTACAATGCAATGCAATTTACCCAGCTGGACAGGTCTGCAGGTGGCCAGAAACCCATTAGAGAGGTATCTACCTACTACAGGGGAAACTAATATTCAGGAGACAGGAAATCTCACAGGGACTTCGATTTTGCCAGGCATTAACACAGTTGACTGGGTAGCAGGTGGCTGGAAGCATAAATTTCCCTGTATCTTATTTATTAGGGCTCCCTTGCCTCCCTTCTTCTAGAATTATAACATGCTCTTGGCATTGATAAACCCCAGCAAGGGCACACTGTAAAGACACAAGTAGCAAAGTCTTGATAAATATTTTTTATCTATTTGACCTAAACTATTTGAGCCAAACTGGAGCCTTACATAGATTATTTTTTTCTTTTCTGAGCAGAAAATAAAGTATTCCTATGATGCAAACCTCCTCATTTAGAAATAATATATAACTGCCTGTCTTCCTGAACAGACCATGAGTCAAAGAGGAATTACATTCTTCTGTCACAGCTCCAAACCTCCTTTCAGCCAACTCTCTGCTTGGAAAGCTCTCCATCAACTTTTTTCCTACACCATAATCTCTCTTTCCTCTGTGGCTTTTTCCCCTCTCCACGTTTCCATGATGTTTTCTCTCCCACTAAAGCCCTAGCCCCAGTGCTCATTCCTGTGAAAATTATTTGAGCCATGAAGCTCAGTTTTCGTTCAACATATGCCTGTGTGCTGTTTATATGTTTCAGTTATCTAGTGCCCCAAAGGAGCTCATCTGTAGTTTATGCTTCCCTGGAAGGAAAGCTCATCGCCAAACTCACCAGCTCTAAAGGGGTTTACTTCTGTGTATAATGAGAACATAGAAAAGAAGAATGTTTTCTGTTCGTTCTGTGAGGAAAAGCACAGAAAACTCTCTCATGAGTGCTTCAGGGCTAGTTATTCAAATTCCCGAGAATATTCTGAAAATTTCAGCATTAATTCACAAATAGCAAAGCCCGTACGATTGCACTGCATCACATACACAGTAGCTTGTGGACCAGCGCTCACCACACCCTCAGTTTCACAGCACACCCACCTCTTCTGCTCAGAGCAAAGCAGAAACGCTACATTTAGGCATTTCCATGGGTCATTCAGGACAACCTCATATTCCCTCTCCAGCCCCATGACCACACGTGCCGCATGTGGATGGCTGTGGATTTGTGTAGGACGTGATGGGCTGATCAGAAGAGCCCCGTGCTGCAAGGATCCCTGCTGGATGACAGGGATCTGTGTGCCACGGGCGTCCCGTGTCCCAGGCTCTGACACCCCACTACCTCCCATACTGTCGAAAGAGGTCCTGCAGAGGCCCAGGGGCATATATGGAGAACTTATCCATGTATCCATCTTTCAAGCCCAAAACTTTTTGGAAAATACTTTGCCTTATGCAAATTAAAGAAATATTTCTCCCTGCCCACTCCCTGCTAACACCCACACATCTTTTCCTGGAACTCATAGTATCCACGTAAGCAATAGATCCAGAAAGTTGGTATAGTTACTGTAAGTGGTTTGGAGAATGGAAGTAGATCTTATGTCTGCTTCTAAGAAATTTCATTAATAAGTAAAGATATCCATAAATATTCTGAATAAAACAGGGGCAAGAAAGACATGCATTTCAGGCACTTACGCTAAAGCAGGAAAAGCAAGAAAAGATTTCTTTTCGCAGACTTTTCTTGTAAATTATATGGGAGAAGTGCATAAATCTTTTTTGACCTGGTTTAGCCATACACTGTGTTTTCCTGTTAAAATATTCACATACAATTAAGTATCCACAGGCAGACAGACAGGAGCAGAGATTGTGGAGATGTAGGAGGAGTCTGCCACGGACACAGACTCCTTCTCCCAATACAAATTACAAAAATCTCTAAAATGCTCAATGTAAATTTAATCTGTTGAAAACTGTCTTTAACTTATTGTCATTGCCTTTGTCCTTTCTCCCAAATCATTCCAACTTTTCTCTGTTCAAGTTGGCACACGGAAAACAAATCATTAGAG
Organism: Larus michahellis; assembly: GCF_964199755.1. Taxonomy (NCBI): domain Eukaryota; kingdom Metazoa; phylum Chordata; class Aves; order Charadriiformes; family Laridae; genus Larus; species Larus michahellis. Next base: position 16,609,229 of record NC_133897.1, read on the forward strand.
TTATTTTTCTTTTTCTCAGCCCTTTACTACCACACACTGTTACTAGACAAATCCTGCTGGCTTTATTCACACAGATCTCATCTTAATGGCAGTCTAAGGCCTTTTAAAACAAGCCGTTAAATAATAAATTCAACCACAAATATATAACCATTGCAATAAATTCACATTAGACATTCAGACACTATGGCAATAAGAGGTTAGATGACTAGAAAGACACTCTTAAAGCCACTTAAAACAATTACAAAGGAAATGCTATCAGCTGTGTTTTCCCTTTAAAAAAACAAAACCAAAAACAAAACAAACGAAAAAATCCAATGAAACAATGCACTGTTTCTTCAGCACCTTCAGTTCTTTGCCTTACTTCCACGTGGAATGGAAAAGGGCCATTTTGCAACTTCTTGACCCCAAAGAAAGTGTCTACATCAACTTCAGGGACTCCTGGGTTTGGCCCCAAACTATTTTCTTCATAGCTGTGTTGTGTAAATGAGGACCATTTCTCCTTTGGAGTACATGGGGCAAACATGTCTGTGGAGATCTGCCCTGACCCTGTGTAACAGGGTTCAGCCATGAGAAGGGATCACCACGGCGTGACTATGGGCAGCTCTGGGCTGGTGTTTCTCAGCATATTAGAACTGCCCAGCCCAGAAGTTCCCTCTGCTCAAAACACACCAGAGGGAGAACAACTTCTTTGGACCACGTTGTGTTCAGAGCCAAAGACCACTTGTGTTTTCTCCCAAGAGTCACTGGACACAACGTGCGGTCAGGACTGATGGCAGGTCCAAAGGCTTTCTTTCGCTCTTTCCCCTGCCACGTCTTGTGTTTCCCACTGTACAGTGGCTCTGCACAGGTAGGTGAGAGGGAACCTCACTCAGACTGTTCTGGAGGCTTATGGTAAAAGCACTAGCCTGGGAAGGGGTAGATGTTTCTTAGCAAATGCCCTGCTTCTTAGCAGTGTCCTGAGCAGTTCCAAGGTAAGCAAGTGCCATCACATCCTCAGCAATTGGGCACCTATCCTCGAAAAAACCAATGTACTTAATTCCAAATCATGAAGACACCAACTCCAAATGGAGCCAAGTGTCAGGCACCTCTTCACCATCAGATACATCCTAAGACGTAGTGTTTGATGTTGGCTAGTCTTAGAGCACTGTGTTCCACATGCAGGAGCCTTACATCAACATACATAAGATACTAAGCTCCCTATTTAAACAATTGAAAAAGCATTTTTCGTGCTCTAGATAGGTCTTCAAGGGTGCTCTGTCTCTGCAGTGAGTGCAGAAACCTACACACCTAATTTTGGCAGTCTGAATTCCCTCTGCCAAGACTAAACACCCACAAGGTTTTTCACTGCCTAAATAGTGATGGCAGGTGATCAGAATCTGGCCTAATACCACATAAAAGTCCCTGGGGCTGAATCATCCCAAAAAATGTGTTCATCTTAATTATCTGGTAGGAAAAACAACATTGCTTATGATGTTGACCCTTTGTAGAGTGAAGTTGATGCAAGCTATACATTTTACTTGTTTCCTCTCTAATATGTTTTGTCTTGATTTTTTTTAAGTCTTTCTATTGCTTTTTCCCCCCTTTGCATTTAGGCAAAAGTATTGTTTACTGTCTCATTAAGCTCAACTGAGAACAATCAAAAGCTCCATTAGACCACACTGACAATATATGGCTTTAATTATTTTTTCATAGAAAACTCTCACACTGGAGCAGATTAACAGAGTGGCTGTGACATCTTGCTACAAATTCTTACGTGGGAGTGTGCATGGTGGGACCAGGGCCTAGAGAGGGCTGATGGGGAGGTAGGAGAAGGCAGAACCATTCTTTGGGGTTTTTTTTAAGGAGGAGAATCTTGGTGAAATACTTCTGTATGCCACATATGCTAAAAGCACTTCCATCTTTAACATCATCTGGTTAGAATTATACATTCAGCACGCACTAAAATCTAAATCAGGTCATTAGTTACTTCTTGAGATGATAATCATACTTTTATTACAACTTTTAAGAAGTTTTGAGCTGATAGATTTTCATAACACTTTATTTGTAAGCCATATTCTGCTGTTCCTGTATTTGCTGTTTAGCCTGTCTTATGGCACAGTAAAAAGTCCTGCCATCTGGCAGAACAATCACAACCTTCCAAATTAGAACATAATTCTATACTTTCTTGGTTTGTTTCCTTGGCAAAGATTTGTCCCAAAATATGAATTCACCTTACAAGCTAGAAAATATTGGCTAAGATATTTAGAGTCAGAAAAACTTTGGTACAAAGCGTCTCTTTTTACCAACTCATGCTGCTTCTAAAAGCAGGGAAAAATAGGCCTCAGCATCCTTAATGGTCTTGGCTTTCACTTCATCAAGGCTTTTTTGTTGAAACATTCAATATTATTGATATGAGAATTCTTGTGCTGGCAAGATGATTTTCCTCTTTCAAGGGATCATAAAATAGTGTTATGCGTTGAGAGGATCTTTATTCATATCCTACATAGTAGAGCTTATTCCACTGGCAAGCTTGCTGAAGTCTAAATCTTAGCCTTCCTTTTCCATCTCTAAGATATTTGCCATTACTTCATCTCCAAAGAACTATGGTTTTTTTCTCCAATCTCCCCTAAACATACTTAAAGAAAAGGCTTGAATCCTCCAGTAACCCAGTGTAAGGGCGTATGTGCAACTGGTGTACACCCCCCCAGAGAAGCCAGCAGAGTCTGGATGAAGTCTGCAGGTGGGAGGAGGACAACCCCACTCAGTTTTCCTACAGGCAAGAGGCTGCTGCCTGTGGAGGCATAGGGCAGCTTTGCAGGGGTCTGTGAAAGGCCAACTGGAAAGATCTTCACTCCTTCAGTTTCCTCAAAATTTCCCAATATTTTTTAAAATAGCCAGTGAGGTCCTGTGAATTGGCATGACACCATTGACTTTCTGTCAATTTAGAGAGGAGTTCAGATCCATTGTTTCCATCCCAGACTCCACTTCCTTAAAACAAATAGTCGGTGTATAGTGAGTGTATAAACATGCACAGAACTCCAGAAATTTCCAAAATTGCAATTCAATTGTTCTATTGTGTTCTCTTGTTCTCAGGTGCCCTTAGCCTTCGTCAGTGAAACCCTGATGATGACGAGCAGAAAACTTAATCACCTTGAAATTAAGGTTTCAGTCTCAGTGTTACCTAGCAATGCGTGCATTGAAAGCACTATGTTTTAAAAGCCATTTGAAAGCACGGGAAGGTTGCCAGCTATTCAAATATTGTCATAGTTCTTATTTTTCTCCAGCTCCCCTGATAGGCGCTCAGAAATGAGACCAGCCTTCCAAGGGGGAAAGACAGCTGGAATCAAGACATCTCCATTTATATATCCTGAAACTTTCAAAGCAAAGAGCTGTAACTGGCTTTGGTTTGGGCGTGTGGGTGCCCTCACTTCACACCAGGGAATAAGCACCTCCCTCCACTCTCCGCTGCCTGGAGGAGGCAGGTTCCTATTGAATCAGAGGGGATGGGAGCCCTGCAGACCCAGCTTTTGTAACAAGGAGGTTTGTCAGGGTGTCTCTGATATGCCTGCAAGATTGTCATAGCGACTACGCTGTGTTTACTGTGGATTTCTGCCTCCTGGTCCTCACTGTGAAGGCTCAACCTCAAGGAAGATGGAAGGCCAGGAAAGAGTGGTAATCCTTGAAGGATTCACCTGAAAGCCCCAATTCATCTTTTTCACCATCACTTCATAGATCTACCTGTCTGCTCCAAGCCTGTTACATCTCTCCAAAGTAAATCCTTTTCTCAAACACCTCTTTGCTGCCAACTGCACCATTGCAGCAGGGTGACTGCTGATGGACAAAGGGTACCAGCTGTCATCTCGGCTGGTGTCCTCTACTCACTGGTTGGTTGTATATCCCTTTGCTGTGTCCTACCACCGCTTCTGCAGTCTACCACCAATTCTGCAGACTTTGGGGCAGGGCCTGTCATTTCATACTGGGGCTACTACGATGGGGTCCTGCTCCAAGATGGAGGCTGCTAAGCTCTAACATAATAAAAATAAATAAATGAGACTCGGGGCAGCCTTTATCCTGCTTCACATTACAGGGCTCAGAAGATCTTTATCATATGGTTTGTTCTATTTATGTTTGTCCAAGAGAGAAACTTAGTTCTCATGCAAATGTGACTGGCCATGATAACTCATCTGGAGAGGTTTAGTGCTCTTTTTCTTGGAAACGCTCTCCATTTTAACGTCCTGCATTCTCTTCTGTGGACGCATCTTCAGAGCTGGACAGAATAAAATAGGGAACGAAGGATCTCTGAGACCAAACAATGTGGAAGGTCAGAGGAAAGAGTAAATAACGTCACAGACGTTTACCCTTCCCCTGCTGTCCCAGGATGGAGCGGCCCCTCTCTTCAGAGCGACAACAAAACTCCTCTGCACAACCCTCTCTCTTGGCATTCTCCCTTCCACCACTGCTAATAATCCTCTAGATGCTGCCTTAAAGAACCTGCTTATTTGAGCTAAAACTCCATGTTTGTGCTGAAACACAGAAGTACCTCATTAAATTTTCTTAGATAAATTGTTTAGGCTAAGTAATTCTCTCCTTTCCTCCCCTTGTGTTGCCAGTCTATTGTTTATAGCCAGCATTCCAGGCTGCGTGTGATGAAAATGCTGATGTGTTTCCTGAGTTACAGACCCAAGCTTTATCTCATCTTTCATTTAGGAAACTGGCTGCTTTATCATTTTATGCTGCTGTGTGCAATGTTTATTTTTTCCCCATTATTAACATTGTATAGGAGGATGTGCCCAGCCCCATCAGCTGTTAGTTGTATTGTGCATACCATACACACACCTCTCAAAAAAAACCCAAACATATAATATAATAGTTTGGGGAAATTATACACAGAGTTCACAAATCCCCTCTGACTGGGGACAGCTTCTGGGTAACAGTGTCAATGTATAACACTGTCATGACTGTGGAGTTTGCTGGTATTCGCTGCTGTATTTTACTTCTATTTTCCAATCAAAATCCAAGGGATGTGACAAGGAAAACTCCTGCCCTTTGCACAGACTTAATGATCATCACCTATTCATCTGGATTCCTCTTAGAAAGAAATAACTCCTCCTCAGGTTTTCCTCTGTTTCAATTCCAGGGCAGAAATTTCTAAGCGGTGACTCGTCCGATGGATCATGAAGGCAGAAAAGGGGACTGGGGGTTACACTTGAATCTTTGACTAGCTATTCTGGTCAATAGCAAACTAATTGGAAAAGTCAGAGACATGGTTCATGATTTATGAAGAAGCTATATTTAAGAGAAAAAGAATCCTGAATTTCCGATAGGATTTTGATTTAAATCCAAAGAATGCACAAGTGATTAGGAAAAGGAGGCAGATACTTATTCTTTTGTCTGCAAGAGATATCTCTTGGGCTAGTTCAAGTGCATTGATTTTTTTTTAATCAATTTTTGCAAAGCTTGTTTAACTTTTTGCTTTAACTACTGAAAGAGGTAAGTACTGTGAGAAAAAGGTACTACAGTATTAGAAAGAGGATCAGCAGATGTCGTAGGGGTGAAAAGCAACTGAATTAAAAGATGTCATTGCTGCGAAGGTGTAAAATTTCCTGTTTGGGGCTGTGTGCTGCCCACGAGGATAGCATCTACATCTGAAACATTCTCACATGTGGTAGTCACCACAATTATTTTCAGTTACTGTTTTTATCAAGTATAATGGATTCGTTGCATGTGCACAGTGGATTGCCCTGGATTTCTGAAGGATCCCAAAAATAAGGTTATCATACACTCTTAGTGTCAAGCAGTTTAATTATTTCGTAGTGGTTCTATCAACTGCTGTTCTTGAACCACTTCTCTTACAATAAGCATTTTAATAATAAGCATTCTAATAATAAGCATTTTCACTCTGAACTTTACCTACAACCATATAATACCCAGAAAACGAGTTACCAGTTCAGTCTTTCTTTCTACATTGTTTACATTTGCTTATGCTGATCTTCCTTTGGAAAGAATCATCTCTCCAAAATAATTTACATTTACCTAAACTGGAACAAAGGGGCCTGATAAAAATATGGCCTGCCAAAATCCAGCTTGAACTTAGACTGCTCAGGTCTGCTTCCTTCCCTCCCCACACCCAGTAGTATTTTATTTCTCTAATTCAAATATTTTCAGTTCCATTTAATGTTCCCTTTCTCAACACCTCACTTCCTCATTAATGCACAGAACAATGTATGGTTTCAAATGTTTGCCCTGTGGTCATCCACAAAACTCACATAAGCAACGCCAGAGCTAACTGATGATCTCCAAGGCTTAGTTGTCTGAGACTTGGGCCATGTGGATCCAATTTTCTGAGTTTTCACAGACTTTTCTTTATAACCTTGGCAAAGTTCAAACCACCTTGGTGTTACTGCATTCCCTGCAAGTTCCTCAGCTCTCCAGCCACATTTTGTTTACACCATTTAAAATTAGTCTCTTACTAACCATTACACCCATCTCAAGGTATTCAGATTAGTTATTTTTGGATCAATAAAAACAGACATACTGGAAGTGAGACATAGTAAACCAGAAAAGTTTATAAAGATGAAGTATGTAGACCGCTCTCCTCATTGTGAGGATGGTATGTCCTGCAGGGCCCCTGAACAGGAGGCCCATGCAGTACCGAAACAGGATCTGAACTACGCCGAATCTATATTCAGAGTTACACTATACCCAGCTGCAGCACAGGGGCATTCAGTTCATTTGCTTTAAGCCAAATTTCTGTTCTTTAAGCTCAGGGACTGTCACAGCATTGATGTGATCCTTGTTATATCCTTGTGCAACCCGCAGGTGATATTTAAATCACGGTATCTATCTATAATCTGAAAGAACCGATTCAGCGCTCCCCCCTCCCACTGTTCCCTTTCTTCCTTCCCTTTCCCAGCCTGGTGCCAGCAGCACAGAGGCCACCGAGGCTCCACGGCCTCACACCTTGCGAGCGTTTTGCAGGAAGAAAGGCGGGCGATGGTCTTACAAGCGCAGGACGTGGGACATCCGTCCCGTGGGAACTCAGGAATCCTTCTCAGAAAGTCTGCTTCATATGAGGAACACTAGATGGCACACAACAACCGCTGTATTACTTCTTTTTTGGTTCAGAAACCAAACATTGGCTTCAAAGCATCAGCCTGGAATGTGACTGAAGGACTGAGCACAAAACATGAGTCTAAGTACACTATAAAAACCCCCTGGGAAGATAACCTTCCCAATAAAACCTCACCCCGCTTCCTCCATCAGAATTATTTTTCTATTTATAGCTCCGCCTAACTTGGCAGCTTCAGAAAGTAAACACAGATTTTATTTAGAGGCTTGTTGAGAAGCAAGGGAATACTGTCATTTTGGTACAATATAAAATAATAGAGTGGCACGCACAGTAAAGCCCACTTGGATCAGCAACTTCTACAATTCAAAAGACAACTGCTGGGACAAGATTCAAGTGATATAATAACCAATCACATGGATTCTGTTAAAGGCTCTGTGCTTCGCTTTGTAAGTAAAATCAAGTACTCACTTCCACTCTTTATATACCAATAAGAATTTTTTCCTTGTCCTAAGAGACCTAAAAGCCCAGGGAAACACACATTTTGCTATTCCACCTTCTTGTGCTTTATCGTATCAGTGTTTAGCATACTTCTGTTTTAATTCTGGGGGGAAAAAACACCCAATAAACATTTTTTTGGTCAAAAGAATCCTTTACATTCTGTTGTTCATAAAAACACAGCATATAACAAGGACAAGCATTTACAGGACTTTTCACACTTTGTTTCCAGAACATGGAAGCAATCAGTTCCTGGTGCCACTTCACAGATTCATCCCATCAGCATAAAGTGGTACAACTTCTGTGCATGGGTGAGGTTATATTTGACTGAAAAGATGTGAACTTTCAACTTCCTGTGAACTGCTAGTAATTGGCATGGCTTCTTTGGAAAACAAAATGATGTCCATGATTACCTGATAGAGGTCCAACCCTAAACTCACCTAAGCAGGAAGTTGTAAATGCCAATTTACTGGCAGAAGGGTGTGAATCCTTCCTTGCTTGTATGAATAAAAACTAGCTGATGTAGGCATGGAGATTCCCCTCCTCCTCAGAAGTGGGCTAGAAAGAAACCTAGTGGCTCCCTAGGAGGGGACTTCTGCAAAAGCAACCTCAAGCTGTAGAGTCAAGACCAGTATAAAGCATCCATGAGGTTGAGAGATGACTCATCCAGGGAGAAAGGACCTTCAGTGCAAACCAGAGTCCCTGGCAGAGATGACCATTGGGTTTTTTTGTTTTAACTTTCATTTCCGTTCATGTATTTTTGCATGTTTTGCATTTCATGCAAAACTGTGTTTTCAATTGTGTAAATAAGTAGTTTTATTTGGTTTTAACTTACTCTGCTTTGTGTCAAGAATAACTTCTGAGTAACTGGCTGAACCATACAGTATTCCAGTCCTCTGGGATAATAATCCTAAAGAAACAGGGTCCTGGGTATCTCTCCCCTGCTTCTCCTCTTTGCCTCATATAATAAGGCATGTTTCCACATAGTTGCAGGGACCAGTTTGAGATGGAAAAGTAGATGCCTTGGGAGAGGAATTTATGCCTGCAAGTATCATCAACCTAGAAAGCTCTCCAGCATTAGGTAAAAAAGAGGGGGAGGGAGCACAGAAAAATTCATGAGATTTTTAAAGGACATGTAATAGTAATTATTGATATCTTATTTTTCAGTTTTAAACTAAACTTTCCTACCAAACATTCCTGCCAGTTTGAGTTAAGTAATATCTGCTTCAAGGATGCTGTGGTAAGAAAACCGATGAAAAATTTTTAGTACTGTGTAAATCCATATTCTGGCTTACAGGAAATACGCTTCCAAAAACACTATCGCAAAGTTGTGCGTGTGTGTTGACAATGTGCTGTAACAGCTGCATATAATTAAGGGATGGAAAGGAGCTAAGTATATGTAAACAGTTGTCCCATCTTTTTTAAAAAGTCATAAATTGTTATGTTACTTGGAAGTGTAGTTGCTAATTCTATGTTTGTTGCTTGAAATGAATGGCATTTTTATTGGATTTGTTATTTATACAAAAGATTTTGTGCAAGATAATTCGCTAAAGTTAAGCGATCTACATATCCACTTTTTCTGTATTTGTTTCACCTCTGTACCGTGCTATAAATTCATCTCATAAAATCCTCAGTTCTTCAGAAACAGATTTTTAATGGCATCACATGGGAACTTAATATCAGCAAATTAACAGAGAGCAATTGCAAGCTTCCTAACAGTATGGGAATGGTTGAACACACCTGCCCCAAGTGCAAGGACAGGGAGTCAGAAACAACCTCAGGGGCCCAGGGTCCTGTGTTTGGGACCAGTTGAGTGACAATCCAGCTCGACAACTTTCAGAGCTACACTAGTACCTCCACATGTTGACCTGTTGTACCGGACTGATGGGAAATAACTGAAATAAGGAAGAGCTATTCCTTTACAAAGGCATTGAGGTCTCAGGGTCAGGTGTCTACCAGCCTGTCTGAAAATGCCCTTGGGGTCTACCTGCATCTTTAACATATACACACCTAACTACTTTTCACTAACATTCTATGGTAATTCTTGAAAATTCGTCTTACTGTAACCTATATTTTAATAAAACTACACAGAAATTAAATGTTGATATTTTTACTACCATTTTATCTAACCATATCCTATTATTCTACTCTATGTTTTATTCTATCTACTGTACAAGAAGAAGTAAAAAACGTGACTTGGTCACAGTCCAGAGGAAACAAGAGCAGATCGGAAGCAGAAGCAGTAGGACCTAGGCTGTAAACTGGCAACAGACTTCAGGCTGTAAATTGCAGACACTAAAAGAACATGCAAGGGCTGGGGTGGATTCGCCATCAGTTGAGGCTTTCAAGCAAAGAGTGAAAAGCTCTCTGAAAGATAGGCTTTATTCAAGCAGGCATTTATGCAAGGCTTGTGTTATGCAGGAGATAAACTAGATGATCTCAAGGATCCCTTATGGCTTTAGAGCCTATGAATAAAGAGCCTCTTTCACTGTAACAGACTCAGCATTTCAGCCAGTTCGGACCCAACGTGGTGTGTTAGCAAGACTGCTACAAAGCAAGAATTGTGTCAGAGACTTCTAATGCTGCAAAGGCCCCTGCAGAACACAATGGGGGACAAGTGTGTGAAAGAAGCTCTTTCAGTGCCCCATCAGGTCAGTTGTTTGAGAACAAAGCAGTGCTGAGTAAAGAATTACAGTACCTTTGTTCTAGTCTCATAAAATGAATCCGTTTCATTGACATACCCGTGGACCCATTAAATGTGATATTATGGCTGCACAAACATGAAGTCTTCCATAATTGGTGAGAGTTATATAGGTCTTCTGTTTTGCCATTTCATGTCATCATTACTGTTTGGGGGATAAGGGGGGAATTCAGAACGCAGTTGGCCATGGTTTACAAGAGAATCTTTCAGACTCAAAAGTCGAGCAGAAAAGTGATTTGTTTTTTAAAGGGTAAAAGAGAAATACTGACAGGTTGTCCTCTTTGAATTCCAAATGAGAGAAAAATCGCTCCACTAATACAAGCTCACAGGTATTAGTGTCTAGACAACAGAAGAGCTGGGTTATAAAAAAAGATGACATCCGGCACATGAAGATGCTTTGTTTCGTATTATAAAAATGAAAACAGTTTCATAGATGTAATCTGCAACAAGTTGATTTTAGGAAGCGCTTTTAACAGTAACTATGATATCTTAAATGGTGAATGCAAATTGAAGAAACTCCAGGTATGTCTTGACTGTAGCTTCTGTAGTATTTTTAGCTAAAACGCAGATGTGTGTAAACTAGCTCTTCCCCATCTACTTCAGATATTACAAAGAACATAACCATGACACCACAGAGCTCAACTCCAGTTAACCACAGAGCCTTCCTAGGTGTGTACTGCAAACCATTCTAAGTTTCATTTGGCCATTTCTATAGAGTTATCTGTAACCACGCTAATTTCCATTGGAAGCCAGCTCAGATCATTTTTCAGTTAACACTAGGTACAGCAGCTACTGAAACACAGGCATAGTTGAAGTGGCTGGGGATGAAATACAAAATATCCTGAACAAAATAACTCTGAGCTGGAAGAGAGAAGAGTACATGTCCAACAGGAAAGCCGTTACAAGTCTTATTTAAAATATTTATTAAAGATTTAGAAGAGGGATAAACAGTACATTTTGAAATAAAAATTATACTAATTTAGAACGGGTTGCATATCTTCAGCTCACATAAATCACCAGTTATTTCTGGAATGTAAAAAATATCTCAAGCAGAAATATTTGCTCTCACAATCCATTTTGAAAACCCAAATTCTTGTCTTGTTTACTGGAGTAAACTTCAGTTCAAAGGTTACTTCTTGATGTCCTTCAAAAATAAGCATATTAGATATGTCCTTATTGGTGTAGCTTAGCTTTATGGGTGTTTACGTTTCTCCCGTTCATTAACATTAGGGATAAAGGCCAAAGTCCTCAGTTCAGCAAGGCAAAAGCCAGGGAGAAGCAGAAGAGGAATGGTGCCAGTTCAGGCTGGATTTTAAGCATGCATTCTTTCTCTCTTCACCAGTTTTTTTTCCCCTCTTGCTGACAGTGCCACACCATTTCATGAGTAAGAGCTTCCTCTTTGTTACTGCACCCTCATTTCCTGCTGCTTCCATCCTGTAAGATTCCTTCAGGATTTTCAAAGTGTTTTTCCACTCAGGCTGTGATGGTGGGGGAGACGACGTGGAAGAAGAAATAGAAAAGGAAGTAAGAGAGAAAGAGATGAGAAGGTATGGAAATAGAAAAGGCAGGTATGAATGAAATTAAGAAGATCAGAAGAAAGGACATGAATAAACGAAAGAACAAGCAGAGTGGTGAACAGCAAAGTAGAAGCAAAGGGAGGCTCTACTGCTTCCCATCATTTCTGAATGATGGTCCATGGAATGAAAAAAATAAAACACTCTAATATCCATTATTAGTAAGAAAATTAAAAGAGGTAATTTCTCCAAAATCTACCTGAGCAGGTAGTGTCATATGATGCAAACAAATCCTCCGAACCCCGATGCTACACTGGCAGCTAAACAAGAAAAACTGTCCCTTTGCATGCAAAGGTTCTAAGGTGGATTTAGTGAGTAACTAAGGCATACAGCTGTGAGCACAGGTCTTAAGAAAGCCTCATACTATACAATTTCACATCTTAAAAATAGATAACTTTATAGTGTACATTTCTGATCCCTCAATGAAAAAAATTGAACGGTTACCTGGACTACAATTCATATAAGATTGTCATAGCAAGCAGGACAGAGATCACTACTGATCTCACATCTTCATCTCAACAGTACAGACTTCATACAGCTTCAAGTATGTTCCATGAATAAGTTATGGGGTTGAGATATTCCAGTTACATTTTTTAAAAATAGAAAACCAGACTTTCTGTACATGAGAAACTAAATGTCCAAAACTAAAATAATGTGCCCCCAAGCAGTTTTCTGTACAGCTTCTGTACGTAACTCCCATAACAAGACAGCAAACATGGGTTTGGGGCTTGTTTTGCGCTGTCCTGTAATCATCCCATTTGAGAAGGCTTCTCATTTTCCTAGAAAGGGTCTAGGAGGCCAAGCCACAAACATTTTCAAGAGTCAATCCTTTTCAGGCAAGTTACTCAAAAAAATTAAGGGGAAGGGCAGTTCCTGCTCCACTCACAGATCAGGTTAGTCAGGCCGACAAGTCCATTCTAGTAGCACGTAAGGATGCCTGAACATGCACTAGAAACCTGTGTACTGAATCCTGGGCTGGTAAGCACTCTTCAAAACTGTGCCCTGCCTCTCTCTTTCACCACTATTTAAAGAAAAGCACAAGATAATATCTCTGCCACTTTTTAGAAGAGGGCAAAGGCATTGACTGGAACAGCTGAAACTGATGGGTGTATTCCATCAGCAATTAAGCCCCCCAGAGCTCCAGATAAACCATCTGAATACCCAGGGCTGCGCTACCTACACACTTACTCAGTGGGTACGAGCTGAAGCTGGCTCTCTTCACGCAGGCCTTATTCTGCAGCCAGATCAGCAGCTCTGCAGAGCCCTCCAGCCTCTGGATTTCCACCGCACTGTGCCTCCAGGGCCCATTCCTACAGATACAGCTGCAGGATCAGAGCCTTAAGCTGTAATTCTCTCAGGGCATGGATGGTGCCTTCCTTTTAGTCTTATTTTCTGTCTGTAGACTGCCATCACATAAATAACACCAATAACAAATTTGATTCTTGATAGAGAATTTCAGTCAAGGCTCTTGGGTCAACTTTTCCATCCTTCTACTGCGTGCTTCCACCCGGAGTATTCCAGAGGTCTCTGTAAATGATGAGGCATAAGGGTTTTATTTCTGGAGTCTCTTCTACAAAGCAGTAAACCTGAGAAATTTTTCCCTTGTACGTGTCCAAAAATATGTTTTTGCTCTATTTTAGTTATTCTTGATTCTAGTATAAGCTCTTGGATACTCCTAGAAAATTCCTCTCCCTCCTTGATGACAGTGCCCTTTGAATACTTGTAGGCACTAATCGTCCTCCCTCCATTTTCTAGCCAAATTCTGTATATTTAGTTTGTTTACTTTTCTTATACAGTTTGCAACAAAAACTCAGCAGAGGCACAGAAATTTCTTCAGAAAATGAAGTGCCTACAAATTTTACAAAAACAGGCAGAGGAGAGAAATGTGTCAAATCTCCTCACAGAGGCAAAGGCTGCAAGATCAGCTGGTGTCCTGTTAGGCAGCAGAAAATGTAATTGGAAGCAAATCTACAGGAAAAGGGAATATGCTATTGTTCGACAGCAGAAGAGGCTTCAACAAGGCCTTGTCCTTGTATACCCAAAAATGTAAGAATGATTGCACCACAGCCACTTAATCTATTGCTGTGTCTCCAGCAATGATCAATAACCTCGGTAAGAACCAGAGCAAGCAGACACTGCTGCTTCCCCAGAAGTCTCGCTCCAGAGCCGTGTGGCCCAGGGTCACAGTTCCTGTTCCTGCTGTTACCAGGGAAAGGATGCTGGCAAGCTCCAGCGAGCCAATACCTGCATCACAATTTTTAAGAAGGGACAGAAAAGCAGAACTCTGCTTACAAGCTCTATTAAAAATGTTATTTAAGCTAAAATTAGCCCAAGGTCATGCTAAAAGATAGTATCTCCTATCTCCGTGCTTCGTACCATAGCAAAGGCAAAGGAGTTTAAGCTAAAGCAAATTAGAAGATTACTTCTGCAATCAAGTTTTATCAAAAAAAATCTGCATTATTGAATGTGAAATTGTCTGCCTGGAATAGTTTTTAATTGGCAGGCCTTAGCCAAAGCCAGGGTTTCTGAGGAAGCCTAGCGGATGCGGGATGGACAACAGCTTTACAGCCCTGTTGTCAGCTACAGCTCTGAGCGGGGAGACAGGCAGCTCCAGCAACTTCTGCCTCACCAAAATGTTTTGAGACCAAGCTGGAAAAAACATGATTTTTTTTTTTTAATAGATGTGCTGCAAATGGAAAGTCTTCTTTTTAATCAGTTGCAGTAAACTCAGTTGAGGCTATCTCAGTACTGATGTACATCTCTCCACTACTGAACTCAATTTAGCGTGGTGACAAAGAAGAATACTAGAGTTTCAGGTCTATTGGCACTATTTCAATTTTCAGGAAACTATGGGAGGAACATTTTTCCTTTCTTCCTGCCCAAGAAAACAAGAGAGAGGAGAAGAGCCTACTGCCAGCTATGCCTTTTCCCCACTCTCTGGTAGAGGATTAGTGTCTCTGTATACTACATCTATGTATTTTTAATTCTCTTTAAAAAGGTGCTACCTCTTTTTTTTTCTAACTATTTGTGTGTGAAGAATTCTGACTTGTTTTAATGAAATCCAATTTTGAAACTATTTTGGCAACATTTTGTGGAAAAAAAAATCATAGCATAACCGCTCACTTAACAGTGTTAAAATGAGACAATCCCACATGAAGCAATGCTGCCCTGCCTTGCAGCAGTATTACCCAGAGGAAAAGCACACCACACCTATTGTACAGTTTCTATCTTCAGAAGCTTCTGCCAGGACCTTTAGGCTGCTGTTTTCTTTCACCGCCTATACAAGTGAGTAACACAAAAAATAAGAAACTGGTTCTGTATTATTAAAATAGAAAAATAACATAAAATTGTTATTTAAGGTATTAGAAAAAAAAATAAGTTTTGTCATGTGAAATACAATTCTTCTATAGCGTCTGCATTTTCCATTTTTGTTCTTTATGCTGCTATTACATTAAAAATATACTCTGGTAAAGATACCAAACCTCGCAGGGAACTCTAGATTTAGAACCTCAGAAGAAAATGAGCCCAGCATTTGCAAAAACAGCTGCTCAGGATATCTTGCAAAATCAAAACCATGCTCGATTTTGACTAATTTCCCTTTTCAGTACTGCAATTTAAATCAGTCTATGAGGCCAAAGGACTCCAGACTACATGGGTTTACCCAACTATTACAACCAAACTGGCAATTTCTGATAGTCATTCGTTGTGGTTAAAGTTCACGGACTTGTAAAGGAGCTAAAAAGAAAATCCTCTGCACAGTAGAAATGTGAAGGGAAAGACTTGGAAGTCTGTCAGGGAGGAAACCGCTGGATTTACACTTTAATAGATCCAGTGGTTACAATAGAGACGTGGATGAGGATTACAGCTGGAAACAGAGCTGACACCCCCTCGGTTTCCATGGAGTTTCCACCAAGTCCTACTATTTATTCAGAAGCTATTTTCCGGGAAAACAGCCAGCCAGCCTGCAAAAGTGTTTTCAAGAAAATATTTTTCAAAAGATGGCGGAACAACAGAATAATCAGTCCACAGATAGCAGGTAGCTAGGGTTACCTGATTTGCGTGTTTGAATAATTTCAAGCTGATGGTAGTCCATTAAAAAGTAGTATATAGGCAATATTTCTACTTTGTACGGCCAAAATATATTTCTACACTATTTGCTCAACTTTTACCCCAGTTTAATATGGAAACATGAAAGATTTTTCATCCCATCACTAGAATCAGGTGTATGTATGCGTGCCCCACTGTGTTTGGACCCTTTAGTGCATTTCCAGCAAATGCGGAAAGAGATGAGACATGAATATTTTTGGTTGCCTGAGGAATACTTTTCACAGAAGAATGTGTCTTGAACTACAAAGTGGCTTTTTTTTTTTGCTTTTTAAGGGATGCCTTTCTTCCTTCTGTGCCCTCAGATCTACTCAGATGGATTTTTAGTTACAACTGCTTCTGTCTGGCATTGTGAAAGCCTTGTCCAAAGCCAAAAGTTGAACAGGGAAAGGGGCAGCACAAGAGCAGACATCAGGAGAGACGAGATTTGGCCAGCAGCACCAGTAGCCAAAAAGGTGGTGGTAACTGAGGGGCTGGGAAAGAGCTCTAGCAGAGGCGTGATGCTTTGGGCGGCCAGAGATGGACCGAGGCTGACAGCCGGCAGCCTGGGATGAAAGTTTGTATGGAGGCTGACCTGGAGTGGGGAGAGGTTTGGGCATGGGGTTATAGGGCACTAGGAGTAGAAAAAGGGTTGTGAAACAAAAAAAAAGCAGTCATCATAGGACATTTCCTTGCTGAGATAACTCAATCCAGGGGTCTAATACGAGGAAAACGGCGTAAGCACAGGACTGCTGTGCGATGCCAGCAGCAGCACAACACCATCCTTCGTGCTGTCAGAAATAGGGCGCTGCAACCATAAATACAGCAGTCTGCGTGCTGCTGCCCAAAGACCCCCATGGGAGAAGAGAAGAACAATTTAGTTGCTCAATATATGTTGATATCAAATTGAAATGTTACCATAGCTCATTTTAAAAAGCAAGGAAGCCATGAGGCTGCAAACGCTCAGCGGAACAGCCCACACTAGTTTCTCATGAACTCACGTGCTCACTAAGGTTCCTGTCTTCTCTGGAAAAATCATGAGTAGTGGTGGCATCTGAGAGCCATGTGGTAGCAGTTAGAGCAGTTATCTATCTAAAATCCAGTGTGACAAACCTTGCTTATTTCTAGAACTAATAGGAACACCAGTGGGATATGAAACACGGGAACTTAAATGCTGATAAGAGACATATCAGTCTTCTCAGCGAACGTTGTAACAACACTGCTAAAGAAATGAAAAGGAGAACTATTTTTGTCCTGAATGTAGCCCATAAGATTTAGCCTACAAAGTTTTAAGAAATCACTAAATAGCTATTTCATCTAGATGAGTTATTTAAATATTCTGAATCAATACTAAAAGCAGATAATATAGACAGTTACCACTCTGGTACAGTTTAAAATAGAAGCTTTTTTAATGCAAAAGAGAAACTGGTTGCTTCCTAGTAGAGGATGAAAGCAGAAAACTTGAAAATCTTTATAAATCATACACACACACACATATATATATGTTTCTATATGCATGTATGTATGCGTACAGACATAAACACATCAAGGTTTAGCTTCCATTCACACAATAATCAATCCACCTCTTTTCCCTCACTTCAAGAAATGTAAAACCATGAAATTTTGCCTTTTGTTTACCAGTACTGGAAAGAAAGGAAGCTGACAGGGGGTGACATCTAAAATTTAAGGAGCCAGATGCAAGAATTCACTTTCCTGCCTCAGACAGAAAAGCACTCTGTGCCACTGGGGGGACACGCTATCACTGGATATAAGCTTGGGATATTAAACTTTAAATACCACGTGCTGTCAGAAGCCAGTCAATGAACTCCTACATGAAATTAACTGCATATTGTGTAGCGTGGTGGATGAAACCTCCTCTGTCATATAGCAGATCATTTAATGCAACGGTCTTGGGATTTCCTTTTAGACATGAATTATGTCTAAATAGGCACCTAAGCGCTATTTTGCTTCTCGCACCAGTCTATCCATCATAATTCCTCCTCCAGTGATCAAAAGACTAAACCAAATTTCAGAGTACTGCAGAGTCAAACCATTTTGAGTGCCAAAAATACGCAATTATCTCACAACCGAGCATTTATTTTACTAGGTGATTCAATAATTTATGTGAAAACAGAAAATTATTAAAATGATATAGTGAAAAAAAAAGTCTGTTAAATTAGCTCATTTTTATGTATTCCATGAAAAAACTTCTTTCCAGAAATACCACAGTTCTCTTAAGCTAATAAGTCCAGTAAGAAAAAGAGAGTAAGGTGACACAACAAGCTCAGTATATGGATTTGTCAGTGCTGTGTCATTTGGTTGTACTCCAGCAACTGAATCAGAGCAAAGGACAAACTTTCTGTTGCAGGTGAAGTGTCATAAGGAAGCCTGGACCTTTTCCCACAGGTGAATCAAGTTCCTGTTTGCACTTGGAAGTCAAGGCTGTTCCTAAGAGTATGACTGAACTGAAAATGTCCTAACAAGAATAACCACCTTCATTTTCACTTCAGTCTTGCCCTTTCCCAACAAAAAAATGAAAAAAAACTGCACACAAACAATACACTACTTGTATTCAGTTTATCTCCACTAAAAAGGACAAGGTCTAACAGATTAAACAGTTACAGAAACACCCAGGGGCTGCCTGGTATAAAATTAAATTTTAAATAAGGTAGAATAAACAAGTGACTCGAAAGCCTTAAACATTTTGTATAAATAACCTGTGATGCTATCCAGAATCAGCTGAGCTGGAGGCATCATCTGCCCCAACCATGAGTCAGCTTGAGCCAGTTCAGTGTACTTTTATGGTACTATCACAGTCAGAAAATACAACTCTCGGTAGCACAAAAGAAGTCTCTGAAATATGGAACAAGTATTTGGTGAGAAGGCATTCTCTGCTATAAGCTGGCAATGAAATTAGTGGAATAAATAAAATGCCAGCATACTTAACATTTCTGTCTCTTTATTTTTAGCCCAAACAGGGGACTGAAATCAAGGCATAAAACCACGTGCTCTTAAGGCCAAACAATTTGAAACTCTTTGTGAACTGTTCCTTCCGCACAGCAATTCTCCGACCGTGCAAAGACGCACTATGGCAATATGGATTCAGTAAAGAGGGAATGCTTCCAGCTGTTTGCGTCCCTCCCACTCCCAGTATGCATAACATCCTGGCTGGTAGAAGTTATATTTGCGTTTAAACATGATAAGACTGATTTATATTAGAGGAATGTTTCTGATCAATCATTCGTGCTGAATAGCCAGTGACTAAGTGGAAATGCTTCACAGAGAGCACTGCCGAATAAGAACTGAGTAAGAAGTTTATAAAACTTCAGGACGTGGCCAACAGTCTCTAATCTACTTAGCAGACAGCATGCAACTTCCTGTAACCGCTTAAACTGGGCACACACACATTTCTCCCAGTACTCACAAGAGTCCCAGAATTCATAATTATGGAACATAAAAGGTAGGGAGGGTTCGTCACACTTAACCTTGCCAATGAAAAGTTAGCTGCTAAGTACAGACTGATTATTACAGTCAATGGGGAGAGATATGAGACTTTTCAGTCACTTATCTTCAGGCAGCATGAATCACTCTGTCCACTGACTATGGTATCAGCCTAGAAACTAATTAGATGCCTCTGGGCGAGATAGATCCCACTGAAAGTTTGGTGCTGTCTGCTTGTAGGATGGATCACCGGCTGATGTTCTTTGTCAAACTGTCAATAGCTGAGGGTCCAGTGGAGCTACGGAAACCCCCAGAGGCAAGATCTGCTCCTAGCTCTCTGCCAAGTTTGCAACCCAGTGGCCTGAGTACAACCCATGTGCTCTTGAGGGCTCCCTGCAGAATAGTTTTATAATGCACAAACAAATATTTACACCAGTAAAACATTTTTCCTTTGATATTTGAAAAATAATAAAAGAAAGTGATTGAATTTAAAATAAAGTGTTAGTCTTTCAGGATGTTTTCATAAAAAAAGCTTAAAATGAGGGGGGGGTGTGGACAAAAAGGCTACACTATTTTTAAAATTACCTGTGTTGCCCGTGATGTCGGAAGATGTTAAATTATTAAAGTGGATATGTTCCAAAGCTAGTTTACTATTAATCACGAGTTTTAAACTCACTATGTTGTATCTGCTTAGACAATGAAATTACACAGGCCAATTTTAATTTAGGGTTCACATGTTATCTCAGTGCTATAGCATCTGAGAGAATTATTTAAATTAAATAGTATCTTCTTTTGGTTTTATAGCTTTTTAAAATATTACAATTGCGGTAACTTATTTTAAGGTAGTAGGAAATTTAGTACTGTGACCTCAGCAATGTCCCTGTAAACCTACAAAACTAATGTGGAAGTATTTCTGCCTTCAGTCAAGGCCAAATTTCTGTTTATAATCCCCTTTCATCTATTATACAGCTTTGCTCTATTTATGCACCAGGCTGAAGACATCTAAGAAAATCATCTTCCTGAAGTTGTATGTCTGTCTTTGGAAAGCAAAAATGGATCTGCCATTTCCAATAGCATAAAACTAAAATACAAAAAAAAAAAAAATAAAAAATTGTAAAATAATTCCTGCAGCCTCCCATCCTTGGGGCAAAGTTGCAATGTTCAGCACTTAGCTGGCCTTTGAGCCATTTGAGGTATCTGTGGCCTTTCTTATCACAGTGTAGTAAATCAGGCTACTTTATGAAACTGGACTACCTCAGTTCATGTGTATTCGATAGAAACTTATTCGCGTTTCACATTTTCCAAAGCTTTGTCTATAGCAAGTACACCGCAGTCTGGAAAAGCAGTGGATGGGCAGGGTTTTCTTGGAACCTGCCCGTCCATCTTCAGAGGAAACGTGGGACACAACTGCCCTTGAAATTTGTCTTTCCCAAAGGGGAATGGGGAACAGATCAGCACAGCTAGAACAGGTAAGCATGAAGGTGTAACTGTGGCTGGTGAGAGGGAGAACTCGGAGCCCACACTGTGGACCAGGACGAGGGGACTATTCAAAGCAGATGAGGAAATCTGGAGGGTCACGAAGGAAAACAGGGGGGAGGAAAAGGAAAGACAGGGTAAGATGGAAGATGGGTCACAGGGGGAACAAGTTTTTCTGTGATATTTGTACTAGCTGAGCAAAGAGAATTAGGATTCACATTTACCAGTTTGAAGACAGTTTAATTTTAGCTAAACCTCAGCTACAGCAGAAAGGCAATGCCACATATTCAAGTATGTGGTTACAGAAAACACCACAGATCCTGAGTAAGCTGTGAAGCAAAGGGCTGAAAGCCAAACACCTTTCCATGGGACATCCATGATGGCTTATATGTGGATTATCCTTTTAAATACTCTTTTAACACGAACTGGACTGATAAATTCACCTTCTTGCGATGTCTTGCCTCATTCTTTTTGAGCTTTTCTAAGAATTTGTTATGAATCTTTCCATTATGTATTAGTTCATTGACAACGACCTTTTCACTTTCATTCCTTGCTGGTTCATTACACCCAGCTGAAATCAGAATGGAACTTTGCATTTGTAACAGTTATAACATCAGCTGTGGCCAGAATATCCTACTGCCAAGGGTACTAGCGAACTAGAATACTCCTCACTGTCATTTCACACCTAGGATTTAATTAATGATGTATTTCATTTAAGAGCCTGCACCTGCAGACTGAGAAACTGAATTCTCTTGATGAGCCCTCTCAGTTACAGAGTTTACTATTGCAAAATACTGCAACTGCTGGCAGAGTCATAAGAGAAGAAAAGCTGGGTGAATAGCACAAGAGAAAGTCAAAATTGCTTTGTATTAGCTTCTGCTTAGATGACAAGGTAGTGGGATAAATCAATACTCGGGCAAAACTGCTATTAACGTCCAGACGTAACCTCTTAAGAACAAGAAAATTTATGACACTTGTGTTAGAATGAGGACAATATATGGAGATTGCTGAGACTGTGCAAGCAGGAGATTTTGGCTGTAAATCACTGGCATCTTCATCCAAACATCATTACTGACAAAGCATTTTAGATGTAAGTCTAGGAAATTAAAAAAAAAAAAAAAGTCAGTAAAGGAAATTATTTGAAGAAATACAATAATGAGGGTAAGTCTGGGTATGCAGAAACGGGGCAGATAAATTGGGGGTTCCAGAACAATGTCAATATAGGACTCCACCTTCTACTTGACAGAAATACTGTTATAAAAATTATGTTCTGCCTTTTTTGCCATTGTTTTCCATTAGAACAGCCAATCACTTTATACAATAGGGATTGTATTTGCCCAAATCTCCTTTCTCAGAGGCAGCATTTCTATTTATTTCCTTCAGACTTTATTTGTCCCGTTTCTTGCCTTGTGGTCTTGCTTTAAATCTTCCGTTTTCCACATAGCTCCTCTTTCCCGTATATACCAGTGAACATAAAATCTGTCCTTACTCCTGCTCTCATGACACAAAGGCTCTCACTGCTAGTAGGTTGTTCCCCTGTCCTACTTTTTCTGCAGCAGATATCAAAATCCTCCTCTCTCATTCGTGTCCCTCCTCTCCTCTACAAAAGTCTAAATTTCAGTAATTGCATGCAGCCATAACTACTGCATTGAGCTTAAAATATTGCAGCATGTCCCTCACAGCAAAATTAAGGCAGAAGAATTCTGCAAAGGAAAACTCTCACCACCCTCCTTGAACACTTCGTTGGGGGCAGTGGAATTCATTTTTCCCCCAAATGAGCACGAGCTGCTTCTCCAAGCAGTGGGAATCCCCTGAGGAGGAGGGAATGGAATATGTAGGCACGTGATCTCAGAGCCTCACAGAACAAAAGCAGCACATGGTAAGAATTAACTAACTGCTGAATCTCAGAAAGTTATTGTACATTCAAAATTATCATCCTTTGGGGATATTTCTAATCTCCCATAGGCATCTTTTCTTGGGTAATTAAACACTAAAATATCTTCAAGCCTGAAGTTTTTAAATCAAGTTCTCTAGAAAACATGCTTTAGTTCAAGCAACGTAGGGAGCTGGCGCAGAAGTTCTCTGCCCTGTGTTATCATTATCACAAGTGTTTCCTTTGAACATCAGTCTGAAAGACTTCATTCTCCTCCCTTAACTCCTGCTCACTTCCTTACCTTGGAACACAGGAGGAACCTGTGCTTCATGCCTAAGGATGAAAAAGGATTCCTACCTTGCTTACAGAGAGTCAAAATATCTTATAGAAATCCTGCATAAACCAATGATCTTCACAATAACAAAGGAGTCCCACAAAACAGCTTTGGAAGAACTATATCCATATGACAAACAAGAAGGAACATGTATGCTAATGGCAGCAGGGAAAACACAGGACTGTAACAGCAACAGCTTAGCTTATCCAAACGCGTGCACAAAAAGAGAAGAGGGCAGCTTTGCAGGTGAAGTAAACACAGAAAAAGAGTCAGAGGAAGTCAGAAGGACCACAAGCTGTAACGAAAGCTGCCCTTCAGCCCCTCCACCCTAACAGCCTGCTCTGTGCCCGTGGCATGGATGGCATGGGCCAGTCCCACTGCAGGGGCCACACGCTCCAGCTGACCTCTCCTTTCTTGCTTGCCTGGCAGCCAAAAGGGAACAAGTTGCTTTTTAAACACTGTTGAGCTGAAGGAAGGGCTTGGTGGACTTTGACCTTTCTAGGCTCATGCTAGACCCAGGGTTGTTGAACAAAGTAGAGATACAAGTATCAATCATAAACCAGGTGTTAAAGTACCAACCTGATTGCGGCTAAGTGCCAACTGTTCCTCCCATGAACAGCAGGCATGTGCAGCAGGACATTCAGTGCCATGTGGTAGGCAACCTTGGAGAGCACACCTTTGCCAACAATCTACCGCAATCTTCCAGCTGGACGTATCTGTGACTTACTTCACTCCAGCCCTTGTGTGTGGCAGGACAACCTCGCTCCAATGTAAACGTAACGCTCCAGAATGGGCACATTGTATGCGGCTGACAAGCTGCCAGATTTGCTCACTGCCTGCCTCCAGAGAAGTGCTGCTTATTGTTCATGAGAAGAGGAGACAACCAGGGGCTGATATCGAAAGCAATTACAACCATTTAGCGCCATCACTTCCTGTACTGAGTGACCCTATCTTCTAACAATACTTTCTGTATTAATCTTGTGTCCACATCTAACATCTCCATCCTCTACGTTGGAAGGCATAGCCCAGTCCTGACAAGCTGCCAGCAAGTCCTCGGCGCTAGCTCTGCCCCTCAGTGACTGCACAGCCGCTGCTGCAATAAAATAATGGCAGCAGCTGCTGCTGCTCTGCTCCAGGCCAGGAGAACCCCGGAGAACCTGGAGCTGCCACAGCCGGCGCAGCCCAGGTGGTCACAGCCTGCTGCGGTCCCAGGAGACCTGCCTTCTGTTTCTGGCTCCATCACTAACCCTGGGAAAATGACTTTGGCTTTCTGTTTTCTCTCCCACCCTTTATCTGTCTTTTGTATTTAGACTATGATTTTTCACCTCATGTTTATGATTTGGTTTTCTTTAGTTTGGGAAGAAAAATCGTAGGTAGGGAAGGAGCATTTTGAAGAGGGAGGGGAAGAAGAGGGGAAGAAAGAGACTCTGCTTTCAGTAACAAAGTGTGTTGGGAAAGAGAAGCCATACAGATAAATTAACACTGCCTGAGGGAGATGTGGGCGAGATATGTAGTACAGTATGAAGAAGTAAAGGGGAAAAGACCTGTCTTAAAAGGTGGTGAAGTTATGAAGCAGCCCAGTGGGGTGCTCTGATGGAAGGCATTTGGAGGCTAATGCGCAAACCATGGCACTCCTCATTGTGGCCTCAGTTGCAAAGTATCTCCCTTTAAACCCTTTGCAAGCTTCAGAAGCAGAGGAGGAGATGGTGGGGAACAGGGTGACAGCCCCGCTGGCTGTGTGGGCTTTAGTGACTCAGAGCTCAGTGGCTTGGCAGCGACATGTGGCGACTGGGAACCTGCAGCCAAGGAAATACCCTGATAACTGGGCAGGATCTGCGGCAGCTTCTCCTACCAACCGGCTCCTGCTTACCAGGAGGCAGTGGTCCCCGAGGCAGGGGAATGACCACGCACTCCTGAGGTTACCAGCCAGGCACTAGGGGGGATCGCAGCGTGGCTGCTGGGCTTATGCAGCTGGCTTCTTTACACACCCAACACTGGACACACCAAAACCTGCTTTGGGATTCCTGGGTGGTTCTGTAACAGTTATAATAAAACCCGTATCTGCTAGGCAAGCTGTAGCTACAGATTGATTCTTCCACAACACAACCTGGTCATGCAGATAATATGTATTTATATTATATATGTGTATATATATAAAAATGACTCACTGACAAAAGGCCAAAGATTCTCAGACTGTGACCACTGGTGCTCCACCAACCACTTCTGCGATTCCGGGCCCCTCTTTTGCTAGTGGCTTAGATTAAAAGATAGCCAGACAGAATGAAAATACATCTTTCAATGGGCTTTTAAAGCAAAACTTTGGTAGGTATAAAAGATAATGCCACGTAATTAAATCAGCTGCACCTACTAAGTAACATAATTTGCAAAATATACCATAAACACTTTGAAAGCGATAACCAAAATACTAAAATATTTATTTTTCTGCTTACTTGTGTGAATTTCTCAATAATACAATATGCAAATAATCATAAAACAAAGTACTATTTCTGCTAATATCTGCTGGCCCGTGATGGTATATTCTACAAGACAGAAATTTACTTCCTATATTGTTCACAGAAAATTAACATACGTTACACATAAAACAAAAGGCATCGCTACCAAATGACAGTCCTTATTGTCTTCTAAATATAACCTGAGTATTAAATACACATAAAAAACAGGAAAAATGCTGCATTAATTTAATATAATTAAGCTAATTAATTAAAATTAAGTTTAACTGAAGTATTATGACTCTGATATTTTCCAATTACTATATGGGTTTGAAATATGCAAGTACTTGGAGAAGGAAGAGTTGAAAACTTATATCCAAATCTCGTAACAAAGACCCACAATCTCTCAAAATCACAGAAAAAATCAATAGTGAAGACAACAGCAAATCCAGCAGTATCAAAAAAATCAGCATATATATTAAGTGAATAGATATCATTCACAGTCCTGTCTCCAGCGCCATTTTCTCACCTGTTTTCTGTAAGATGCAAGGATACGGATTCTCAGAAACGGTACCCAAGCCTAACAGTGACCCACACACTCCCTACCTGCCTGCTCCAGCCATAAAAACCTGGGGTTTTTGAGCCCTTCTTTGCAAAAATGTTCACTCATTCTCCCAGATGTCATATATACTGCAGTATGGAGATGCTACATTCAACATTTTGACATCATCTGCAATTGTGTCTGCTGGCTCAGACACCTCCAGCACTTTTTTCTGACATCTTTAGTACTTCAGAAGTGTTGGAAAATAACGAGTGGCATTCATGCACATCTGTACTCTCCAAAGGAGTCCAGAAAGCAGCCAAATAATTCCATGATTTTTTTTCAGCCATTTGGAGATTTTTTTCCTCCCAATTTCCCATCACATAGCACAGCCAGCCACTGGCAACTTGGCACC
The DNA here is from genome assembly GCF_964199755.1 of Larus michahellis. Lineage (NCBI taxonomy): Eukaryota > Metazoa > Chordata > Aves > Charadriiformes > Laridae > Larus > Larus michahellis. The sequence goes on from NC_133897.1 coordinate 16,635,660, forward strand.
ACATGTCTGAGCTGAGTGTTGGGTAGTACTTGAAGCACCAGTTTGTTAAGCAGTTTTATTTACTCCTCATAGCCCCAGCAATCCCAGGCACATTTTTGCCACTGCTTGTTTGCAGTCCACCATAGTGGACTTCTGCTCACCATTTGCATATTCTGGCAAAAAGTGCTTTTTTCCCTGCAGTAAGGAAGCAGGGAAGAATACCTTGGCTAAAACTCATTTTTCTCCACTAGTACTTAAATTTCTTACATTTTTGGCAGATCACTACCCTTCCAGCATTTGCTTTTATTTTGCACGGCATATATTTCTACCATTTAAAAACGCTGGGTTTATAGTAGCTTCTTTCCCTGTTCCTGTCAGTATTAATATTATACACTAATTTACCTGTTGCAACATACGGTCTCTGGCTTCCTTATCTCTGATAGCCAAAGTTACTTCTCTTCCACTTCATTTGTCCAGTGTTTACTTTTGATGAAGCTGCTTGGAGCAGCAGTCTATCATTTCAATCTCATTTTCTAACACCATTTTAAAAGTTTTAAAATTATGGTTGTACCAGCATTCAAAGCTTCCACTAATGCAGCGATGTTAATAGACTACACCCCAAAAAACTGCACTGCCCACATGGAACACAGGGTTGAATCACAGGGTGTGCTTGAGTACGGCAGAGACACCATTAATTTTTTTATTTTGAAGTGCAGCTGGAAACAAAGCAGGATAAAAATTGTTCTCAATTTGCAGCACCCCTCTTTTAGTCAATCATACCAATGTAAGAACTGGCAAAATAAGAACTCCAGTGGCCACACATTTTAGGACTGTGAGCTGTGCGTTCATAGTTTGGGTTCCCATCGCTCCTTACCTCAAAAAAGTGACAAATGCTATGTTTTGGGGTTTTTAACAAGTAGATCCTCCAAGAACCTACTTTAAGGAGCACTAAACGCCAAGGGCACGCATCAGCAGACTCCGGCCAAGGGACTTGGGGTGGATCCGCTTTTTAGCTTGGACTACCAGTCTCACGCCGAGCTCCCCCATCGCTTACTGACTCCCACCGCTTTTGGGGACATTTGCGAGCAGTAGGGGCGGGCGCTCCCCGCCTTCCCCGGCCACCCCGCTGTCCCCACGCATGTCCCGGCCCCGCGGGGGCTGTGGAGCGGGGCGACGGGCGGCCGGGGCACCAATAAACCCCACCAAATAAGGCGCTGGCGGTCGCCGCGAAAGGAGGTTGGGGACAAGCGGGGGACGAGCCCCTCTCGCCCCTCCCGGGGCAGGGAGAGCCTTTCCCTCCCTCCGTCCCTACCCCGCCGCAGCGGACCCGCCTCCCCCGCCCGGGCTTGACGGCAGCGGGGAGGAATGTGTTTCCGGGGCGGGGAAAGCGCGGCCGAGCGCGGACCTTCCCCTCCCCCGCCGCACGGGGCTCCCCCTCAGCAGCTCGGAGACGAGGCGGAGGCGGCGGGCAGACGGACGGACTGAGGGGGAGCGAGGCCGGGCGTCCCGCCGCGCCCAGCCTAGCTCAGCCCGCTCCCGGGACGCCGGGGAGCTTCAGTCAGACAGGCGGGCCGGAGCGCGCCCCCTGCCCGGAGCCCGCCGTGCCGCGGCCATGGCCGAGGTAGCGGGGAGGACGGGGAGGGGGTTGGAGCCGGCCGGGGAGCGGACAGAGCGGTGCCCGCCCGGCCCGCGGGGCCTCGTCTCGGGCGTGTCCAGAGGACGGCGAGAGCGACTTCCCGCTGCCCGCCCGGCAGCAGCCGGGAGCCGCCACCGCCCCGGGGCGCGGGTCCCTCAGCGCCCGTTCCGGGCCGACAAGGGGGAGTCTCGCCTCGCCTCGCGCCTGCCGGGGCGGTGTGCTTGTCCCGGGCGGGCGGGCGGGAAGGTGTCGGGCCCAGCCCGCGGCTTCCTGTGGCGGCGGGACGGCGGCCTCGGGCCTCCCATGCCGGTAGGGGCCGGCCAGGCCTTTGTCCGCCCGGAGCCCGGCCCTGCCCTGCCCGGGCAGCGCCCACGGCCGGGCCGCCCCGACCCTTCCCTCACAGCGAAGGTGGGCGCCGGTGCCCCGCTCGGAGCTGCCATGTGCCGTCCGCTGCCTCCCGCCCGGCGGTGCCCGGGGAAGGGGCAGCGCTGGGTGAAGTTTGGGGCGGCTTCCCCGGGAGGGCGGGCCGCCCCCTCAGAGCCCGGGCCGGCTGAGCCGGGCGGGGGGGGAAGGCTCGTCTCCCGCGGGAAGCGGGCGCTGGGAAGGGAGTTGCAGGAATGAGGCAGTGCAAGAACTTGGATATCTAGATTTTTGACCCGCAGGTATCTGCTGAAAGTGACCATTAAGAGCGGGGTGCGGGCACCGTTTGAATGACGGCACGATCGTAGTGCGGGGTTTTGACTGCTCGGTGCGTTCAAATTCGTGCGGTTTTTGCTCTGAGCCTTTATAGCTTGCTGTAGGCTTGTGTCGGGGTGGAAGTGGGGATGTGAGGCCTCTGAGTGTGAAATGCTTCATGTGGAGATTTCTGAAATAACTTACAGTGATAGGAGCACGGTGTTTTGTCCCATGTTACTGCCTTCCTATGCCGATGGTTGGAAGGAAACATGAAGTGATATGAAATTCCTTCTGACTCACTGTTTAGCCCATGTCAGATGTCTTTATCTTATGGAATAAGTGTCTGACTGCCTGTTAGACTCATCAGGTAGTCTTTGTGACTGTTTTTCCTGATGGGAAAAAAAAAAAGTTGATCAGTGTTCTTGGTTCCTTCTGCATTTGTCTTTGGTGTAATACAACAGTCCATTCATGCCAGCACATGTGCACGTACCTGTTGGGTGGAAATGTTGATTTTTCTGGTAGATTTGCCATTGGTGCTACAGTCGTGTTCATGCCAAGACACACAAACCTTTAGGTTGTCTCTATTCGTAGTAGTGGAACTGCTCACGGCTAATGCTGCATTTGTGCTTAAGTGCTGAAATGGAGCAGGATTTTATGTATGTGAAAACAGATTTAGATAATCTGTACTATCGGTGCATTAATCATTTGGTAGGTGATGGTGATAGGGTAAGAAAAATATATTTTTCTATTATGAAATGAGTATGACTTGGTAGCAGCTTTTTTTTTAAGAAATGTTTTACTACTAAAAAGATGTAAATTAAGCAAAATTAAACAAGACTTTAAAAGTAGCGAAGACGTTCATTGTCCACATCCATCCCAGTGATGAAATTGATGATTCATTCTCCTGTCAGAAAAAATATCACTTGCCTCTGGCAAATGATTAAGTAGCATTTTGTAAGCCTGCCTAAGGCTATATTTATAAGGGTTGCAAAAACAGTGAGCCATTGGCAATAGGTAGGCAAGATGAGGCAAGTTTAGGATGCGAACACCTTCAACTTTTGTCCTTTTTCAAAGATGTTTCAGCTGAAAGGTGCAAACCTGACAGGTGTGCAGAACGAAATCTTACCTTGATTAAAGTTGAAGTTGGTAAATGCTGTATCTGTTTGCCAGCCTCGTCATAAATGAACCAGACTTATTTCAAAATGAAATGTCAGCAGGTAAAAATCTGGTGTTCTTTGTGTGTGCAGCCAGCTCTGTACATTTGGTCAACCGACCTGCATCATGTTCCTGGGTATGCCCACCCTTGTGAAGGACTGATTCGGAGGGATGCGAGCTTCTCTTAAAATACGTATCAATTTCTGATGCGAGTGCAGAATTTCAGTGTTTTGTCTTGAGTTTTAAGTGACTCAAGTGGGTAATCTTCTACCACTTCCTTTGGGAAGTGATTCCCACAGCTGAAAACAAACTGTCAGGAAACTTTTCCTGCTGTTCTTTCTTCCTGATTCATGATTTCATTCCTCTGCTCTTAACCATCCTCCCTATAGCTCTCTTAAGGTAGCTCTGTTATGGTGCAGTTTTGAAAAGAGCTTGTTTGCTATAGCAAGGCTCAGGAAGTAGATAACTTGCGTAGCAGAAACGCAAGCTTGGGGAGAGCGATGCAAACATGGGGTGGACACGTGCTATGTTCTCCATTGCCCTGAATATAATTCCCTCGTTGCCACTGGTATGAGTGCTCTTCAGTTGTTTGTAAATAGTTGTCATGCCTACCTTTCCACCCAGTCTTGATTTAGTTGGGTGATGTGATGCACACTTAGCTGGTGGTTTTCCCAGCCCTCTGATCAGCCTGCTGCAGGCTTCCTGGCTGTCGATGGCTCTTGGTTACGTGGCCTTCAGAAATGGTTCCAATTGCAATTGTGGCAGGACTGCAGTTAAACAGGCTGTTGAAGAATCTCCTCTTGATGGGACTCGTTCTGTAAGCCACCATCAAAGGCTGTAGCTCTGGAACAGGCTCCATACACATAGAAGTTTCCTTCTAGCGGACATGCATGCAAAGTCCCTGCTGTTCCTCTCCTGCCTGCGGGCCAGGGGGCCTGGGCTTCTTCAGTACAGACCTGCATGTGGTGCCTTCAGTCGTGTCACTATACAGGTAGGGAGCAGAGGTGTGAGCTGCGCTGCCCTCTGTTCCCTGTTAGTTCAGAGGAAGCGTCATACCCACCATGTGCCTTGGGGAGTGGGTTTTTCAGGGGAAAGAGTAGAGGCTGCATGGAACTTTGCTGGCGACTGGTATACCCTACCTCCTCTTCCTCCCCACCCCTTTCCAAATATATTTTGTACCCCTTCTGTGTGAGAGAGACTATTATAATCAGTCAGATGTTGCAAAACTGAAGTTAAAACAGGCAGGGGTTTTCTTAATTGTTATTAACTGTGGCAAGATAGCTAGCTTTAAGATTGCTCATGCCTCCTCACATGGCACTTGGAAGAGAGATTGGTTAGATCCAGAAAAGAGAGAATTCAGGCTTGGCAGTAGCAGAGCCTATTCTGCCCTCATTTGCTTTTCTAGAACTTCGAGTGATTTATTTTTTCCATCTTTTTTTTTAGGATGGCCAATCCCCTTGGCATCCTTTTAATTCTTAGGAGCTGCAGTCAGCCCTCTCAGAGGGAATCCTTCTTGAGGCTGCCTTTTTTTCTTTTTTCTTTTTTTTTTTTAAGCTTCTCAGGATCTATTGGTAGAGCTCATAAAGCAATTACTTAAATTAAATAATTCTTAAAAATGTAATTAAGGCAATATGTAGTTAGATTTATTTTGGAAGTGTCATTAAAAAGTACTTGCCAGTGTGTGTACTGATGATTTTTAAGTCATCTGCTACGTTTTGTGCCTTGTAGAAAGTTCCCTGTCTCCCAGCATCAGAAAACTCAGAGTTAAGCCTGTGTTTTCCTACCTCTCGCAGAGCTTCTGTCTGTTTTTATATTGCTGATTCTACAGATTGTTCCCACTTGCTCTACTTGCCTTGGTTTGAGGGCACTTACTCTAGTAGTAGTGTTCTTGTTAGCAGTTTTAACGTTCCTGGTTAGACAACTTGAGATTTTTCAGGCTTCTGTTCTGGTGTGTGTGCATGGGTGTTTTTTATACAAACACATGCATCTCAAGGCTTTACAGGAAAATGAGTTTTTGGTGTAGGGGAGAGTTAGCTATTGTTTCTGAAGAGGTTGGTTGTTTGTTTTTCAAGAGGGAGTGTCACAAAATTATGAACAAATGAATGGATGAACAAATTCTATGGCTCTGTCTCCTGGACAGACACTGGCAGTATCTTGGCCTGATTTAAGGCTCCTTCTGTGTCAAAAGATTTAATTTTTTTTGTTAGTTCTAATGGTAAATAATGTTGACACTTATGTTGGCCGATACCATCTGCTTTTTTCTGTGTAGTTAGTTCCTCCTCACTCTGTGTTGCTCGGTTCCGTTGTGTATTCTGTTGCCAACTTTCTGAGAAGGATGATGTTACTTGTCATGCAGTAACCGCAGTGGGCCACAATATTGACCAGTATCTGTCAGCTGCCATGGTTATGTAGTTTCTGGGGTGGCCTACAAAGTCATTTTTGTGTTTACCCACAGATGGGAAGACAAGTTCTACTTTTTTCTTTTTTTCTAATTTGTCCTGCATAGGCATGGCCCAGTAACCTAAACTGTTGAAACTGTAAGTCAGGATAAATCTGCGACGAGATCTTTCTTTAAACTTTCTTCTCTCCCACCATATGGATTGGTGGTAAAAGCACCAGTAAAAAGTATATACAGCTTCATTGTAAGAAACTGTCATGTGCTTTAGCTGTGTTCATAACAGGCTGTATGAGTTTCTAACCCGATCTAAGATGTGCGTAGGCTTGCTGAATAGCTTGTACTGGGAACGTTACAGAAAGAAAATGAAAATTCTAGCTTCTGTGAGTGAAAAATGAGACACTGGACACCTGGTTATGCATCACTAAATAGTACAGTTGTCTTTTTCAGTACTAAGGTGTTCTTATTAGCAGAATGTTGTTATTAAACATCCTGTATTTTTGTAATAACCACCTTATTTTACTTTTTTATTCTTAGAATAATCAGAGTGGTTAGTGGACTTCCCAGGCTATCATACTCTCCCATTAACAGATTGAAGATGTTCACAGAGATGGTAAAGTCACTAAATTAGTACATAATTTGCACATAACCAAGCACATGGTAGGGAAAGTAGCCTGATGAGACCATAATATTAATGTTTTATTTGGGGAAAGGTAATAGGATTCCTACCTGACCTGTAAGCCTCTTTAATATTAGAGTGATATTTTTGTCTATATCTTTCTCAATTTCTCTTAACAGTCATCTGCAAAAAGGGTTATGAAATATGCTTTCTGTCTTAGAAGCAGTTTCACGTGCTTTGTTTCTTTTCCAACAGCAGCAGCAAAATATCATTAGTATTATTGTGGTTTTTATTACAGTGTGAAGTTTGAGTAACAAAATTGAGGCTGGAATCTTAACTTTGTTATTGCTAGTAAGAGCTAAGAAGATACTGGTGTTTTCTTGCCGTTCTTTTCTTTATCCCACAGAAAAACATCTTGTGTATCTTTGATAAATTAATGCAGTTCTCACGCTCTGCCAGCAAATAATTAGTTTTCTGTTTATAGTCATTTTCTCTAAACTTCTAATTTGTAAGACCATGTTTAAGTGCAGATTCTTCTCAAAATGCTCATAAACGAAAACATATTCAATATCTAGTGCCAGTATTTTCTTCCCCAAAATGATCAACATAATTTTTGCAGTTCATCTATTTCTGATTTGTGTTTTGTACAAGATCAGTTACGCTTAACTTAGTCCTAGTTTTGACTTAGCTTAGTTTTAATTTCTGCTCTTGGTACATCCTAGTTCATAAGCAGGAAGGACAGACATTGTTTATATGGATTCTTATTGTGTTAAGCTATAAATATCTGTGTAGAATACATGCTACATACAAGTACTCACATGCAGTTAATTTTTCTGTTATGGCTATTAACAAATACATTTTTTACGTTTAGAGCTGTTCAGCTAAAGGCACTTTTGGTGTGGAAGCTGAACGGAAAAAGTGAAAGCTTTCTTCTTCTTTTCTCGTCCTTTGTGGTAGAATGAAAAACAATAATTATATATTGGGCTGAACTGAAACACTGAACCTACCCTCATGCAAAGATGACTGATTTGTGGTTATTTACAAAAGAAGAAAAATAATTGCATTAGATTAATTTAGAAAGAGTCAGTATTTCACTTAGGAAATAGTGATATTGTGAGTCAAAGGTAGTATCTTGGATATTAATGCGTACTTCGTCCCTGAGGTTGTGGTTTCGAAAAACAAACCTGAGACCGGGATGTCTGGTTTGGCATAGCCTTGAGCTTGAATTAAGTACTGAGATAAGGATGTGGGGGCCATTCCCTATTGCAAAGGAAAAAGGAGGATAAGCTGCCACTGTAGGGTTTGTTCATTTTCTTTGGTGGAATTATAGTTCAGTGTGTCTTAACGTGGTGCTAACCTCGGGCATTGGCACTGAGAGTTGTGTTTGCCTTTTGTGTAGCTAGCTGCTCCACGAAGCCGTTTGATCTGTCCTCATCTGGTCTGTGTCTTTGTAGGCTGGCACGACCCACGAGGAGTCATCTGTGGCCTTCTGCTGCCATAAAGCAGAAGATCACAGGATGCTGTCCCAGCGAGCTGTGGGGTAACCTGAGTGTCAGGAGCATATCAGGGACCATAGGGGGTCATTTGAAGGACCCGACATTCTGGTAGCTTGGCCGGCATCCTCTGCAGATTCAGTCGCTCAAGTATTAAATTGGGCAACATCCAAGCTCTGCCTAGACCCTCAGTTGTCTGGTTTTCCAAGTCTTAGGTAAAAGGGTTTTGTGTGAAGATGAGTACAGCTAAAGGGAAAGCCTATTTCTGAAGTGGAGATGAATGCAAAATAACATAATCTTTTTGATGTTAAATAAAAAGCACTCTCCCAGGGATCAGAAGATGACACATGTTAGTAGTTGGTTATCATTAAATTGGAATTAAATTTTGCATTGGGGTGACTTCTCTTGTTATTACTGCATCTGTGGTAGTGGAGTGTCTGAAGACATTGTGCTTGTCCAGTCAGCAAGTGAAATGCTTCCTCTTCTGATAATAAAAAGGAGAAATGAGGAAATCTTTGGTAGCATCATCCACAAGATTGACAAGGGTAAGCAAGGTTGATTATGTGCTGCCAGTGTTCTGGCTGTTGATTTTTTATTTTTTTTTTTTATTTTTATTACACTGATATTTTATTTTTTAGTTTTGATGGGCATAGGATAAAGTCAGGAATTACCTTCTCCGAGGTTCCCTTTGTATGTTTGCAAGGTTGTATTTAGTGTATGTTAACGTGCTTGCTTTCTGGTGCTAGCTAAAGATTGTCCTGATGCTGAAAGGCACACTGTAGCCCATCTGCACAAAATACAAGGCTTGACCATTTTTGAAATGTCACTATGCTGGTTTTATGTCAGAGTAGATTAAAAATCTGTCTTTCAGTTGTGCATGAATGTAACCTACACACATTTCCGAAACATCTGTAAGTGCAACATTTTAGGAGATAACATTTGCTCTTTGCTTTTACTGTACAGTTCAAAAATGGGGAATATTTTTTTGTGATGTTTTTGTCATTTCTATGCAAATACAAATCTGTGTGAGAAATTAGTGTTCAAGAATTTCAGTGTAATTTTTCCTGGGTGTGGACTTGAGCATAAAAAAGGAAACAGCGAATTTCCTTTTTTGGAAGAACGTACTACACATATCGGCTATAGGTTGTTTAAAATGCATCATAAAATTGATAAACAGTGATAAATGTTATTTTTTTGTATGATTGTGTTACCTCCCTCCGCTACAGATGTTGTTTACATAACTTTTCAAAGGCTAGACTAATATGTTATGTAGCCATGTTGCTGGTATCACCAGTTTCAGTGAAAAACTCAATTTTAGCATTAAAGAGTAACTGTAGTGTGTAAAATTTCTGCCAGCATTTTTATCACTGCCAGCTGACCAATCTGGAGAGTGGTTAGGTAGTAATAAAAAAGCTTGCACAGATACTGTCTCTTTTTGGCACTTAATTCACAATACAGTTTCACTTCCTAAATGAATAATGTCTGTATTTAATATGATTAACATTTGCTTGTTGCTGGAAGCAATTTTAATACTGTGCCTCTGCAGAGTTTTAAAAAAAAAAAAAGCGCGCACTCATTAGCGATAACTCAACGTTCCATAGTAGACAAGTGATTTTCAAATTTACCTGAATTACGTATTTTGTAAAATGTTCCAGTGGCCGTTGAACCATGAATTCAACTGAGAATGTGTTTTATTTTCATAGGAATGTGTCTCTGCAGCAATTTATACCAATGTAGGTCTTAACTGTCCCTTCTACCTGTAGCTGTGCAGTCTTGCTGTCCTCCTTGCATCAGTGGTGGAAGTCATAAGGTTGTACAGTAAGTCATTGAAGTAGCTGATCTGGTTGACATGCTTTAGACCAAGGGGAGGAATAGGAAAATGTGCAGCTAATAGCGAGAAGAGTGTGGGACTGTGGTAGTCCAGAGATAAGTTGGTATAAACTGCTGTGGCACCTCACAGCATCTGCTTGTACATACTTCAGTACTCTCTTGACTTGAGTAATCCATCTTAGCTTGCTAGATCAGGTGAGAAATAACTCAGCAAGGAGTTATTGCTCAGCTTGTTCCACTGTCTTAGGAGGTGCAAGTATCGTCCGCAGTTGGCACCAGATAGATGAAGGGTGCAGACTGGGAGATTTTAGGGCCCGTTGAGCTCTGTTCAGTAGTGGCAAACTGGTAGCAAATCTGCTTGGCTGCTTTGAGAAACCTCATCTTTTTATTATCTTTTGCAGTCCTCTTAGAAGCAGCCTGTGGACTCCAGGCTTAAAATCCAACTCTGGAAAGCAGCAGAAGTGTATTAATAGGCAGGTTTTTCAGGCAGGTACTGCTTTTTTATAAAGTACTTTATGATGGGTCCATTGGTTTTTTTGTTTTGTTTTTTTTTTTTTTTTAAAGAAAAAAAAAAGATTTATTTTAAGGTTGAAGTATTTTTTTTCCTGAGATTGGTGAGCTTTTTGCAAGTGCTCAAACTTCAGGATTAAAATCTGAATAAAGTCCACTGTTTCACTGTGTGCTTGTACCTAGGCAGTTATCACTGCCATTGAGTTAATAATCATCATGAGATAGATAGATATAAATATATATATCACATAAATATGTAAAATAAAATATATATGGAATTAAATATATATAAAACAATCTCATAGGTATATACAGATTTATAAGGCTGTATGTATTTCTGTGGCATGACCAATTTTTCATTATTTCTTCATGTGCGTTTTCCTTACCACTTGCCTGATGTTACCTACTTATCCCCACCATCACCCCTCAAAAAAAAACCCCAAAAAACGACCCACAAACCAAAACCTTCAGTGTTTTGTTTTTCACTTGTCTTAATTTTTTGGCCAACTAATTTATTCTGTTAACCTATTGGAAAAATATAAAAGTGACATCAGAATAGCTCCCCAAACTGGCTGGCTGTGTTACAGAGCATTCACAACAGTTCACCCAAGGCCAGCTGAGGAGGAAGGTGGGCCCGTGACAGCCTGGATTTAGGCTGGTTTAGAGCACGGTGCAATTTCGGAGGTCAGTCAGTCTGACAGCCACCTCCCGCTTTATAGAAGTTGTTTCCTCATCACTTCTCTGTCTGTTTGGAGGTCTGTTTCAGCTCGCTGAGGCTTAAAGAAAGCGGGTTTCGATGTGGAGGGGAAGGGGGTGACTCAAGTTCTTGCTCTGCCAGCCCAGTAAGTGGAGCTGGCTTGGCATGGTGGTGGGGCAGGTCCACGAGTGGGAGCGCAGGGGCAGAGGTTGCTGTTTCAGAGGCGAGGATGCTGTAGCGCTGCTGCTCCTTTCAGCAGCAGTTTGCTTTCATCTTGGTTTTGGTTGCTGAAGCTGTACCCTGAGTGTTAATGATAGCTACTGGTGGGTGAACACTGCCATGTAACGACGGAGTTTCCGCTCAGTTTACTCTTTGCGGTGTGCCAGCTTATGGCTTCCTGCAGTACCTGCAGCAATAGCCAGCAAGACATTTGCAACTGTTTTCTCTTAAGGAAATAGATGAGCGAGACACTGTATTAACTGGAATTCTTGAGCTTTTTCCTTAAGAATGTACATGCTTCCGTTCTGCTTTTCCTTTAAAAGAAAAGCTTGAGTTAAAGCAAGTTTAGCCAGATGTTGTGACAGTTGTGGACAGCACAGCCTCAGAAGCATCAGTTAGAGTCAACTGCGTAAGAGCTATATTTATATGTTTAACTAAACTTTTTGTGTCCCCCTGTGTGGATGAATGTGAGGTTTAAGTTGCACAAAATTGAATAGTCTCTTTATGGGAGTAGTAAGTGGTGCAGAGTGTGTGGGGAATTTAATACTACCACAAGGAACAGACACCCGTGTTTTCTACTAGACTGGCTGAAATCATTATGTGACATTGCTAATTGTAATTTGTCTAAGATGGAAATTCTAAACTTAGCCAAGAAGTCTTGTGGGCTAGCAAGACCTATGTAAACAAGCTAAATAGTCAATTCACACTCTCCACCACCAAGAAAAGGTGTCACATTTAAGAAAGAGGAGAAATGAAATTATCATGGCAAAAATAACTGATGGGTCTAAAAGCATTTGAAAATTGATGAAACAACAGAGATTTATTTTTTTTCTCTTGATTTGATCACAGTTGCGTAAAGAGGTGCTTATAATAATGAAAACCCTGAAATATTTGTTACAGAAAAATGCCCGCTTGATAACAGTGAGATTGAGTACAGTGAGAATTCTTACAAATTCATGGAGGCAACATGCTTCGAGTCATTAATGCTGTAATAGGCTTGAACTACTGGAAACTTCTGTTGGCAAAAATATGGAAAACAGATATTTTTGCCAGTGGTAGTTTTAATGGCGGGGGGGGGAATCAATTGTTTTGGTTCTTAACCAAAACTTACCTACATGTCCTTAACCTTAACTTACGTGTCCTCATTATATATTTATCCTTAAAGAGGAAGCTTTCAAGGTGCACATGTATCAAAGCTGCTGTAGATACAGAAAATAGTTTCAACCACAGTATTGGTACCCATGGGCTTGGTTTGTTAGCTGTTTAGCCTTGGAGAGGTGCTGTCTTTGGTGTGCACTTGCATGCTAGCATAAGCCATCTATGAATAGGTTTTATTATTTTATCCTTGCTTAAAATTCAAGGAGCTTCATAATGTCCTTGTAGGAATCCCAGCTTTATGTGGGCAAGATGCACTAACACGGGATTTCTTTGTGAAAGAGAGGAGTGCAGGTGTGTGGTGGTGGGGTGTTCTGCTTTTTTAGTCCATGCTTTAGTAAGCACAATAGTTTGAGAGGTCTAGGGTAGCAAGAAGTAGTTACAAACGGGCTTTTCAGAAAAAGATGCAAAAGTTTTAGCTGAAACTAGGTATAAGCCATAGGTAAAATACAGTAAAAGCATATTGCTGGTGTTTTAATTAGATGTAGCTGCAGGCCTCTGCCTGCTCTGTTTGAAAATATGCAGAGCTGTATTTTTCTCCTAATTTAACATTGAACATTAAGCACAATGCACTTCTTTGTTAGTCTAGTTTTCCAAAATACAGTTGTCACGTGGATAATTGCCTGTTAAAATATCTAAATAAACCTACGTGGAAAAAATAATATTCTCATATGAGAAAGAGCACCTCTCTTGGCTTTTAAAGGGTTTCCTATATGTGGTTGTCATACACAGGTTGGTTGTTCACAAGAGCTGTGTCTAAGCACTACTTGCCTTTCAAGCATCAAGATGCTTTCCAAAGCAACTCCTAAACTGTGGAATCTTGTGTTCAAATTATGATTCCACAGGTCAAGAAAACATTACACAAGTAGTCGCTTTGTTAGCATTAGGGCCAAATGAGGGACAAGAATGGTTAATACAGTAAAGTGTTCTTCTTAAATTATTAATTGTTGGTCGTATGGTGGTACTAAGGAGGTCTACTCATGAATTATAAATCTTCCGTGCATGGCGGTATGTACATACGCTATTTGAAAAAAGGTCGCTACTTCAAAAGTAGTGCTGACTAACCAGTGTCAGTCCTGCCTGCACCGCAGTGCTCCCCGAAAGGCGTCAGAACAAAGGGAAGAGATCAAGGTTGCACTTGGGGTTTGCTGACTTGATAGGTGAAGGCTCTTTGTCAGTGGCAGCATCTTCACATCGTCCCTGCGCATCTTTTTCTCATTCTTTTACTTTCTGTCACCATTGTCAGCGTGAAATCTGGATTTGTGTGACTCTTTAAAGAAGACAAAGACAAATTTAGTAGGCTTTAGCAGCATTAATATTCTTTACAATTTACTACACAACTTGTTTTTGCTTGTAATGAGTATTATTTAGGTTTGCAGCCAGTTGCAGGAGCCTGTCATCAAGGCTCTCTTCTGTGTCTGAGTGTGAACGTCTGTTTCCTTTCACTTTCCTGCAGGTTAGGGTGTTTGGCGAGAGAGAAATAAAGCTCATACTCCAAATCATGGTCCCAAGACTCCCTTTGCTTTTATCCATTGACAAAGCGCTGTAAAATCTGTGTGTGTGTATATATATATATATATTTTACAGGGAACAGGATCTTGAACCCCACTTACATCTTTCTTCTGCCTCCTGCCACCTGAGTGCTGCAGTAGATAAACAAGAGTCAAAACTTTATCAGCTCATTTTCTGTCTCCATGCCTTTCATTCTTGGTTGCATAGCAGCTTTGGTTTAGTAAGAGTGGTGGAGAGTGCTCTTATTAGTATATCCTGTAGGCTGATAGAGCATTCCCAGGAAATTAATTCAAACCCTTTGGGCCTGAGGAGGGACTGGAGCCCAATTATCTTACTTCTTGGGTATGCCTCAGTGCTGTAAAATATCTGGGAACCATTGCCACCCTCTGTCATACAAACTGTATCACAACTGAATTTATCACATTTCATCTTTCTCAAGGTGGAGAGATGTCAAATATCAGAAAACTTTATCATCTGCAGTTGTTCTGAAATCAGTACCTCTTTTTTCCTGATAATAGAGGAAACTTAGGTGTTCTATCAAAAAGAATCTCCATCTTCACCCCCCTCCCTGCAGCCAGGCACCTAACTTGGGTGGATTTCCACCCAAGTGGATGGAAATTACTGGATTCCACTCAAATTCAAATCAAGACAAAAAAGTATTTTTCAGAAAAATACCTAATTGCTTTTCATTCCCCTATTTAGAACTGTCATTAAGTTGAGGGCTCCTGTGAGATTCAGGAACAAATATCAATGAATTCTATACAAAAAGAATAATATAGTCAAACTGTGTGAGTGCTTGTGAAGTTCGCTGCTCTGTCTTGAAGCAGCTGTGTGCTATATAAACTAACAAACACGCCATACTCTGGGGACACAAGCAGATACCATGAACAGCCTTCCAGATGTGTTCTCATGAGCTGCGGCCTCAGCCTCCTCATACTTGTACATGGACACTTTCATGTATTCTGCTGAAGAAGTGGTGCGGTGCAGGAGCCCATGCTGAGTTTTCAGTAGTGGTTTCAGAGCTGCAAGTCTATTTTAGAACCTAACGCTTATTGATTTTTCCCATTGAATCCAGTCATTTTTGGTGAATTTTAAGCGACTTGATCTCCTGAAAAAAATTTTTAGAGCTGTAAGTATGAATAAACTATGGGTAGGAATGCACTATAACTGAGAGTCTTAGCAAACCAGTTGAGTTACTGTGTATGTCTGCCTTCCTAAGCATAGGAGGGGGGCACAGTGGTTACCATGCAGAATCTGTAGAATTCTGATATGTTTCCCTGTGGTTCTGACATGCAGAAATGTATATTCCCATATTTTTTTTTTTTTATTCCCACCCCTGCAGGGGGATCTTCTGAACTAACCAGTAATGTACACTAATTGTGGCGGATAATCTGAGAGAACTGTACTGAAGGAGCTAGTCTCCCTAACCTAAGCAGAAAATTAGTTTTCTGTCCTAACTGGTTTATTATGGTTATATATTAACTTGTGATGCCCCACTAAAACAGAGTGGTTATGGAAGTGCTTATCATGAGTATTTGGTGACTATGCTTGTTTTATTCCATTAATTTAGAGATAATAACTGACAGAAACTTAAGTCCCATGTGAAACACTGCTGATTCTTTTATCCTGTAGTGCCACAGTAGCTGAAGTGGTTATGCCTTAAAGCTTTTTCAGGACACAATTTGAGTAAGCAGTCTTGATGAGATGAATTTTTTGTGTGAAAGCTGTTTCAGTGCTAAAGAATTTCTTATTTTGCACATTAATCTGGATTAATATCCCGTTCTTTCCATATTACTGCACACAGTTCAAAACCTGCTCCATTAACATCTGCGAAGTTGCCAGGGGGAGAAAGAATATTGTGGTCTTGATGAGCCATGTTGTTGGTAGGCTAGTAGACAGGCTGTGGAAAGCAAGCTTACTCCTGGCATTTTGATTTGGATTGGGGTGCTGCAAAGTCCTGCTCTTGAGACTGTACTTTTGTTTCCATCAAGTTCACTTCCCCTACATGGGGATACTCCGCTAGCTCGTCTCTGATGGTGCAAGATCAGGAGCTGGACCTCCCTGAAGGGCAGCCATCACAGGGCTCGTCCACATTCAGGGAACAAGCAGTGTCGCAGGGTGAGTTACGTTTTTAGTTCCTTGATTCAAATTTCTTGCTTTTCAGACACCTGTGTTTACCCCAAATCTCCACCTCCATGAAGAAGAATGCATCAAGTAGTTTCATGATATGGTGGTCCTGGAATTTACTGTGCAAGCAGTGTATCCCAGCTATCATTCAGTATTACAGTAACATTTGCATTGATTAAGTAGATAAGATAGCTGTTGAGGTCACAAATGAAGAATTACCTATTTAAGGTTCATTGGAAAATCTACACCACAAACTTGGAAGTTTTGATTAAAAGTTAACTCCTTTGTGTGAAACATTTTAATTTCTGTAGCTGTGCCTTTGAGCCATATACTTCTCTCAAGACAGAGCAGCAAGATACCATTTTACCACTTTCTTTTGTAGTGAGTTGCTGCTTTGTAGCAAGTTGTTGTACAAGCAGACATGCTTAGAGTTGCTGCATGCCCAGGCAAATTTGGGTTTGTAATTAACAGTGGCAGTTCTGGCTCTCGGGAGTGCTGGTGGAGGTCTGTAGTGTCTGTGTAATTGCTGTCCCATGTCACTGGGGTTGTTTGGTTTCTCCAGTTAAAAAAATTGGTGTCCCCCCCCATTTTTTTCAGAAACGTGAATGGGATTCGTCTTGCCAATCCATAAAATTCATGCTGAAAAGCGTGGCCCTTGACTAAAGCCACTAAACCTTCTGGAGTGAGGGGAAAAAGGAACTTTTTTAGCAGGGTAGCCATCAAGTCCTGAAACAGGCATCTCCAGAGACTATTTAATTCTGCTTATTTTAGAAACATGTCTCTTCCTGCTCTTTTTATAGCCAGAGCCTTGATGACTGGGGGTGGGGGCTGGCTGTGTGAGCACTGTAGTCCAGCATACGGCCGGGGACTGTGGCTGAGAAGCAGTATCCTTTGCCTTTTTTAATTTTATTTTTCCCCACTAGTTCGTTTTTTTTTTTTTTCTCCGTCCCCATCTCATCACCTCTGCCATGCCAGGACAAGCATTTTTGTACCCAGGTGGCTAAAACTAGCCACTTTCTTTGCTGGATTAGTGTTTCAGCCAGACCTTTTCCGCTCTTCAGCATTCCTCGGTGGCTGCGCTGATGCTGGCACTGTTCAGAAAGGAAAGCAGTAGGAATAATCAACGAGGAGGTTGATTAGCATGGGTGAATAATCAACAAGGAGGATGAGGCAGCTCTCTTAAGTGACTTTCCATCCTTTACACTAGATGAAAGTGTCTGTAAACATAATCTCAGCTCTAGGAGGGATCAATTCCATACAGCATTTCTGAATCAAGCTTTAAACCTGTGACAACACAGCTGATGCAAAGAGGTGTCAGTCTGCGGTATTCAAAGAGATGTCGGTCTGCGGGATGCATGAACGCTAGTCCAAAAGTGTGAGCTGCTTATTCATTTCTAGGTTTGTAATTATAGTGGTGTGTGGGGATGTGAATAAGTAGGCTGTCTGGTTGTTGCCTCAAAAAAGGTGGCTTCTGCACAACTCCTCAACTCTTGCTGTGTATTTCAGTGTTTCCCTTGAGGTCTGAAGTGTGGTTATGTATTTCGGCAGAAAGCTTTGCAGCAAGGCACACTTCAGTACACAGCAGGGGCAGATGCCTTGTAGTGTTTTCCTCTGCTTGGCATTGGCTTGGTGGACGCTGGAGTACTAGGGTGGATGAGGATGGAGCTGCTGGGCTGAGTAGAACAGAACTGCAGTGGCCGAATGGCTTGTTGCCAACGTTGCCTTAATATCGGTATAAATTGTGGCCTGTGTCAGGTGTGGTGAAATGCTAAGCTGAAGAGTGGGGGGAGGAGAGCAGCATAGCCATCCATATTTCATTTCAAATGAATTACTGTTTCTATACCTCTTATCCTTTTCACTTGATCCCATTTGCCCACTTAATTTTCTGCACAGATGCTATTGCTGTTCTGATAAATAAATTAAAAAAGCTGCAAAAGGCTTTAGTGCTGTGGATGAGTAAATTTAATTTCTAAGTACCATGAAGATTAGCAGAATACAAAGGTGCTAAATATTTGATTTGCAAATTCAAAATTAGTCTCACTATGGAGAAATTAATCCTTCCTTTTTCCTGTTGTCACTTAATGAGTCTCTCATTTAAAATTAGAAGCTCCAGAGATTTCCATCAAAGCTGGTTTTATAAAGAAAAATTTCTCTTCAAGCATCACTGTTTGTAGAGACAGTTAGCAAAAATACTTGGAAAGCAACAAGTCCAAACATTGAAGGTTATATCCATGTTTGTCTTCCTAAAATATTTAACAAAAATAGAGTACGGTTCACAAATGTGTAGAAACAATTTTAAAATCAGTTTTTCAACAGCACACCATTTGCAGCCTTTTAAAAAGGATCCAACTGGTGATACAGTTGTTAAAGAGATTCCAGTTCTTGGCAAGCTTACCTTTTGTAAGCTTTGAGCTGCTTTTTTTCATGGGGAAAAAAGAAATCACTTTTTCAAGGATTCTGGGATATTTTTCAAGTATTTAATTAAAACAGGGAGAACAAGTATAATAGAAAATATGTAAATGTTGCGCAAAAAAATTAATTTATTTCTTGTAACAATGAGTTCTTTTCTGTTCTCGTCGTCTGTGGCTGAATACTGGCACGGGACTTAGTTCCCACTCCACCAGTGGTTTCCTGGCTGTCTAGTGTAGTTAGGCGTTATTTGTTTTGGTTTATTCCCTTAATAGAAAGATCTGCAACAGGGCAATGCACAGCACTAACCAGTGACTTGCAGGAGGATGTGTTTGACACGGCTGTGACCAGGCTGCTGCAGGGCTCGGGAGCTGGTTTGGAGTGTGAAAGAACAATCAGAATTGAATCCAGATTAGCAAATCTTTACTTGAGTTTTTCCAAAACTCAGCAGATGGAAAAGGTCTTAAGTGGTGGAGGTAAAGGAAGTGAGCTTGTGTGTGTCGGCGGGCAGGCGGCTGGCTTTGGGAGAGGCATTGCCTCAGCCATATATGGAAGAGGACATTTTCCTTGTTAACTTTACGGGGAATCTGTGCCCAGAACTACATTCATCACGCGGATGCATTTCCACAGGAACGGTTTCTCTTCCAAATGGTCTTAGTCATAGTTTTAGCACTGTGTCACATCTTTGCTGACTTATTTAGATAGTCTGCATGGGCTTGCTGTGCATCCGCTGCTAGTCTGCCCTAAAAAGGTGAACTGTTTATAATTTTCTTGTTTTAGCTAACAGAAATGACAGTACTAAACTGATGCCAGCAGCCTCTTTTTTTTCTTACGAAAAGCCCACCCCATTCTGGGCTGTACTTAAAGCAAAGCTTCTTCTAGAGGAACAAAATATCCCTTCATTTATGGGAAGTAAGGTTTGTTAAACACAGAACACATCTACCATAAAACCAGAAAAGAAGGAACCTAAAAATTGAGCGACCTGGTGAGGCTTTCCCCTCCAGACTCCTGCTCCAAAAGGTGTGCTCCTATGCCATGTAACCTCACGCTTTCTCTAACCTAGATTCAGTCCCTTTGTCTGTCTTCCACCTGCTCGCGCTTGTTGGATTATGGTTCCCCTCTGCTCAAGGTTCATGGTTGCTCGAGTTTGCTTACAGAGGCTTCATACAAGAGTGTTCATGAAAGAGAGGTTTTGGGAATGAAGGACTGATCACCTCTGCAGGGATGGGCAGAGGGAAAAATTGGAGTAAGATATGTAATGCTCAAAAGTTCAGTAAGGTATAATTCACAGTTCAGTATCTCTTTGTTTTGGGGTTTTTTTTAATCAGTAATTTCTTATATGCATATACCTAACATCTAGCGAAGTCGTTCCACAGCAAATTCTCTTAATTCTGCGTCTAAACTCCCTCCCCCCACCCTCTGGCTACAGCATCCACTGCGGAGAAGAGTGGGCCAAAATGATTTATCAGAAAAATATGAACCATCTAATACTGTTGTTGGATACAATTTGTTAGCAAACGGTTGGCTTCTGTTTGAAACCTTCTCCAGCAGATTTTAGAGCATCTATCCCTTTGTTAGGTCTGGCTGGATGTGCAAAGTAATGATTATGAATGACCCTAAATCAGTGTGGGAACAGGAAAATTCAACTTCTGTGCTAATTCAAGCATTGCTCACTTTGCTGCTAATTTATATGAATAATGGCACGTCTTCTAGAAAATGACAGGTTCATTTTAAGACTCTGCCAAATTCACTTTTCCTTGGCTATATTGCAAGATATTTTTTAGAACAAAAAGGTATTAAGAATATTGATGTTTCCGGGATGACTAGAAAGGCTTTAATTAGCAATAACATTTTAGGGTGACCAAGAAAATTGGCAGCCAGGGTCCAAGTTCTCAGAATTCTTGTAATGAGGAAAAGAGAAATGGAATTTAAGATAGTACCAAAATTTCAAAGACATGACAACTGACCCTGGCTGACTACCTGCTATTAGAGTAGGAGAAAATTTAGAAAAATACGGTCTATTTGAAACCTATTTTTAGAATGTAATCCTAACCCTGGAGTACTAAGTGAAGTCTCACCACTAATTAGGGTAAAAAGCAAGTCAGTAGCCCTAAATTGTGGTTTATAAGCACTCAAATCTTGTCTCATAAAACATATAGATTATATAGTTTGTACACATTTATTTTTTTGCCAGGCTTTCATTAAGATTTATAGCACTGAACAAAGAGTAGAGCGTTTTTTCCTTTAATAAGAATGGTACCCATTAATTTTTTCTTGTCTAAAGAAGAAAAATGGGGCTGAGTTTATATCAAGGATGCTTTATGTTACATATTTGGAGAGGAAATTTCTAGTTTGGAGTATAAGTTAGGCTGTAAAATGCCCTTTGAAGATTCAGAGGAAAATATTTTGGAAAGGGCCTTGAAGTTTATCTTAAAACAGAGACCGGAATAGAGAAGCTTCATTTCCATCTTGTATTTCTGGTTTTTTTTTATTATTTTTTAAGAAGCTTTTATTTATTTATATTTTTAATAAGATTTTTTGGTAAGATGTTAACAGAATGTTAGCATAATAATATAGGTTTGGGGTTTTCCCCCCACCTCCCTTGGCTGAACAGTATTTCCTAATTTCTCATAGCTTGCTGGTTTATCTAACATAAGAGTATTTCAAAATAATTTAAGAAGCAGCAGCTACTCTGTTCGATGTCTTATAAATACAAAGTTTATGCCGCAAACATGATTGTGTTAGAGCAAAACTCTCTGACTGGTACAGCAAAGATCATTTGATTTGCATCTGTTCCATGTTCCTTATCTTCTCTGAAACACAGTTACATATCTGCAGTTTCATGCAACTTTTTTTGTTTGTTTACTCATTATGATAAATCATACAATCTGGTCTTCTGTTTATGTATTTCAGACTAATTTAAAATTGCTCATATGGGCTGGCGTCCTCTGTTGCTTGCTACAGAATGGATTTGCTCAGCAAGGTAAGTCACTTGATTTTATTGCAGTAGTTTAATGTTGCTTTGAAACTATATATATTTAGCAGTTATTTATGTAGATAAATATATCATTGATAGACAATTAGTAATGGCAGTGTGTCAATTATATCGTGTTAATAACCTGTTTGTAGTTAGAAATTAGCTTACAAAGCCAGAATGAAACAAACTAAAATTCTGTTGTTGTTAGCATCTTTTTATCAATGAAGTGACTGATCTGTGTTCTTTGCCAGGTGGAAGTGACTGCATAAAAGCTAATGCAAAATCATGTGGTGAATGTATACAAGCGGGACCAAACTGTGGTTGGTGTAAAAAAACTGTAAGTGTTGCAAAATTCCTTTTAAGGTTTGTTTTTCCCCTTGCTTTCAAATTTTAGTAAGTACTTGAAGTGTGTAGAAATGCCTATTTTCATTAATTCGATACTTATTTGTACAATGGCTTTTCACAATGTGTTTACTTCTCTTTTTCTAAATCTCAAGTGTATACAGACCCTACAGGCTGTCTCATAGTTACTTAAAATCATTCAGCGTGGAATCTGGCTGGGTATGCTTGATTATATTCTTCCAGTGACATTAGAGTAAGAGGTAATTTTAGACATAGGTGGAGTAGGGGAAGAGATTGAAGGTTTTCTTTTATAAAAGAAAGATGTTCAAATTTTGGTTTTCTGTTGTTGGTAGATTTGTGGGGTAGGAGATTGGTTTGTGTGGGTGGGTTGTTTGTTTCAATATGAAACATAAAAAGAGTACTTATGTAATTAAAAATTAAATTCAGGAAATACAAAATGTAAGATTATCTTAAATTGTGTGACTTAACCAGTATATGCTGAAGTGTCGTCTTCAGGCTAGAAACAGAAGAAAACGCTTGCTACAGCTCTTCTTTGGTTTGTTAATGAAAACTGGGAAATTTTCCTGTTTCTTGCTAGAAGATGATAATGCATATTTATTTCCGTATAGTACATACGTGCTATCCCCCAAACCAGCTTGTAAACTTTAAACACTTAATTAAACAGACTTTAAAATTTGGTCTTGAGCTGTCAGAGTCATTGTAGGTTCTAGTCATCAAGAATGGACAAGTTTTAAGATAGATTTATTTATATGCATATTTTTGGGTAGGGATCAGAATTGCAAAATTTCTCAGTTGGAAACCTTATTTATTCATATTTGAGGGTAGAGCTTGTTTTAGGTTGGAGGTAATGGTAATTTGTTTTTCAGAACAAAGTTACCTATTGGTTTTGCTTATGGATCTTACTTTTGGAATTGAATTTTCCCAAAATAAGAGTTGTCATCTCTCTTTCCCCTGCTCTGTCAGCATATTGCCATTATTTTGTTGTGAAGTACCAGGGTACACTTACATAATCTTTAATTAAAGCCTTTCCAAAAAAAAAAAAAAAGGGAAAAAAAAAAAGTTAAAAGGGAAGGTAGTTGCCAAGTAGGCTGTACAAATAGGCTCATGTTATTGGCAGCGACATGAAGATGAGAGCTTTTTCCATCTGCTGTCACTTTTAGAGTAGCCGATTTAAAAGGGTGTCCTGCTTCTGTCAGAGGTGACATTGGGAATTTTTTTCTTACATCTTATACACAGATTATTTAAGTAGATGCAAACTCCTGGACTAAAAAGTGGTCACTGATTTATTTAGTACAATTTAACATACTTCAGGATTGTGTGTTTTATTACTGAACTTTAAAAAAAAAAAAAAGAAGAAAAAGATGAAGTTATTGTGGGAAGAGTATAACAAATTGCAGATAGCTGTAAACTTGGGACTCTCTTGCCTGTGTTTTCTAGGACTTTTTGCAAGAAGGAGAACCAACATCTGCCCGATGTGATGACTTGGCAGCACTAAAGAGTAAAGGCTGTCCTATGGAAGATATAGAGAATCCCAGAGGTAGCAAACAGGTGCTTGAAAATAGAGAAGTAACGAATCGTAAGAAAGGTGCTGCAGAGAAGCTGAAACCAGAGGCCATTACACAGATCCAGCCGCAAAAATTAGTACTGAAACTAAGAGTCGGTAAGGACAGTTTCATTCTTTACATCTGCTTTTTCTGTTTTGAACGTGTAACCATTTTGTTGCAGGAACTACTGTTGTTCAGGTAACCTGAATGATAGCAGCAGAGCCGTTCAGGTCAGCCCCAGGTTTAGATGCTCCAAATCCTTCGACATCAGAGTGAGATGACATGCTTCTGTTGGTAAAACTCAGGGTTTGGACTTACAATTGCAACAAACAGTAACTTGCCTTTATCTCGCTGCCTTTTCTCAGCCCGTATTGGATACAAAGTACCTTGAAATACTCTGTTCAGAACTGATTTTCCTTTTATAAACCTATTTAAACAATGTTTTGTAAAAACTAAGCACTGATATTTTTTTGGGTCATCTTAGGTGCAAATAGATATGGAAAACTTATGCTATTTGGTCTTACAGGAACCTTGTTAAAATTATCGCAACTATCAAGATTTGAAACTGCAGCAACAGAGAGGCTTGACTTTGGCAGGCTAGTATTTTCTATGGGGAAATAAAATACCTTGGAAGTATAAAGTTGGACATCTGAAAGAAATACTACTTGAAATTTTTTTCATCATTTTCTTTGATGTTAAGCATTTCAATTAACAGGAGGAAAAGATCGCTCACCTTGAGTTCAAAACCTCCATCGATATTTCAAAGAATTTCCTTAAAAAGACTTTTTTCTTGTCAGTGCAGTTGTGAATTTTTAATGGCTTCTGTTTGTTGTTTGATCTCTGAAACAGGGGAACCCCAAACATTTTCATTAAAATTCAAGAGAGCTGAAGACTACCCCATTGACCTTTATTATCTTATGGACCTCTCCTATTCTATGAAAGATGATTTAGAGAATGTGAAAAGTCTCGGAACAGCTCTGATGGTAGAAATGGGAAAAATAACTTCAGACTTTCGAATTGGTAAGAAAGATTTGCCTATTCTAAATAATTAAAAAAAATAAAAATCAAGTGTCTTTGTTTTTTATGTCATTATGGATGAAGAGTAATTTTTTAAAATTAGCAGTATTATGGCAGATATTCTAATACATAGAACCTGTTGAGGAACATAAGTGTACTTGGTGTTGATGGAGAAGGTGGAATGTGAACAGGTACGAGAGCTATTTCTTACGTCAGTTCAGCTGTAGTACATTTGTATTCTGTTGTATCGTGATATAAATCAGAGAACTCCATTCTTCAATTTACAGATTTTTTTTTTTTATTGTTCTGTCTTAGGCTTTGGCTCTTTTGTGGAGAAAACAGTGATGCCATATATAAGTACAACACCAGCCAAACTCATAAATCCTTGTACAGGTGACCAGAACTGTACAAGTCCATTTAGCTATAAAAATGTGCTCAGCCTTACTAGTGAAGGAAACAAATTCAATGAACTTGTAGGTAAACAGCAAATTTCTGGGAATTTAGATTCTCCTGAAGGTGGATTTGATGCAATAATGCAGGTTGCAGTTTGTGGGGTAAGTGTGTATTGTTTTTCTTTACTATTAGGTGAAATTGTTTGAATATAGCCTTAGTGTTTTATGATGGCTGACATCATGAACATGTCATCTCATGCTAGCAAGACAAGGCAGACTGGGCAGACTGCATGGATGTATGCATTTGTCTTTTGTAGAGACCTCTAGTGAGCAAATGAAGCTGGGAAATGTGAAGGTCATGTTCACAGCAGATAAATGCATTCCAAGGACAATGTTTTTAAGGGTTGCTGTAAAAGAAGAGTCAAATTCTGCTTATAAGTGTATGAAATCCTGAATGAGCAACTATTCTCAAATCATTTCAAAACTTTATATGCTGTTGTTTCAGAATAGTTTGGTGAATTGTAACTTCTACTAGCTTCTCAGACAGAAGTAGGTGGAAACCTGATTTTTGTTTATGTTTGAAGATCTGATCTAGGTACTGCATTTTTCTGTGATGTTTCCATAGTCTTGACAGACCATTCTGTGCACTTGCACAGCATGGACTCACAAAAAAGTCATATCCAAGTTCAGTGCTTTGTTACCATATTATTATGCAGTTGATCAATAGAGTCAGGACTTTCTGAAACAATATGGAGTCTTATTTTAAATAACTGCAGTGTCAAACATAAGCCTTCTGGGGTTTTTGTTGTTTTTTATTTTTTGTGGTAACTGGTATTTATATGACCTTTTTCTGTGGCCTTCTGCCCTTAAATTAACTGAGGCTTCAACTTGGGAAAAATTAAGAAAAAAAATAGAAAAGGGTGGGTTACAGAATTAGGCCCTGAAGTCATGGGTCACAACGCTCGTGGTACAGCAAAAGAGGACAGTCCTCTGGCAAGCTTTGTGCTGAGTACAAATCTGGACTAGATTGGCAAAGCCTAATGATTCTTCAGAGCCTAACACTGGGCAAGATGTAATCTTTAAAGTCAAGATTGCGGCACCATTCTACACACTGATGATGTCCTCTGTGCTTGGGCTGGTGGTGACATAGAAGTGGGCTTGGGGGCATCAAAGAGCGGGACTGATGTGCCCAATGTCTAAAACCCTATTGCTCTTCAGATACTCTGAGAACTGAACAAACCAAAGTACATCTCAAAAAGAGCGTTTCTTGCCTTTGGTGAGAGTCCTACAGCAGATGTTTTAAAGCAGACATTTAATTCAATGCACGTGCTTTTAAGGTTTGAGTAAATGATATGATTTCCAGTGTGGCACTTTTGCAGTATGGCTTCTCCTAAGTCTGTCTACTTTTTCATGTATTTATCCTTCAACTGTTGGTCCTATTGCTATAGAATAAATTGGTGCAAAATATCAAAAACCCCTTTGTTTGTCTCCCAAGGAACAAATTGGTTGGAGAAATGTTACAAGACTATTAGTGTTTTCCACGGATGCTGGATTTCACTTTGCAGGAGATGGTAAACTTGGTGGAATTGTTTTACCAAATGATGGGAAATGTCACCTGGAAAATAATTCATACACAATGAGCCACTATTATGTAAGTCTTTACATCATCTTCTAGAGAAATCAGTATTTTGTGATGCTTAAGCTCAAAAACAACCCACCTCATTAGGTCATCTGGTATAGTTTCAGATCGCTAGATCTTTTGAACTTGACCCATTTACCTCTGTTTTACATCAAGTAACTTTAGCTTAACTAAAGCAAATGCGCAAGAATTAATCCAGTCTTGATTGGTAAATTTTGAGAAATGACAGCTTTCACACTATGATTTGTGTTGTTGAATTTTAACCTTTTTAATAATAATCCTGCCTGTCCACTGGCAAACTGTGGTGAATCTGTCCCATTATTTTATCATTTCACTAGTCATTGCGTTCAGCAGTGTTTTACTACTGTTAAATAATAGTGTAAAATAGAGAGATCCTTGTCAGGTTTGTAATACTGCTTGAAATTTTATGATGCAAAATTTATGCTAAAAGTATGCTTAACAACATTGACTTCATGGTTTATTGATGGGTAGATCAGACAGAAGGTGAAAAGAAAAACATTTACTGGATGGGGCAAACACAATAAGCTTTACAAATTTTATGTGTTCATATATTCCTAAAATTGAGTATTGCTCAATAAAAACCTAAACTAAATTCAGTTTTATTTAATCTTTTCTTTATGAAACAGTGCAGAAGGTAGTGGTTTTCACTGAGATAAGTAAGTCTCATGGAAAACTACCAAAGGTAATTTTCTGACAACATTGAGATGAGGGATTTAACCTGGAGACTTTAAATGGCAGGGAATACAATAATGTTATTGTGGAAAAAAACCCACCTACCTTCA
Organism: Larus michahellis; assembly: GCF_964199755.1. Lineage (NCBI taxonomy): Eukaryota > Metazoa > Chordata > Aves > Charadriiformes > Laridae > Larus > Larus michahellis. The sequence continues at coordinate 16,662,806 of NC_133897.1, forward strand.
TGGGGCGTGTATGGAATCTTCAATATGTGTTTGTTTTCAGAGGTTGTTTTCATTTAGAACTGTGATGTAAGCTTGCTAGTTAGAAGTCTTACCTATGTTTCTAGAGGTGATTTGTATTTATGATGCCGAAGTCTTTCTGATTGTTTTCTAGTATGGGTCCCAAATTTGAATTCCATTTTATGCTTGATTTTTATAGGATTATCCCTCTATTGCTCATCTGGTACAGAAGCTCAGTGAGAACAACATTCAGACAATCTTTGCTGTTACTGAAGAATTTCAGGCAGTTTATAAGGTAAAGATAAATAACGCATATTTCTGATCTCTCTACTTTTTTCCCTCAAACACAAAGATTGACTCAGATTTGCTTTGAAACCCTTAACATTGCTTGATTTGAAATTAAAATGAGTATGGAAGTAAGTGATTGTGGAAGTTATATTTTGCTAGTCACATTTTTATTATTAAGCCTTTTTTCACTTGTTCAAATGGATACTGAGTGCGTGTGTAATTTCCAAGGAGAAAGTGCCCTCGTCCTCGCCCCTCTTTATAGGTGGGAGGGAGTGGAGAATATATTTGCAGTGCTACTTCTTACGAACATTTTTACAGCTAAATAGCTGTGGGGGGTGTGGACACTGAATCAAGAAACACACTTATAAAAGAGCATATTTTGGCCTTTGTGGTCTGTTTATATTCCTGATGTTTAAACTTAACTGCTGGATGTGATTGTGAAATAGGAAATGACTGTGTAAAGAAGATGCATATTTTCCTCGTTTTAACCTAACAAGGTATTTTTCTTTTTTTAGCAATACTCAAATTGTAGCTTTTTTTCTTTTTCATTGGAAATCTATCTGCCTGTTTTTAATGCACTAGGAGTGTGGTGCTGCTTCTTTAAGGTCTTGAAGATATATTGTATGTGGTCAACTTGTGCAAGAGAAGGTCTTAGTATTCTATTACCAAATTTAACATGAAAATGCAGAGGAAAAGAAAAAACTGGATATTTGTTTATACTAGTAGTCCTGTGTATAACCTCAAAAATCATGAATATCCCTGGCAGCACTTCAGCCTTGTTTTTTTGAAGTGCTTGATCTTGAGTAGTTAATCCACTAAAGCATTATATCACCATACAGATATTTATAGTACAAATTATACTTTGTTTGTTAGTAAGACTGTAATTTTCCTTTTACTTTTGTAAATATTGAAAGGAATTGAAAAATCTGATACCAAAATCAGCAGTGGGAACGTTGTCTTCAAACTCCAGCAATGTGATTCAGTTGATCGTTGATGCATACAATGTAAGTTCAGATTTTATTTGAATTTTATTTATTTTTCTTGCTTTTAAGTTGTTATGATTTTTTCAGGCAGATACTCCAAGGTGGATTTTATTTTTTTTCTACAAAATAGGAAGTCAGTACGCCAAACTATAAGTATACTGCCGTTGCAGTAAAACCACATTACACATACAGACACTGGCAATAAGAGATTAGATGACTAGAAAGATGTACTCGTAAAGCCACTTAAAACAACGCTGCAGAGAAAAGATATCATCCGTGTTTTCCCTTTAAAAAAATAAACCCCACAACCAAAACCCTGCTGTTTCTTCAGCACCTTCAGTTCTCGCCTTCTTTCTGTGTGGACGAGAAAAGGCCCATTTTGCAACCTCTTGATCCCAAAGAAAATGTCTACACCAACTTCAGGGACCTCAGGGGATTTGCCCCAAAATATTTTCTTCATAGCTGTGTTGTGTTAATAAGCCCCACTTCTCCTTTGGAGTACATGGGGCAAACAAGTGCCTCCAAAGTCCGTAGAGACATGCCCGCACCCTGTGTCGCAGGGTTTTCAGCCATGAGATGGGGTCACCACAGCATGACTATGGGCAGCCCTGGGCTGGTGTTTCTTGATATATTGGAACTTAAATAGTTCCAGTGTGCCCATGGGATTGGTGCTTAGACTGTGTATAGTTGCATAATATCTTTTCTTCAGAAAAATGCTTATGCGACTCAACTCAAAGTTTAGCTAACAACTGTTGTTTTAGTCCCTTTCTTCAGAGGTTATCCTGGAAAACACTAAGCTACCAAAAGGAGTGACAATCAGTTATAAGTCCTTCTGCAAGAATGGAGTGAATGACACACAAGAAGATGGAAGGAAATGTTCTAACATTTCAATCGGAGATGAGGTACCTTACAGTACATCTGCTCCTGATCAAATGTAAAATTCACTTAAAATGTCCAACACTCAGTATTTTTTTATAATACAGACAAAACTCTTTTTAGTAACGTGGACTCCATTTATTTTTCTTTTCAGGTTAGATTTGAGATTAACGTAACAGCTAATGAATGTCCAAAGAAAGGACAAAATGAAACAATTAAAATTAAACCACTGGGCTTCACTGAAGAAGTAGAAATTAATCTCCAGTTCATCTGTGAATGTCAGTGTCAAGGTGAAGGAGAACCTAATAGTCCAGCCTGCCACGAAGGAAATGGAACATTTGAATGTGGTGCATGCAGGTAAATAAAAAGACATTTTGTTTATTTTTGCATAAGAGAAATATGAGTAAGACCTTTGTTTCCTTAATTAGGGTTTTCTTGGGTTTACTATTTTTTCAGTGAAAGGACAAGAATTACTGTTACAGACCTGTTTATTTTAGGATATTTTGACAGATTGCCTTATTTCTGCAAATAATCCCTATGCTGGAATTCATAGTATTGATCGTTAGATTGACACTATTGTGCAAGTCAGAATTCAAATTTGGCCTTGAGTCAATCCTTTAGAGCATATAAGTCTTACTGCTTTTTATGTTTCTTCATTTAATTTTGAGGTCCATGTAATACGGCAAAACTATGGATTTATGGGACAAAATGAATGGTATTACTTTGATGTTTTTGCAAGTGTTCATACTCATCTAACTGTATCCTTCCAATTTAAGGTCTGTTGATTTACAGAAAATAAAAGGCTTTCTAGTGTTCTGGTAGGAGCTCCTACCCAGGTTGGAACCAATTGTTTCATAGCAGGAAAGAGTAAAAAGTCATTAAAAAAAACACCTCTTATTTTGGATGACATCCTAGTCTCTTCTTCCTGCTTTAATTCTAACTTTCTGGCATCTTGTTACAATGCTTCTTCTAATCTATAGATTTTCTAATCTATAAATCTTTCGGAATACGTATAATTTTTTGTGTACTTACGCCTTTGAAATGTCCGTTATTGTGCAGCACAGGGATTAGATTACACCTGTATTCCTTATTACACATTCGAAAATTAAGTAAAATGATACTGGACTTTCTGGAATTGCACACAATGAATGCAGAGGAAAATCCTAGAGTGTTAGTGGAGTCTGGTTGAAGATCAATCTAGTAAGTTAAGGTTTCAGAAGGTTCAAGAAACCTACAGCAAAAATGAAAACCATTTCCTCTTGGAAACCCTTGAGACAAGAGTGGTAAGAGCAGAGGAATTAAGATCTTCTCTAGGAAAACAAGATTCAGGACTTTGGAAAACAATATTGGTTCCCGCTCAGTGAACTGTAACTGAAATAAAATGTAGAATTCTCATTCCTTATGGTTTAATGTGTGACTTATAAAAAATAAAACAGAAGATACTGACTTCGCTCTTAGAGGACTTTTGGAGTAGGAGTGACTAACATCTGCCTGGTGCAGTTGTTGGTGGTTAATGGGGTGTTCGAAAGACTGAGGTATGGCCTAACTGCTTAGTATTCTGTAAATTGAGGAATTAAGCCACTTTGGATCCAGTATTTATGGTCCGTCGCTCCATTTTGGAGTCAGTTTATGATGTTCCCTTTATATAAGGAGAACGGATTTTTCCCAGTTTTGTGTAGAAAGACGTCTTAAATTTGGTATTGCTGTCATTGGTGACCCCATGATATCACATGGAGAACAGACCCATGGATAAGAACAGCCTTTTGCTTTTGCAACAATATCAGTTTCCTGATGGAACCGTTGTCTCTGACTGATGCCCCACAACAGTTTGTCAGTCGTTGCTGCAAACAAGAACAAACTCCATTTGTTCATCAATACTTCAGCCTTGAAAATGAGAAGTGCTGATTCCTGAAGATTTCAGCTCAGCAGCTCTGAAGATCATCTACTTTCCTGCCTAATTGCTGTTCATGGGAAATCTTTTCATTGAAAGATGACAGCAGCTACAGTGAACAGTCACTGTTACTTAAAAATAATTACTGTTCTGTCACGTGAGAGAGGGATTAATAGTGGTTATGTGGCAATTTAGTTAGAGGTGGTGACAGTTTCTCGCCTGGAACGAGTAATCGTCATAGGAACAACTTAGGTTTTGCTCTGGCAAAAGTCAAAAAAGTTTGCTCTGGCAGCTTCAAGAATGGCTACATAGACGTCAGCTGGCAATCTCATTTGAAGTTTAACTCAGAATATTCCTTGAGAGAATAGTCGCTTTTGCTCCTTTTCTTTGTGCTATTTTTGCAGTGTTTTTATTGTGTGAGTTTAAACTTTATATCTTCAGTTGTGTTTTTCCCTTGCAGGTGTAATGAAGGACGTATTGGAAGACTATGTGAATGTAGTACAGATGAAGTAAATAGTGAGGATATGGATGCGTACTGCAGGAGGGAGAACAGTACAGAAATATGCAGTAACAATGGAGAGTGCATTTGTGGACAATGTGTATGCAAGAAAAGAGAAAACACCAATGAAGTGTATTCTGGCAAATACTGTGAATGTGATAACTTCAACTGTGATCGATCAAATGGTTTGATTTGTGGAGGTGAGAAACTACTTCAGAGCTTTCCGCAGGCAAAACTGGCCAGCAGTTTACAAATCTGTCAGCTCTGCCCTGCAGAGTAGTGATACTTAGCTTATAGATCATAGCTACTTCATAACAGAGATGAAAATATCCACAAATATAGTGATTGAAAAAGTCTATTAATAAAACAGCTCTCTGATCACAAACATATAGTGTGTTAATACACATTACACCTTCCTTGAATCACAGCTCTAAGAAGGATGTAAAGTGAACTTGACTTCTGCTGTTTATTACAGAATTCCCCCCAGGTATTATAGTAAACAATGCTGAGACAACTGGCCCGAGATTGTAATGTTATACTGGCTCAGTGTAACCACTGCGTCAATAAAAAGAGATAATGACCTCAGCTTACTTGTAATAGTGAGTGTTTGACTCGGTGCTTGACAAGATACCAGTGAGATGCTATCATGAGACTATTCTGAAAGGTAAGTGAAGATGAGAACATGCAAGAAATCCAGAAAATCACCTTAAGTGCTTGAAACAAGACTCTGATGGCAGTTAATTCCCAAAATCAAAATCAGTTTAGAAACTACTCCAGCAGCCAGTGTCTAAATTACTGCATGTATTTTTGTTCTATAATTTCCCTGAGCTTCCCTTGCACATGGAAGTACCTGGTAGGAGTATAACTACTACCTCAATTTTGACTGTGATACAAAAATAAAACAAAGAAGCCACTGAGGTTAAACTGAATTATGAGAATACCTCCTCTGATTTGCTCAGAATGCACTATTGCTTGCCAGCTCCACAAAGGATAGGAGCAGTGGTGGTGGTGTTCCAAAATAAATATGGTGACAGAGAAGTATTGACCCGAACACTTTATTCTCAATAGAGAAGGAGGTATGTAGCCAAGAATCTTTCCATTTCATCCAAATCACCCTTCTGGAGATACAGGTGTCCTTATTTCCGGTGTAGGGAATGTAAGGAGCATGAAGTTCGGTGGGGTGGATGAGGTCAGAAGTACAGCAGCTTGAATGGTGGTGTTGCAGGAAACCAAAAGTGTTTCATTTTTCTGTGCGGTGAAGTCTAAGTTAGCGCATTCCTCATCTCTTCAGGTCTTCCTTTATAAACTTTGATAGTGATAGATTAGAAAGCCGTAGTGCATCTGCATACATATACAATTGTGAACTGAAGCATTGCTGTAACGCTCTCCATTCAGCAGAGATGGCCATCATGTTATACCGTGCTTCATCAGCTTTCCCTAGTCTTATTATTTTGCTTATGAAAGGAAACCCAAATGTAGGAGAATAGGAAAAGGGGAGAAACACCTCTAAGTAGTTTTCCAAGGAGATTAAATTTATTTTGTAGCTCGTAATTCATCAGTGTCTTCATTATCTCACCACCAGAGTTTTCTTTTCCCTGTGTTTATCCTGAGATGGTGAACATTTATTTCTTACTGTCACAAATTTTATGTTTTGTATTAGACTTCATTTCACTGTAATATCTTTTCAATGTGCAGGAAACGGGATCTGCAAATGCAGAGTGTGCGAGTGTTTCCCCAACTTCACTGGCAGCGCGTGCGATTGTTCTTTGGATACTTCGCCGTGTATGGCATCTAATGGGCAGATTTGCAATGGAAGAGGAACCTGCGAATGTGGGACCTGTAACTGTACAGATCCCAAATTCCAAGGCCCCACATGCGAAATGTGTCAGACTTGCCTTGGTGTCTGTGCAGAGCACAAGTACGTACCTAGAAAACCAAGTCACAGCTTCTGTGTATTGGAGTTTGTGATATTTACATGTGCAGAATTTTTAAAATTAGGCTTTTGATACTCCTTTATTCTACGCTGAAATGTAGGGACATCATATCACATCATCCCTTTAGACAGGAAAAGTTGTTGGGTGCGAATCAATAATTACAAACAAAACATTATTAATGCAGTATTTTGCTTCCAGGTAGGCTAATTATTTCTTAAATTCTTTTCCTGACATTTCTTTTTAAGCATAGAAATGTGTACATTATGTTAAATCAGTTTTAACCATTCAGATTGATTTGAGCAGGTCACAGCTTTTCCTTACTTTGTGTATGATTATTGACAGCCAGCCTTCTGCAGAGCTGGAGGGAATGTAGGTCTGTAATGTGACAGGCTGTAAAGTCCCATCATCTTGCTCTTTTGAAATTAATGTAACAAAGTATACATATGCTGTGCAATTTCCAGAATAGTTAAAACTTCAGCTAAGCTTTTTGCTTAAAATTCTTATCTGAAACGCAGTTAAAAAAATCAAACTATCCTAACAGTTGAAAACTAAACCTAGATTTTTATGGACTAGTGAAATATTTATCCCTGCCTTTGGAAATCCAGGTTTTTGGAAAACAAGCATTTTCTGTGTGGAAACTTTGAAATAAGTTTATGATTAGTGTGGGGCTGATTCATGGCTTTGTGCAGCTGACTCTAAGGTTTTCTCTCAGCACAGTCTTTTTAGTATAAAAGTCCTGCTCAGTCTCCTTTGTCAGTGAGTTATTCAGAGTGATACCCTACTGTACAGCTTGGCAGTCAGTTTGTTCTTTTTAACCTGTCTGTGTCTCAGATGCGGCTTCACTGAAAATATTCTGTTCCTACACTGCCTTCTCTGAGAGTATTTGTTTTCCAGGAGGAGGGGTTGAAAAAGTTTTAGCCTTATTTCCTTCTGGAGATTTAGGTTGGGGTTGTTGCTTGTTTGGTGGGTTTTTTTTCTGTCCTTGAAGCTTGTGGGTCATCCGGGGAGAAAGTATTAAAGGGGGCTTTTGTTAATCATAAGGTATATAAATGTTCTGACTGGTAAAAAGCTCTGTCTTGCTTTATTTTTCCTGGCCGTTACGGCAAAAGGGTTGGTTTTGTTGGGGTTTTTTCCATATTTTCTCCTTTGTTTCTTTAGATTCAATGCTAGAAATCTCTCATGAACATATTAAAAAGCATTGCTTCTGATTTGTACTTCCACAGGGACTGCGTTCAATGCAGAGCTTTCGATAAGGGAGAAAAGAAGGAAACGTGTTCTCAGGAATGTATGCATTTCAACATGACACGGGTAGAAAGTCGAGACAAATTGCCGCAGCCTGGACAGCCCGATCCGTTGTCTCATTGCAAAGAGAAGGATGTTGACGACTGCTGGTTCTACTTCACATATTCTGTCAACTCAAACGGTGAAGCCAATGTCCACGTGGTAGAAACCCCAGGTATGGACACGACGTTCCCTACTCTGCTTTTGTCTTTGTTAATTTGTGCAGTTGTCGTGTACTATGAAGTAGCTATGATTGATTGCCTGAGTTAGGTGCATTCGGGAATCGGTGCTTATTCCCTTGAGTGAGAGTTGTGGATGTCTGGAAATCGAGTGGCTTTAGAAAAACATAAAGTCTCTCTAGATCTAGTTTTTTCAAACCTTTAGGCTGACAGAAATAGGTTTCGTTTTTTAAAAACAAAAATTCAATCAGATAAGCATATTTATTAAAGCATTTCATGTTTCCACTTGACATACTTTGACTTGTTTTACCTGTCCTGTAGCAAGTCCTAGAGATCTAAATTTTGATAACTTTTTTTGGCTGGACTTCTGCTACAGGTTAGAAACAATGGTGTCTGTGGGAGTTTGTTGGTTTGGGGTTCTTTTTTTTTTCCTTTTTTGAATAATATGGGACCAGTCACGCACAAAAAAAAACCCCACAAAATTGTGTACTGTGCTGCAAACTGCTTAAGTAATTTCAAGCAGGGAGCCTTTGCTGGATCACATCACAACACTGGATGTTGCATCTAACAGTGCAAAAATTCTGGTTTTGTACACTAGCAGTGTGTGGTCTGCGGATTTTTATAAGCCTGAACAAAATACACACTTGTGTGTTGGAAAGTTTAGTTCTGTATTCTGCTCAAGGAACTTTCAGAATTGATTATTTTGGGTGATCATCACTTAACACGGACCAGTGGTTAGGGGCCCTTAAAAATAAATACCACTTCCATTCAGAATGTTTTAAATTCTCTAAAAATGTAGTCCAAAGTATAGAGGAGGACCTTGAGCCCCATCTTCCTTTAGGACAAGTCAACACATGCCCTACACTTTTTGGGGTCTGACCTTCTCTTCGTGGATAAACTTCTGTTGTCTTAGTTAAGAGCTGAATTGAGCCTCCCATGCACCAGGAGGCACCTTAAATTTTGTGCCGTACAAGTGCCACAGGAACAAGCTCTGTTCAGTAGAGCTGTACTCAGTGGAGCAGACACTTGTTCCTTACTGGTTCCCAAGGAATTCCTGTCATGTTCCTTCCTATTTCCCTCGCTCCTGCAGAGGCAGCTACAGGATGAGGAGTCTGCAGCTGGGGGGAAGCAATGTTCCTATTTACAGCACAGGAGTTGCATTTATTTGCTTCTGACTCCGTCAGTCTGTGCATTGAGCTCTGCAAAAGCCCTTGTTCCATTTGTGATTATTGAGAATTTTATATTAATAGAAGAGTTGGGTTTTATTTGGGGGGTTTATTAGTTCTATGTCAGTCACCTTAAATCATTTTGCATCTGTATTACTCTTTTCAAACATGTATTTCACTTATTTTGAAAGTACATGATATTTTTATCCAAAGATGTGCTTTTTAAAAAAAAAAATTTATTCCAGCAGAGATCAATTCCCAAGATGAGGAAATACCCTAATAAAAAAATCAGTCTCAGAAGCAGAATCGTTACTTATCTCTATATACTAGCTCCTAACAATAACAGCCATCTGAGGTAAAATGAGGAACACCCTTTTTCTGTAACGCTGTTGATAAGAGTATGCGGGGGCTGTTTTGCTAATCTCTATTTGTACTCCAGTCGGTTTATCCCTCCGGCATCAGCTATGACTTGGAGCTCTTGCGTGTTTAAAATAAAATTGGCTAGTTGTTCTACTCCAGTACTCTAGATGAGTAGCTTAAGGGGTTAGCAGTGTGTAGACTTCATCATCAGAACGCGAATTGTTCTATGGCTAAGATTAAACACAAATTAGAAGGATAAAAGTAAGATGGAATGTTACAGGATGTACACATTCCAAAACTTCATTATTTGAAGGGAAAATAGTATTGGCATATCTCCGATATTCAAAATACTGGCTTCCGTACAAAATAAAATTTTAAAAGCATCTGGATATGCATTACCTTTAGCATTTTGTAAAATCATGCTTCTCTTGCTTTGTTCCCTAGAATGCCCCAGCGGCCCTGACATCATTCCCATTGTAGCTGGTGTGGTTGCTGGAATTGTTCTTATTGGACTTGCATTATTATTGATTTGGAAACTACTAATGATCATTCATGACAGAAGAGAATTTGCTAAATTTGAAAAGGAGAAGATGAACGCCAAGTGGGATACGGTAAGTCAGGAGGCTTTTATCTGTTTAGAAACTATAGTAGTTGAGGAAGAATACAAAACTTTTGTTCACATGCCTTGAATATTTCAGATTTTATTCCTGCTTTTTGGCCTACAGAGGAACAGAAAGATCTTTATTTTAAGCTGACTTTAAAACATGTTATGTGTTACCACTAGTAAAAAAACCAAACAAACAAAAGGAAAACAACCAGAAAACCCAACTCTATTTCGAGAAGAGAGTTCTCTTCTCTTGGGTTAGAAAAGCTAGTAACTTCAGTTGAAATAAAATTTCAGAGAGAAAATGTGATGGTGACAGAATAGTTCAGCTTTGCAGTTCTGCCACACTTTACAGCACATTATTAAATGTTTAATAGAAGATGAGAGTCACTTTTGTATAAAATGAAGAAGAAAACTTTACACTTGTGAAAGAGATCTTGCAAATATTCATACCGGTTTAGTTGGGAGATTTCAATAACTGGTCACAAAATCAGGGCTGGTTCTGGTTTGTTGGAATCTTCCCAACCCCTTGTCACCAGAAAAACAAGGCTATGGTCTATAGGCTTGCATAGGCCATAGGGTCACTGCCTCTGGGAAATTTTAGGAATCTGCTAATCAAAAACCCTTCGCTATACTTCTGTAGAAGTCAAGACCAATGTATGCTTGATGAGAGAATAATTTTTAAAAAAATCTCATAAGAAGGCTTTTGGTTTTAGTTAAGCAAATTAATTAATTCTACGCTGGAAAAAGTATTACTAACACTTCTCTTTACATACAGCATGATTTTTTCAGTGATAGTTGAGAATGTTACTCTTTTTTTTTTTTTCTCCTGTTGAATTATTCGCCATTGACCATTTCTTTTACTTCAGCAAGAAAATCCAATATACAAGAGCCCTATTAACAATTTCAAGAATCCAAACTATGGACGTAAAGCTGGTCTCTAAGTCTCAGTTTGTATCTTCTTTCATTTTCTTCCTTTTTTTTTCCTTTGCATGTCACTTCAAACTCACTGTGTGTCACAGTCAGTTAATCACAGTTTGAGTCTTGCCTAGTTTCTCTAGTGCTGCTTTGATTCTGGTGTTTTAAAGAATGCAGCTTGAAAATTTTTAACTTGTTTTGACAGCAAGATTGCTTGCTTACTAATACCACTGGTACTGGCTTAGACTATTAAACAAGTGATTTTTTTTAAAATTGGAGGTGGGGGGGGAAGCAGAGCAGGAGGGGGGATAAGTGTGTGTATATATAATGGAACAGCTGTTAGGATTGAAAAAGCTCTTTGGATTGTGGAGAGACACAGTGTTCAGGGGAGGGTTTGTCTTCTGTTTCCTCAAATCAGCAGTCAGTTTGCTTAAAGTTGATATGTTTGCAAAGCTAGTTTAGATATTCCTCCGATATCCCAGCCTATAAATATCACTGTTTTTATTAGAATAACTGGGAACGTTCAGAGTAGCCTTACAGATATTATTTTTTTAACTGCTTTGGTTTATTAACCTAGTATAGAACTAGCTTGCATTTAAAGTGTGAAATGCATATACTCTACTGATTTGATAGTTAAATATGCATCTTGATTTTTTTCATCCCCATTCCTATTGGAACTGGCAATATCACGGTCCTTGTAGCCCAGCCAGCCTAGGGGTCTCCATAGAAAAAAACATTTTTTTTTTGAGGAGGAAATGTTCTTGTCCCCTCCAGGTGCATTTTTCCCTGGTTTCTTAGTCTCTCCAAACCTCCGCCTGAACACCTCATTTCTGTTTGGAAATGCTGACTTTAGTAACAGTAGTGTCCAGAAGACCAAGTCAGTAAACCAGAAGCGATGGGTATCTTCTGTAGACTTTGAGGTTGCACTTTTTTGAATGTTTTAGGTGTTCTCCTCCTTCCCTGGGATCCTCAGCTGCTGGGGAAGGAGTGGAAAAGGGAGGATGAGATGGGGAATGGATGTCAGAAGAGCATTGAGAGATAAGTAGAGAGATCAGATTAGAGGGAGGGGAATGAAGAAGTCGGAAGGCAGCACGTCCCTTTAAATATCCAAGGACTTTTTTCAGGAGCCAGTGGAAAGGAAGGATCTGTATCTATAATGTTATTCTGTCTGCTGCCTCCCTTTTTCAGATTTGTGCTCAAAAGATTTTTGTAAAGGAAAAACGAGGGGAGAAAGCAGGAATTAAGAGTATTTAAGCTCTTATGTGTCCTCACTGTCACAACATTTTCAAATAATTTGTCTAGCATTCTGAGCCCTTCCTTGATGAAATATACTTTCCTTTTCTCTTTGCAATCATTTCACTTTCCAGTGTGTCCAAAATTGATTGTGAAAACGTTTGTTTTGCTTGCCACACCAACCACATTCACCTCCTTCCCATTTTTCTTCTCAGAGTCGGTTATTCTGGGGAGGAAATGGGATTTTTTTTCTTCCTTTCTAACATGTCACATCTGGTTAAGTCTCTGCTACCTTCCCTTCTGCTATTACTTGTGTACTTTCTGTTGCATGCAGGACAAGCATCTAACAAACCATATGGTGTGTAACTTCCATTCTGTCTTCTCGTCTCTACTCCATGACTCTTTCAGGACGTAATGTCCTCAGTGCTGCCATTTCTCCTCAAAATGTACTTCTTGCAGAAAGCTTTCCTCTTCTGTAAATGGAGGGATTGACTTCTGCCTCTTTGTTTCATGCACGGCGAAGATTAAAAATATGAGAGAGTGTGGTTTTTTTAAACGTGACCGTACCATTTTTGGTATTCATACAAATATCAGAACTTTGGGAAGAGGGGGAGGTGGGTTTACCTTTATTGGCCACCTAAAAGGAGGAGATCAGTATTGGCAGAATAGATGACCCACAAGAAGTAAAATAAGAAAACCCTGCTTTCCCTTGTAACTAAGCTTTTCCTGAGTCTTTTGATTGTTGAAGTAACCTTTCATTTAGGTGAAGAAAGAGTTGTCTTGTATTGCCAAGGCAAGAAAGTCATCTGAAATCCTGTTACAAGAAAATTCCGCTGCAGTGGGTTCCCTCCAGGTGTATACCTATGCAATAAAACTGTGTGCCATTTGTGTGACCCTTGCCTCTTTTCAGCAGTGGTCACGCGCACACGTGGGCTTGGCTACTGCAGCGAGTGGACTGCAGCACTGCAAAGCTTGTCATGGACCGAGTGCCCAGCACAGACCAGTCCCGGTCCATGATGTTGTGAATGACTTGTCGCCACAGTGTCCATGCAGCTAGGTCGAACCGAGTTCAATTTGTCCTTGGCCTGCAGCATCGCTACTGTCTTAGTGTCCTTTCACTGCCTGCCTGGTTTTAATTTGTGCCATTAAGAAAGTATTTACTTAATAGCAGGCGAGCTGCTTTCATCTAGTCTTCCAGTCATGGTAGATGACGCCCTCTGTCGTCTGTGTTGCCCTTAACCTTGGCCTTTGCTTCATCCTCTGATGCAACTGCCGCATTTATGGGTTGACAGATGATTTATGTTACTGTAAAATAATGATGGATATTGAGAGCTGAAAATAGTAAGAACTGGCTCTTGAACAATGAGTTTAGATAATCTGGAGTGCAGTTTCTTGCAGTGATTTAGGACTTAAACACACTATAAAGGTAGCTTCAGTGACTGTTGAAACAGTAAGTCCATGGAGAAAAAAGGAATAAGAAGTTTAATCAAACATCCTATATAATAGGTTCATCTTTAGGCAACATTAGACTGAAGTGTCATCCTCTGAATAGCCCAGTCTAGTTGAAAATGAGTACTGTTGCAAGAACATAGCTCTCTGTTCTCTGCTGAAGGTACTTTTTAAAATCAAGATAGAGATATTTTTTATGTACTTCACTCAGTCTTGTATATGGCTATTGTTTGTTGGTTTTTATTTTGGTTTAAGTGTGCATGGTGTTTTCATTTATAGGGGCATGTGGCAAACGTGTTTTCCCTAACTGCATGCTTAAACCAGTGTATTCTATGCAGTGGCATAAAGAAAACAGGTTTATTTAATTACAGTGGTATTTGTCTAAGACAGCAGATTTGGAATACCATGTTTCAGTGGCCAGTTAAAAATCTGAAATGCTGCTAATCCCTGAAAGCTCATACCATGTGCCAGCTGTGAAAGGCCCTAAGCGAGGCAAGAGTCGTGTTGGACTAGTGGACATTTATTTACCTCTTCCATGTTAGTTTTAATGATAAGGTATCTGTAGAAGACCTCGCTGAGACACAGTGATGGAGTGTGGCTGGAAGGGGCAGGGCTGTCGCTGCCAGACAGGAGATAGCAGGGAAGAAGTTGCCAGTCCATTGGGTGCCTACGTTTACAGGGAGCCTCGAGAGCTGTTCAGCTGATCAAATGCAAGGTTGGGTTAAGATGAATAGTTCTGTGTGTTGACTAAATCTCCATTATTTGTAATGGGAACTGAGACACTCCAGTGAAGTGGGGAGACACCTAGTTAAGTGCCTTATTTAGTGACCTAAATCCTACTGTGTGCTTCTGAGAGTTCTTGGAAACATAAAGTGCAAGTACAAGGGAAAACGGTACAGTGTTTCGGTTTCTTTGTAAATAGGGCTTGTGCTCAGTAAAGAGCATGTAAATTTCAAATTCTGTTTTCTCTTGGAAAAGCATTATAGCAAAAAAATTACAATCTTATTATGCAAATTGCATTTTAAACCTGATTCCAAATTCAGATTCATTGTATGAGTGGCACGCTGCAAATTTCCAAGTTTTACTTCTAACATTTAGACAGATTCCTACACTATCTGATAAAAGTTACCTCTCTTTTACAAATGAGAAAATGTAAACGTACACCTCCCTGTTTGTGCTGGGGGGGGCTGTTCTGTAAAATGTGGAAGGTTAAAAGCAGAGGATAACAAGTGTTACCTTGCCATGCCTTGCCATTGAAAAGCTGTGCAATGTCTCCTAGCCTGCATGTCATGCAGCCTGTTCAGCTTAAAGACTTACTCTGCATCATAAACTTTACTGATGTAGATTTATATTTTTAAGAATTCTCCATTAAAACTTGTCGAGGAAACAAACAACATACATTGCCAGGAACTTTGAGGCATAATGAGATACTTCAGTTACAGTTTAAATCTCTCATCCCTGGATGATTTTCCAGTTTCATTTGCATCTTACTATTGCAAAGCTTTTTATTAAAAACATTGTGAGAGGGGGTAACTTTGCATTGATTAATTTGTCTGGCTGAGAACTAGCCACAATATTGTATGTCCATGATTAAAAAATAAAATAAAATAAAAAATCTTAACTCCCCATCCCTTTCCAAACCAGTAGCTGATATACTTTTAAGCGAGACAGAGTTGGCCTGGGAATTGGTTGAAGGGTCTTTTGCTGTTACTATGAGTTTGTGAAGTATAGCCAGCACTGGACACCCAGTTCCTCCTTCACCTCGAGCCAGATGGCATTGGCTCAGATCTTGAGAAGAGTGAACAGAGAACCTTGACTTCCATTGTCCAGCAGTCCCAGTTCTGGCTGGACTGGAGAGAGACTAGGCTGGAGTGTCTCAGATCTAGGGGAAACTGGATGTGCCTCTTTGCTCTATGCGTGCACAGAAGCCGGCTTTAAGGAGAAACAAACACCCTTTTTCTCTGAAAGGAACCACGACAGAAAGGTGGTACACCAGCTACCAGTTACTTGCCCCATACCAGGCCTTGCAAATAGAAGGCAACAAACTTCCAGGAATTGTGATATGAAAATTTCACACCAAGTTGGTTCCTTGCTTGCCTTGTCATCTTTTGGCACATGTGGTATTCCCAGTTGATTTTCCAGGTTTATGACCCTGAAAAAACAGATGCACCTGGTGTTTGTGTGTCCAGGGGGAAGATTTCCTTTAATTGACTGTAGGAAAAGTTGTTTTAACCTGAAATATTTAAAATGCTATGTAATTTAATAGAGTAGAATTTAATTAATATGGTTACACAGGCCATCTCAGGTTGGGGGGAACCTCAAAGGGAGAGAGGTTCCCTTCCTGCTGCTGAAGGCCAGGTGCGGTTCTGGGCAGAACGGCGCTCAGGCCGACATCTGCGCTGCATTTGCGTATGCACAGAAGAGCTTCCTGCTGGTAAAACAGTATTTATTTAGGCTGAAGTTCAGGTTGTGATCGGGGCACAGTACTGCAGATCCAGCTGTACTGGTAGAGTCCCAGTGGTAGCTCTTTCTCCTACTAAGATTTACCTATTAATTTTAAGTTCAAGCTGTTCATCTTAGGTGTGCAAGGATGCCATAAATGGAGTAAATTTTACTGAGATAAAAGGAAACCTGGGAACAAAGGAAGCTTAAAATAAGCTGAATTTAGAGGTTCTCAAAACTTAGCAAGAGAGATGTAAGAGGTTGTTCTGTAGGCATTTCTCATATCAGTAGAAATAATGTTTTTATTACAGCATTTGCACCAGTACTGAGGTTTCCTAGTTTTAACTGTACACTTTGCGCATATGAGGATTGGGGGGGACCTGCAGGAATAAAGTCAGAATGACAAGTACTGAATGTTCGATATAAATATTGAATGTGTATTATCAAAATATTACAAGCCTTTCCACTTTGTTTCTAGAATTAAATTCTAATACAAGATAAGCTATTTAAATGTTTATTATAGCAGAACATGGTCTGTGGGCAGTCATGGTTTCAAACGATGTTGTTTGCAATTCTGTTCTTCAAAAAAATATTACAGCCTGCAGACCTCCAAGTTGATGGCTCAGCCCTGAGGTCACCACACGAGGTTCAGCCGCTTTGAAGGAAATCTGTGGTGTAAACTGAACAGGATTGTGCCCTAACCCTTTGCTTTATTAGCTGAGCATGCCTTTGTTCAAGTAGCTAGAGGGAAGACTAGTTTGACTTGAGCTGTTTGTGTGTACAAACAAAACATTAATGGATAATTTCTTAAGCTAATTTCTTAGGCTAATTTTTACACTTCTCACAAAGACAGTGCTTTGTTCATGTCTTTAAATGTTAATATAAATATTTTTCTTTTTCTAGGGTGAAAATCCTATTTACAAGAGTGCAGTGACAACTGTGGTCAATCCTAAATACGAGGGAAAATGAACACTGCTTGTATAACTTCACAACACTGTATGCAGCGTAGCAATTTTTGTAGTCACAGTAAGATAGATTTAGGGCAAACTGCAGTGATTTTACTAATTCATTACATATAGGTTTGTTTTCCTGTGCAGGTTTTGAAAATGTACCATATGTAATTTTTTTTATTTTTATTTTTTTTGCAAATAAAAGTAATCAGTGCCAGGGGTCTGACAAAAAAACTTGAGACTGTGTAGCCTATTCAGCTAAGGTCACATGGTGCCTTTTTGACCTTTTTCCACTCCCGTGCTGTGAATCCAGGTCTTCTGCAGGATGCGATACTGCTATGGCATGACTGGGAGGGAAATGGTTAAAGCAATCAGCATGAGGGCTCTGCCTAGCCATTTAGTATTAAACTTTTTTAGCTTTACAGGGAAATCAGGGCTTGAGTTTGCAGATATAATTAAACTCATGTAGCATGGAGCGGGTGGTTAATTGGTCTTCTACTTGCTAGACATATGATTAAGTATATGGTAAGTTGAGTAAGTTGGAAGTGAGCCGTATAAAAGACTGAAAAGTGTGTGCATACTTATTTTTAATTTTTAGATTGCTTATTGCCAGGTTATGGTTAAAATGAAAGCATTTGAGAAGAATGTTAAGAAGGAAAAAATAGCTTTAAAATACGTGCCATTACTGAAAAAGTTGCTGACTGGTAACTTGCTTCGTCTTTCTTTGTAAATTCAAGCCCTGGGTGGCAGTATCATGAAGTACCTTACCAAGACATCCTCAAACACGTAAGGGCCTTACGTCATACTGTGTCTTTATTCTATAGTGTTTCCTTGGTTTAAAGCCTGGTGCTTTGTCACCCTTCTAATCTTTTTAACGTATTTGGTTGCGATTCTTTTTGTAATATTTTTGTATCAACACAAGCTTTTTTTTTTTTCCTTTTTTAGGGCAGTCTTAGCTGTAAATTTGCCTTTACCCTGTAGCTAAGATTGCATAGTTTGTCATGTGACATGAGTCACACATCATTCTTGACATGTGCCATGTATATTTGCCTTTGACCATTCAAACTGCATCATAGTCATATTCTTGTTTTAAGTGCCTTTTTATTTTAACAGATGTTCACTTTTTACAGTGCTATTACTGAAGTTATTTATTAAATAAAAGTACCTTAAAATACTTACATCTCGACTCTCTTTCTTGTAGAAGTTGATACTATTCAAAAAAAACTGAGAACTGTGTTTGGGCAAGAGGTAATAGACATTGTAATAATACCAGATATGTCCTTTGGATCAAATCTGAGACAAGTTCAGCAGAAGTGATCTTGGGTAACAAATGTTAGCTGTGGTATAACATGCACAAAGGCCAGGGGGCAGCACAGTGCTCCGCGGTACATATGGTGGCCAGTGATGTAAAGCCCCAGGCTTTCATTTGCATGTGTGATAAACAAGTTCTGTAGTTTAATAACTGTTCCAGCAGGTGAAATATCTGGTTAATATTTTTTTCACAACCCATGACAAATGTGGAAAAACTACTGCATTTTGTAGGAAAAGAAAGTCTTCCAAATTTTTTAAGGGTATAATGTTCTAGATAGATTATCAGAACCACTTTGTAATTAAATACATTCCTAAAGTGTATTCATGGAATCTGTATGATTCTGTTTTTTTTTTCTGGGAAGCTACTGGGGATGTGTTCTAAAAGTCCCTTTTAACCTCCATGTGAGGGCAGAAGGAGCCTGGCTTCCATGAAGTGGGACGGGGGCATTAATGGAGAGGTTGGGCTCTGTGTGTGTATGTGTGTCTGTCTCCATCTCTCTCTGAAGGAAGCAATGGGAGACAAGAGGATCCAAGGGCCAGTTATGAGGTAGACTTGATTGTCTAGGGCCAGTTACTGGGAGGGACCTGTAATGGGGTGGGTGGGCAGGTGGGTGTTGGTGTGCAAGGGGGGGAGATTTGCAGCAACCGCTGGAGCAGGGCAGGCATGGGTGATGGCAGCGGGGGAGAGCGGAGATCCAAGGGGCAGCTGCTGGATAGACTGTGTAAGCCCAGCCACGGGAGGGATGGACGCTGTAGGTATGTCTGTATTTCCACTAACGAGCTTCCATTCTTGTGAGCTGGGAAGGGGAGGAGGCCATCGGTCCTGTTTGTATTTCTGTGAGTGCTGTTTTCTGTGATGCTGTGTGTGTGTATGTATGCATGCTCTGTGTACCTGCTGTGTGTGTGTGCACGTGCTTACTGGGAATACGTGCTTAGGCTCACTGCAGGTTGGACCTGGAGACACGGAGCTGCTGCAGCCTTGCTTCTCTTGAGCTACCAGATCTGGTAACAGGTACATTTTCTGCTGGTTAGTGCAAATCCTTCATAACAATGTCCACGGTACTGCTCTGGATTAGTTCTTATGTTGTGAATGCTCAGTCTTCTGTTGCCTTTCCAACTAAGGGAACCAAAACAGCCTGAGAATGCCATCTAGCCTGACCATGAGATAAGAAACCAGTGGGAGCTCCACCCGTATGTACCTGTGTTGTCGGTTTCTCTTGATACTGACTTTACAGAATTGTGACTTGACTGGGGCCACAATGCATAAGATTTTGTTTTGGACATTTGAGTACTTGCCTCCCTTCCTACTGCTTTGGTCACTTCCCTAACAATACTGAGGATTTGCAATAGCTCCATAAGAAAAGACGCAGAAATTTTTTCTGAACACATTCTGTATTACTTGTCCGTGAAAAATGTCTTCGTTGGCCACAAGGCAGGTTAAAAAGAAAGGATAATTTCTGACCTTTACGGCTGTTGTTTTTTCAGTATTCTAGAAAGATTAATCCCATATTTCTGTTTCAGACTACATCAGTCTCCTTCAGATCTGTCTTTTTACCTCTCAGTCTTTCCCAGGCTGCACAGAACACTGGAATCCTGAACTAAGTGGAATTTATTCATACAGGTAGCGGGATGCTGACCTTAAGGAATCCTGATCCCTAAACAGTGTTACCAGTCCTCCTAAATTAAGCAAATTTTTAATTACGTGTGCATTAACCTAATTCTGTCCACTCATCTATGTTACATGTTCAGCAGTTTCTTTAACAAGTCTGCCAACCTACTAAAGCATTTTGAAATCAGACGACTTTTCCATAGAGAGATGCTCCTGAAGGCTTTGAATTCAAGTGGCCTGTTACGGAGAGCTTTTTTTAAATCCTTGTTTAAACTGGATTTCTAGTAGCCACTTCCAGCCAGATGGAACCTGCTTAATATCTCCAAGTGAACAGTTGCTTAAATGAGAGAGAACAGCTGCCATCCCACAGTATCAGATTCAAGATACTATAAGTGTCACAGAATGTATGATTTGCTGTAAAGCAGGATTAGATGTTCTAGCTAAGAGAGATACTGTAGTTCAAATATGGTAAAATTTCAGTGCTGGAAAACAGAAGTAGTTGTGAATCCTTCCTGGCTTATAAATACTGGCCTCAGCTACTTACCCCGAATTCTGCAAGTTGCTGAAGCAGTGAACTCCTGCTAAAATACCTCAGACACATAGACTCAAAAGGTTCTGATCCCGCGCAAGCCAGATGTAAGATCCCAGCAGTATATCTGTTTTAAAAGAATTACAGTTAGTATAACCATGGTCTAGCTATCATTAATCCATCGATTCCCCCAATTCCCATCCAGTAACTAAAGTTAAGCTAGAACTGCTTTATGGCAGTTGTTAATAAAACGAAGTCTCTTATCCTGGATTGAAACAGCAAAAATACAAGGCAGCTAAAGAAAATAATTCTCTGTAACCACGTAGTTTATTAAGTAACATCCATGAACTAACTTTGCCACAGCACATTGAGCCTCTTGCCTTAAACTACCTCTGCGCTGCTTGAAGACTAGTATAAAGCACAAACTGGAACAGCCTCTTAGCACAGTCTCAAGCACCTATATGTGAAGAAATCTAGGCCGATAAATACATACTTCCTTTGGGATTCTGCTTTTTTTTCTGTTTTTTGTTTTCCTTTTCTGCACAATCGCATTGCTCTACAATATGACCGCTTTTTCTTTTCCATAAGAAATACAAACTCACTCGCAGAGCAGTACAGGATGTGAATAGGAAAATAACCCCAACCTACTACTTTTTAAAGCAAAACTTTTATTTACTAAAGCTTTGGTATTGATCAAGTAGAAGCAGTGAAAGGGTATGCTCTAGCTACAAAGTTCTACTACTTAGTTCTATACTATTTACTACTGTTCTACTACTTACTTATTGTAAGTGCCAAAGTAAGTAAGGTCTGACTTTTGCACTGAAATCAATCATCTCCTTTATAAACACCAGTCATTAGATTTCTCTGAATTAATTCCTTTTGAGATAAAAAATTAAAATGAAAATAATAACCAGTTTTTATTTTACGTTGGTAAAGGACCACATTACAAAGCTGACAAGCAGCTGGAATACATTTGACAGGACAGTTAATTCCATATTTATCTAATTTAATAATAAAAATATATTTCTGTAAAGCTTTAGTGCCTTGTAGATCTCAGCTATGCCAACATTGTAACTGCTATTGAGCAACAGGGTAACTTCAACACTGCTCAAAAAAAATTAAGTGGGTTTGCATGTTATCCTCCATAAAACAATATTGAGTGACAGCAGTTATGTTTCCTTCCCTTAGTTTTCTATTAATATAGTCCTGCTAAATTATTCCATCCAAGACCAACATCAGGCTGATATTGTCCCATATAGCATTTCAGAACACTAGCACAACAGTAACTCCCTTACAGCTTTCTGGAAATTTTCTAGTGTTTCAGGAATTACTATAAATTATTATTAACTGTCCAGACAGCTCCTTGATCAGCTCATTTATTCAGTACCTTTATGAGACAGTCTTCAGCTCGCAAGGATGTAATCAGCTAATGCATGTGCAGACTGGAACACTACCTGTGCCCCTGTAGTACAAAATTTTCAGTCTAACAAGTTTAATATTAATTTCCCTTATATGGTACATTTTCTGAAATATCCTGTCAGTTCCATTAGAGTTTAATAAAACCTGAAAATCTGACAAAAATTAGTACAAAACACTTTTCTGAATGAAGTTTTTCCTGCTCTCAGAAAATCTTTCAAAGCTTAAATAATTTCCAAAGATATTCTCAGAACTTAAAGTCTCACTTTCAACAATTTTATACTGGAACGGTTTCTTACAGCTACATTATATTCCTAAATTTTCATATTAAGTTTATATATTAAAAATTCACTAGCCCCTTAAACAATGGCAGATAGCTATTAAATTAAGATTTGTACTTAGATGTAAAACATATCGTAGTTGACACCTTAAACCATAACACTGTTTTTCAGAGCCTTGTAAAAATGAGATCGCTGCAGCAGAACAGAGGAGGTGAATTCAGCCTGTAAGAACTCTGCAGCTCCAGTAGAAGCACAAGAGCAGAAGACAGTAATGGCTGCGGCCATAAAGAACCCAAAGCAAATACACGAAAGAAAAAGTCTACATAAATTAGCCCTCCCTTCTGTGTTTTAGAACATAGGTCTTCAAGGAACTTGGCTGCAACATCAGTAAGTAAAACTTACTGAGAACTTTAAGGTAAATTTTATTAATGTTAACATTACAGAAATACATATTTGGATCATTAGCTATATTTTTCAGTAGTATTAATTAAGTACAGAATTGGTCAGAAGAAGATTGAGCGATCTATCAAAAAAGAATTTACAGTCTTCTGATTTGTTTGCCTATCTTGGCAGGGCAGAAGACTCCTAAAGTTAATTATCACTTAGTGTATAGATCAGTTCAGAATATTTGTTCACACTTCTTCTATGACTAAGAAATATAAGCATCTAACGTATTCCAAATCAGCCACAAATGATAATAATACATATTTTCAGTGCAAAATTAGATATTTAAGCATCCATCCAAGGACTGTCTACCAACGCCGTAACTTTTACTGATTGTATGTATAGATGAACGTACATGGAGGGTCTCACCTTTGGACCCACATACGCCTAGGTGATCTGCTACAGAGTTTCTCCACTTCCTGCAAGTCTTTCAATTTTGCTTCCAGACTTGCAGCTAGAATCCTTTTTAGATCATATCCTCTCCTCTCTGTAGAAAATGACAGATATATTAGTCAATTTAAAGTTTTACAAGCTCTTGTAATAGAATATTTTAAGCTACAGTGTTTATTGTTGAGAGGTTGCCTTCACATTCTCACAGTAATTACACACAGTAATTACTCAAAGGTGTTTTTTAAAAATATTTAAATTGAAGAATGAAACTGTTCTATAAATTGTTATGGAATATCACACAAGGTACAATGCAGGTGTGTAACACACTCTCCGTACAACTTAAAGAATAAAAGCAAGTAATTTCTGCCTGCTGAAAGTTATACCTTTGATAACATTTGCAATTATAGTGACAATCTAGTACTGCAGACATAGATCAGAAGTATATTTTTATGCATATTCAACTATTATGCTCCTATAAATTATTGGTCATTTAAAAATGTATTTTCTTTAAAACTTGTAGCATTCAGTCAACCTAAAATATCATACCCCAATGTCAGAACTTCAGTCAATGACCATTTTCACCTATGTGAAAATACATATACCCTTCAACTTCTTACTTATTTTATGTAAGTCTCAAGCAAAAGAATTCTAAACATTAAAATCTGCTAAAATAATTTCTGTGTTTATAAAAAGCCAGTCCCATACCCTTACTTCTGGAACATATGAATGCCTCACTGATTCTACTCTATGGCCACGCAGAACTGTTAGTGAATAAATAATATGGTACCAGATTTCAGCTGTGTCCGTACCATTCCTGCTGCCTGTTTGGCTAGCCGCCAGAGCCAGCATTTCCTGCAGGTCTTTCAGATTTGATTCCAAAATTGCAAGGAGCCTGCTCGGGTTTGGTAGCTCATTTAAGTCTGTTATCAGCAGTAGGTGCAAAATATCAGTCATTAGTTAGAAAACTACATTTATACATTGCTTTTAAAAATCAAATCCTATCAGATGGATCCTGAACTTAACATTTACTTTATATTGGAAATGACGTCCATGATATAGTAAATTATTAGCCTATATCTCGAATAGTGTTTAAAAGAAATTTCTAAGCCTTGAAAAGAAAGCATTGTGATTTGCTCATAATTAAGCAATACCAAAATTAAAAAGTGCATAAGAAATGAAAAACGATGGCACTTTTATTATCTTGTTAACCCTGCCTTCCTGAATGTGTTATATTTCAGATATAAGCCCCACAAAACAAAGATTATCTTTTTGTTTGTGTCACAACGTAACTGTGATTCTCATTCTAGCCTCTGGATCATAATATCTTATTTTCCGATCTTACACGTTATAACAGCAAGAAGGAATTATGGTCAGACATAGGACTGGGGATGAGTTCCTGACCCTAATTAAACCAATCACAAAATTCTCATCAGCTGCAGTGGAGTCCACCGTAAGTCATTAAATAGTATGAATCACCTGGGCCCTGAGTGCTACCTGTTCCCCCCTCCTAAGGGTTCAGCTACCTGTGCTCAAGGACAACTCTGGTATGATGCAGCTTGGGAACCCGGGGAGGAGAATGCTGTGAAAAGAGCTGTGTGACAATAAGTTGTGAGAGTCTCTTCTCCTTGGCTTGGGAGCTGTGGGAGCTTTCAGGGCCTTGCCCGAGCTATGTTGTAGGCATGCTTTTGCCTGGCTGTGAACTTCACTGATCTTGACCTGCTGACTTGATTTCCTAGCTTGACTTTGGACTTGCCTTGTCATTATAGCCTGACAATCACTGGACTGTTGGCTGAACCTGGTTGCTGTCACCAGCCTTGATTCTGACCCTGCCATGCTGACTTGACTTCAGATTATGTCTCATCATTTTGGACTTGTGATCTGGACTGTTAGGTGATCCTAATTAAGATAACCAACTCCGCTTGCCTTGCCCAGCTACTGTGAGACTGTGCTCTTGTCAGTGACAATACTGCCCCAATCATCTTGCTGTCATCATCATCTCCCAGATGGCCTTCCCTTGTGGAGCAGCCTATTGTTGCTGCTCCCTGGCATACATAATCTCACTCTCCTTCATCTCCCATCTTTTCTTTCTCTTTTGCCTTCTTCCTATTTTTCATGCCATTGATCATTCTTGTCTTCCTGGCATTTTACACCCACTAGGATTGAAGATCATTTTTTTTGCTCCAGTTCTTTTTAAGACTGTTCCTTTAGTTCGTCTTTTGATGAGCTTTTTTACCCTTTCCCTGCTCTCTCATTATTCCCCAAGGCAGTGTCTATAGCCTTCTGCTCATCTTACATTATGTTCTCTCTCCAAGCAATTCCATCAGCTGACACATCTTCAGTTATCATCTCGGTGCTGATGACTAACAAATCGAGCTCAGCATCATTAATTGTTCTTCTAGTAATATTCTCCATCTGCCCTTCTCTCAAATTATGTCATTTCAAGGTTTTATCAGCTTTAACTAAACTTGTGAAAAAGAGCTAATATCTTTCTTTCCAAAAACTTGCCCTATCTTTACAAAAACTAACTGTCTGAGTACGCGGGTGCATAATCTCGGGATGCTTGCAAAGATTTACCTCACATTGCTGTTAATAAAAAAAAACCACAAAACCAAAAACAACCCACATACCATTTTGGGATCCTGCTCTACTCAACATCCTCTTTCCCTATTTGTCCAAACAGAACTGGCCTACTTTCAGTCCTTATAAAATGTTATAAAAACCCTTATAAAAAACATTTCAATTTGTTCATGTAATATCCTTGCCTCAGCACTGTCCCATCTGAATTCTTCCACCAGCTCCCAGTTCTCTTTGACATCAAATTTACTTTTTTCAGTATTGCTTTTAAGTGTCCAGGTAACATATAAATCTACATCTTTAAAAGAATAATAAAATAACCCCTGTATTAGGTAAAATATACCTAGTTACCAAGTTGAAGAAATATCTGAGATAGATAGTTTTAAATTAGCCAGGTATTGACAGAAGTCAATTAGCGCTAGTGAAATACCATGAGCAACAGTGGTACTGAGCTTCTTGGCAGGATGTATTAGCTCATGCACAACTTCTTGCATTTGTGGATAAATATTCTTCCTGTTATCTCACAACATATTCTCTCATTAAGCTTTATGCTTATTTACATTTGGTACATTCTGCCAGCATTCCCAGTCTTGTTTAATTTATTTGATGGTCTGTCATCTATATATCAATGTGAAGTCTTTCAGCCTATTTGTGTTTAAGTTACTCTTAAAATAATTCTGCTTTTCATGGTGTCTCCAGTAACTTTCACTAATGTCCGTTTCTTCATCTTGAGACTGGGAGTTGCTAGAGCAGTAACACTTCTTCAATAAGTGTTAGAATATGAGGTGTTACAGAGAATTAAACAAAGACCTAAATAATAGAATACAGATCTCTACATTTATTCTGCATTTACCAGTATTTCTGTCTATTTCGCTGTCTTCAAAAGCTTGTCTTTCAGATCTTCTATACCTGATGACAGCTTAGCACGCACACTGTGCAAAAGCTCAACTGTTTTCTTCCCTACGTAAAGATAAAAGATATGCAGAAAGATGTTCAATAGACAAAACATCTGAACAGCGTCTAATGTTTTTCCTCTAGAAACTGGCACACGGTATTTTCTAAAAAGAGTGAAGTAAACTTTCTATAACTCTAAGAATCAGACTTTATTGCATTTCTTGCTACAGGCATACACATTCCTGGCAGCTTCATTCAGCGATAAAGACAATGTATGTACCAGTTCAGATACAGGCATTTTGGCCCATCTGGGAAAGTACATGTGTAGCACAGATGTAGGTAATTTCGTCCCTACATGAAGATTTTAGATTTTGCTGTAGAATATCTTTACCTTTATCCTTTATTATATCATCTTTATTAGCTGTTTTATACAGATAGATGAGCAACTGGCACAAAGTTAAGATTTTATGGAGTTGGTCATGTTTCAATAACAGTTGGAAAAAAAAAAGGAAAAAAAAAAAGGCATTTCACTCAGGGCAAACTGTCAACATCTTCAGGAAATGTTTAATGTTCTCTTACCAGGTCCCTAGACGATTGTTTAAAAGAAACTCTTCAATATTTGGAAAATTATAGAATATATATTATCTTTCCACTTTCCAGTTTCCAGGCCATCTTCTGCTGGTGGAAGTGTTAATGCTTGAAGTGTTAATGCTTGTTGCATTTCATTTTACTCACTCAATTTATTAATTGAAGTCTTTCACCATTTAACAGAAGTTCTATCTCATTGGGAATGTGACAAAAGTAAGAAGTTACTTTAGGAAAACACATAGGTCTTACCTAGGACACAGAAACAGAGTAACATATTTTACTTTAAAACTATGTTCTATATTTAATACTACAATCCTTTTGGACCATGTTATATATGGTCTGGAGAATAAGTCTTATGAGGAGCAGCTGAGGGAGCTGGGATTGTTTGAGAAAAGGAGGCTGCAGGAAGATCTTATCCCTCTCTACAACTACCTGAAAGGAGGGTGTAGAGAGGTGGGGATTGGTCTCTTCTCCCAGGTAACAGGCGATAGGACAAGAGGAAATGGCCTCAAGTTGCACCAGGGGAGGTTTAGACTGGATATTAGGAAAAACTTCTTCACTGAAAGGGTTATCAAGTGTTGGAACAGGCTGCCCAGGGAAGAGGTGGAGTCACCATCCCTGGAGGTATTGACTGGTAGACATGTTGCTTAGAGATATGGTTTAGTGATGGGTTTTCTCAGAGTTAGGTTGATGGTTGGACTAGATGATCTGAAAGGTCGCTTCCAACCTAGGCAATTCTATGATGCTATATATAATGTGTTTTTTATATAATCAACACAGTCAGAAAGACGTCCATTGGTATTACAAATTCCCAGTGTATTAGAGAGAAATGTTTCTCATCACTGCTAAAACCATAGACCATAAAAGCACTGGGAAGCATATTGCAGGGTCTCTGGCAATCTTTGGCATGATGGCACTAGTTACAATCAGACGCTCTTTTCTTCTTTCAAAAGAAAAGATAAGATTTATCTTTAACATCTACAACTTCTTTTTAGAGTACATGGAAGATTTTCTTCTTCAGGTAAGATGGCTTCCAAAGTTACATTTTATAATGAAAAATAATAGCATTATGTCATATTCTTTCCTATTATTACAATGGTAGTCAACTGATAAGTGTTCTTATTTTAACATATCCAAGTCCTGAATAAACTAATTCAAACTAAAAATTAATGAGTTACCTTTAAGAACTCAGAAGGAACTAGTTAATTTACTAAAACTATTTTCTAAACAGATAAATGGAATAATATTTTCCCTTCTTTTCACATTTTGATTTACTCATCAAATTCACAAAGATGTTGTACAGAAATGGAGTTCCATCTTCACTTTTTTCCATCGACTTTTTCAAGAATGAAGAGTCTGATATCAAACCAATGAAATGCTGGCAGTTGATAATTTAAAAGAAATTCTTCAATATTTGGAAAATTACAGAATATATAATATCCGTGTGGGGGGTCTTAGAAGGTATGTATTTTGAACTGCTGAACGATGGGAACAGTGCTGGACAAAGAAGAGAACTGTCACAGAGTAGTGCTGGAGGGACTGTACCTTCCAACGTACAAAGCAAAACAGCAATGCTAGAGGTTTGCTGTAGATTACCACTGCTGCCATAAAACCCTTTAGAATCACATTCATCATTTCCATATGGCTGGCAACCATTAAGGTATTTTACTGCAAAATATGTTATTGATTATATTTATATTTTAACACTTTTACAGGATAAACTTATATATTCCAATTTCCATGAGATTCTTGTAGACTGTTCTCAAATGAAAGTACTTGCAATGTAAGCGTAATATAACACTCAAATACATTCCACTACAGTCTCTGTGCTACTTCTGTCATGTAGAAGAACTGATAAAATCCAAGATAGAAGGGATTTTGCTTGAAGAGATTTTCTACTGCAATCATTTTCTCCAAGTTTAAAGAGCTGCAGTTCAGGTTAAAAACAAGGCAGTTTTCTCACTGAATGAAGCTATGCTAAGCATATGAAGCTAACATATAAAGAGCACTGGCACTGCAATACTGTGGTAATAAAAATTATTAAATTCACCTGTCCAGTGTACAAGAGAATTCAATAAACTCTGTCCTCATTTGCCTCTTTTTCTTCTCAAATATTTTATTACTATACTAAGTTCACAAAACAGACCTGAGGATTGCAACAGAGAAAATGCCGTGTAAATTCGCAGGCACTATGGTGACCAATATCTTGCAAAATACTTAAGAATTTTAAGTTATTTCTTCTAAACATCATCTATTGTTATTTAGACTGAGGTTCGATGGCACATTTTATTTAGCATCAAACTGATTTTAAAAGTTTCTACCATACCACATTCCCAGCTTGTATTCCCTCCAGCGCACTACAGTTCCACTGTAGTACTACTGCAATGATTTGTAAGGCTGCAGTCTGAAATGACCTATATTTAAAAAAAAGTGTGCTTGTTCTGCTTTTTACTACTACACTGAGCTCTGACTAGTCTCCAAGGCACACTGAAAAATCCTAGCATCTAGCTCCTTCAGACTAAAAAACACTAGAAAAATACGTCCTTCTTGCAAAAGCTGGACTGAACTAAGTAATTTGATCTGGTTTTCCTGTATTGAATTTCTATCCCTTTAGTGTAAAACAAAGGGAGTTATCATGGTTGATTCTTGATACTGTATTAGCCAAAAAAAAAAAAAAAGGGATTCTTGGAAATGTAAAACTCTTCTTTGGAAAATGACAAGAAGTATCCCATCCCATCCTCCTTCAAAAGCACCATTTTTTTCAAGAATATGAAGGAAACCTGCCTGAAAGCTGGATGGATTTAGAGGCTACATGACTGAAATACAAGGCTTTCTATTCAGACAGAGAGGAAATAAATAAAACAGCTACTGAATGCTGACATACCTCAGAACAATCATTAGAGATGCTGTAAATAATACAGACATGATGTACTTTCATGACAGAAGCTAAAGTACTACCTACGAGATCCTGGAAAAATCATTACTTCTTTGTATCATAGATTTCATCTGCAGCAAGTAGACAATAATGTTTATCCATCTTTATGAATAATGTTAATAACTTGAGATGAAAATTATTGTATTAATCAGTCTTGTAAAAGCAAAGAGCTGGAGTGCAGCAGTTTTTTCTTGTCTTTCTGAGTTTAGTTGGGGTGAATCTTCTTGTATATTTAAAAAGTTGGGTAATAATTGTTCTTGGTGTTTTAAGAAGTGTGACAAAGTTAAGAAAAAAAAAATCAGGTTTACTTTCAGTATAAATGGTTTTAGCATTACTGAAAAGTTTGGAAAGAAATAATATTTTTAAACTAGAGCATTACCCAAAATGAAGCTACACTGCTAATCCAAGACTCAATATGACCATGGCCATAGTCATTTAAAGCATTTTGGTCTTGAGCGTTCACAGTGAGGAACAAACTAGGACCCTAGGCCTACTGAGACAAATCCATTTAAACCTAGAATCCTTCAGAGCACACAGGCTGTGTTCATACTTCCTAGGAAAGCAAATACACCCTTTCCCCGCCTCCCTCTCCCCCCCTCCCTGTAAATTAGAACAACGCATGAATGTGCCAGTATTCTTAACGCAAGGGGATTGTGCATGACGTCCTCAGTGCCTGTTGCTCATTTGTGATACATCCTAGTTCATCACCCTCTGTGGACCAGACTAATCCTCCAGAAAGGGCTGTCTAAGCCACTAGAACGTGGACAGTTAGGGACAGCCTGGAAGAAGAGTGTCCCTGGAAGAACTAGTGCTACTAAAACTACAGCAATAGGAAGAGATACATACTTATCAGTGGCTTGTTCCAGCACCTTGAGTTTCTGGCATAAGGCTGAGTCATGACGGCTATGGCAAGCTTCCTTGTTCAGAGAAGGTTTTGAGTCCCAGAAGAACAGTACCTCCTTGCCAACATTACAGCATGCAATATCTCAAATGACTCAGCAGCAAGCATAATTTGGATAGGAGAACACTTGCACACAGAAAAGGAAAATCCCATGGAGGTTCCACTCTCCTTGACTTCCACCAGCAGACAACTTACTGGGGCAAGACCATTATGGGTTAGCTGGTGATTTCCCAGACCATTAGAATGTCCAAATCTTCATTCATTAGCAACACTTGTTAGGTGGCTTGGGCCACTTCTCAGTCACACTTGGCTCAAGTGCAGAGAGACAGTCAGATCCATACCTCCCTGAAGTCTGATTCACACCTACTGAGAAGCTTGCTCGCAGTTCATTTAGATCTTGAGTTTCCTCAGGGTCAAGACTGAGATGGAATTTAATTAACTGACAGGCAAGTAGGAAGATCACCAAGCATAAACAGAGGTAAACAGGATGCAAGTGTGGAACACTTCAGTCTGCCTCACCTCGTACGGGAGAATGGGAACCAACACTTTCAGAATAGGCTCTCTACACGCAGTCCAGTACTGCTGTTATTACAAGCACCCCAGGCTTCTGTGCGAGCAATGTCTCCTGTGCTCCTCCTCCAGTTCAGGACTAGTTCTGCCCAGCAAACGGGTCTCTGAGGATAATGCTTAATATTGATAGGGCAATTTATAATGATCATTCTTGAAAAAAAAGATTTTAACTGAAAATGGAGTTGGATTTTCCATCAATTCATCCTGCCTTTAAAAAATAAAAGATAAACATAAATGTAAACAAAAGGGAACACACAAAACCTCTGATTTTCTGTTTGGTCTTGCTGCTGTTTTCCTTTGCTGGGTTTTACCAGATAAAACAATGACGTTGGCTCCTCATCAGTATGTTTAGAAGAATACTGCATGTTTTCATGTTCAGATGGATAAGTTGCAAGTCTTGGAGTCTTTTCAATGATAAGAATTAATTCCTTAGGTTTATCCATTTCTTTTTTATAACTTTTTTTTTTTTTTACAAAAAAGGGCACAGGGCCTTGACAAATGGCCTGTGATAAGTAAAAACTAGGTGCAGAAGGTGTGTTTCAGATGTGACAGAATTACCAGCAAAAGGACAATGTCAAGATAAGAAACTGCTGGAAATGTGTGCTGCGGTTAGTCCTTACTTCCTGAGAGAAGTTACAAGACTTTTTCACAGAACAGAATCATCATGATCACTTACAAGCTGATGATATGTAATGGTTACTTCTGTTGCCCATTAGCTTGAGTTGGCAAGGTGGCAGACAGCTAAACAATTTAGCTAGTGACCACTACCATTTTCAGCTCTCATAGCTGTAGGACAAGCTCTACAGGAGTAACTCTACAAGTGCCACTGGCCTGCAAGTAGCAGGTAATACTGTCATTGCAGATGTCATTAACATGGGCTTCCCCAGACACATCAGATCTGTCAGCAGAACACAGCTAGCAGTTCTATGTCAATAATGAATACTGACAATGGGAAAAATAAATTCATGTAGACAGTTTACTACCATTATCACAGTTACACCTTGCCAAAGTGCAAGTTGTATCACACTTCTGCCTACCATGACATAGGTTTTTGCCACAACTTTTGCCCGGTCAAAACCATGTAGGTTAAGTCAGTACATCTCCAGGGCTAGGTGTACTGAGATGAAGGGATTGACAGCGACACCCACTACAAACACAATTCTTTCAAAACAACCGGTTTCACTAACTGAAATAAAGTTTCAATCATCTTCAACAAACCAAAGCAAGAATTTCTGTGGGTAGCCATTCTGCTGTAACTGTGACCATAATAAACTGGTCCTTGTTAAAATGGACATGAATTTTGCTGTCAGGGTCACCTTTTAAGCAATGTGGTGTGAAAGTCATATTACCTGGTCATTTTATTTATTGTGGCTGGCACCAGATGAACAAAGTTATGACATATTTCACAGGAGTAACTAGATAAGACATCTGCATTTAAGGAAAGTTACCAATCTACTGTGCCTGAGATTTGTGGTCTTAAATATTTATAAATGCAAAAAGCCTAAATATTCGTCATACCAACACCAGCCTCAACTATTAATAATCAAAATTTTCCTAGGTTCTCATCCAATTTAATTACCACTACAGTAGACAGTAATCTACTGTTTCTCATTTGCAGTTTACAGCCCTATGACTTATTCAGAATCCAGGTCACTTGCACTTATGCTTGTAATTTTATAAAACAAATAATTATATTAATAAAAATAGAATAGACTTGTGAGCAAAGTACAGTATCAGAACTGTCATTTAAAGTTATATTAAAGTTCTAAGTAATATGCATTTTAAGATCTCTTGTTTATCAAAAGATTACTATACACACACTTGAGTCTTCCTGTGCCTCTTGTTTCACTTCAACTTAAAATATTTTCCACTGTGTTTATAATCTGTAAGAAAATGAACATTATTAGTAACTATATAAAGAGAAAAATCTCCTTGTATTGTGCATAAACTGCACAGTTTTGTTGGAGGCAGAGGGGGCACAGGTTGGCTGCAGAGGTGGTCTCCATAGAAGAGGATCAGAAGATGCTCTGTGCTGGACACCGTTGGTTCTAGCCGGCTCCACAACAGACCCACTGCAGGCCAAAGCTGAGCCAAATCAAAGGAGTTTGTTGTGCCTCTGAAAACAAGATGACAGAAGCTTGATGTGACCCTACAAGTTAAAGAACAGAATCATTACAGAAAATATATATAATTACTAATTAAGATTTAACTGATTAATAGTTATTTCTAAAAAATATTCTTCTGCTTAAAGGCAAATACTTAATTTACAGTAAAAACTAATTTGCACATGACATTCAACATATCTGATTGTCGATCTGGCAATAAGCATATAATTACGCTCTACTATATCATTTGCTGTTGTAGTAAAAAGCCACAGGAACAAGAACCTTAAGCTCTTAGTGAAGAATTCTAAAAGCGATACATTGAACAACACACTATAATTGCTTTCAGAGCAATTATGATAAATTGTTCTGACAAAACACTGATCAAAACTGATTATTAATCAAAGACTTGTGTAATCTGTGTCATGGTATTTTAATTGGGTCAACAAACAGACTCCTGAAATTCTTCTGAACTTCATGGAATTTTCCCAAGTATAAAATGATTGTTGTTTAATCATTTTTTTTTGTTGTTTTTCCAATATAATTTAAAGATACATATTTTCTTTAATTGGTAGTATTACTGTATGATTGTCCAGTGTTCTGCTATTAACAGAAAAGCCTTTTTTAGCTACTTGCATTTGCACAATCAAAACAAAATGAGCCTTTTAGCTAAAACTAAAAAATATAAATGGGAAAGCAATTTTTGTTGACCTGGCAATAAAAGGATAAGATGTTTTTCAATGAAGTAAAAAAAACCACAGCAAAAATTTGACTGTGAATTGTAAAGGTGGCATTTTTCATTATTGGCAAGTGAAGTATTATCCTGAAAGTAGTCAACATCCATTGTCAGCTGCCTTTGATCCAAGACAATGACAACAGATTTAGTTTAAATTACTGGTGTGCCAACTATGCTCTTGTAGGTTCAAGGCATGAAATAATGAGGCCTCTATATCCTG
The DNA here is from genome assembly GCF_964199755.1 of Larus michahellis. NCBI lineage: Eukaryota > Metazoa > Chordata > Aves > Charadriiformes > Laridae > Larus > Larus michahellis. Next base: position 16,697,356 of record NC_133897.1, read on the forward strand.
GAACAACTTTAGACAGTTCTCTGCTACCACTGGAGGCATTAAAAAATGCACGGTCAGGATCCAGACGAGTTAATCAACCTAGCTGGAGAAGGTTTGTTTTTCTTCACTGAAAATGCAAGGGCTAGGGCAGTTACTTGTTGAATCTCTGTTGAAGGCAGAAAGCCAGATAGCAAGCAAAAGACAAAGCTCACTAGTGTAAGTGAACAAAGAAGTGTGTTTCTGTTATGTTTAGAGAGACAGGAGTACATATTTCTGTAAACAAACAAGATTACAATGAAATTATAACTTAGTAGTATTGACTTATAAAAAGACAGAAAGATCTGAGGAAAGCTAAGGATACAATAAGAACAATAATTTTCTTAGTATTTTCAATGTATAAGCAGTTCCTGGAAGAGTACGGAAAGCCAAAAGCGCTCTGGTAAAGCAGACACACACAGTAACATTTTCATTCTGTCCTGTCAAGAATTGCCCAAAGCAGATGTTTAAAACAAACAAGCAAATAAACAAACAAACAAAACCTCACATCCACACAGCAGTAGAAAAGGAAGGAGAACCAGGGAAGGAAAGATGTGACTACAATCAATTGTAGTAATCCTCCAGTAACAGCAGCTGTTCCATGCCATTGCCAAGGTGCACAATGGGTGTATAAGGGTTAGTGCTGCAACTGGCTGAAATGCTTAATGCAGCACAGAAGTCGCATAGGAAAATGAAAAAAAACTATTTCTAATCCACGCCATTAGGGTAAACTGTAGGTTTTGTCAGTTTGATCACAGACAAATCTCCTCATTTTTATTTTTATTTCATTCAAACCTGTCAAAGCATGTATATATTCTCAGATGTGGCTGAGGGCTGTGGAAAATGAAGAAACTTTCATCCCCGCACGCACTATTAAGGCTGAGAGAGCTAATTACATAAATTCTCTTATTCCCCCAAAGTGTCAATGTGATATTGCCTATTTCTGGTAACAAACATAAGTAACAACAGCATGAGTCTGGAATAGTAGACCTAGTTAATACCAGTACACCAGTACAATATAAAAGTAGTGCTTAGACACTGGAAATTATTTTTAGGGAAGTGCATGTACTGCCCAGAAATGAGAAAATCCAAATTCATCCAATCTCATTTTTGTTAGCAACTCTCAGCATGTTCTTCTTTTGCGTTAGGTCTCCCTAAAAACACAGAACAAGCTGATATCTCCCTTTCCCTTCTAGGTCACTTCCAGTATGAAGAGGACAGGCAAAATAACTTACTGCATTTCCCAAAGCTTTTCCTGGCTGGCTAAGATGGAGGATAACATTACTGCCACTGCATAGTTTCTCACTAGAATAAAACAACCAGTGAAAAGCCATAGGCTTCTTACCTACAATTTACCCAACAAATGGCCAATGCAGTAAATATCTATAAAAACAGGGCAGGCATTTAGTTGAGAATAGGAACTGAAGAGGTTAGAATCAACCTGAACAGAAGATTTCAAATCCACTGAGCAGGCCAAAGTGAGATCGTAACTGCTACACTGCACGTAATCACTGCTGTGCTAGGTCTTCAATAATGGCTAGCAGCAAACAACTGAGGAGGAGTAGAAAACTGGTATGTATAGAATTTATTCTGACTCATATCTCCACCTCCTAGCAAACCTAAACAAAAAATTATACCAAGACCACCGTGTTCAATGGCAGCTCATAAACCTGTCCTCTAACACGTGCAACCCCATCTAGCTACTGATACCCCACATAAACAACTAAACGAGGCTAAGTGGGGGTATCCACATGGCAAGTGCCTACGTCTGAGGTAGTGACACTGCACTTCCTTTCCAGTCAGCAGAAGTTCAGTCAGTACAGTCCGTCCACAGAAGACTGCCTCCACTAGAAAAGATGCCTACATTTAGTCACATGAATTACCTTTCATGTCTCCCTAAAAATTAATGGAAAAAGATATGTTTGGTACATATCCTTACAGTTAGCTGGCACATTTTTAGTCTGAATTGTAAGGGAACTTTAAACAGAGATTAAATGGGGAAAATCTAATGAAAGGATATTTCATTATGTACATGATACAAACTGATGTCTCTTTTCATCTTTCCCACCACTGCCTGGTCAGATTTATGCTGCTGAAAAGTTAAACCCAGCTCTCTGATACAGTATTAAAGAAATAAAATCATTGTGAGCAGTGTGATAGCATGGTATTATTTTTAAACCACACAAAACCACAAAGAAAACAAGTAAGTAAGAAAACTTAGTGTTTATTTTAAGGGTTTGTATTGGTTTTGTAGTAACAATATATCTGCAATAATGATACAAAAGATAAAATAAAACCTTTTTATACATATTTTTAAAAGCACAGAATACAGAATATTATGTACTTTTATGTAGGTTCAAAATCATTTTTAGCATGTTGAAAAGCAAAATCTTCTACAGAACTACATTAAAAAGTAATACTACAACAACAGTAAAAAGTGTTTGGTAAATTTCAGGATATATACAAATCTTCTCCACAGCCAAGTCAAACATTAGAAGCCAATACGCAGTTCCACAATGATGCAGGATGATCACATTTCCTAAAGTGGTAAAACAGAAAGAGCTCTCAGGCTTCGCTAATTCACTTGGACAACACTGGCTTCAGCTGCCTCTGAGCACCATAAAAAACACTGCATAAAAACACCTTTGGGTTTCCATCTCTTGTGTTCAGCAAGCAAAGCAGAGAGCATTTGTGTTTTCTATCCCTATTATTTTTCTTCTTAAGTAGATCAGATTATTTTTACTTTCTACTTAAATTTTATTCATACTTTATTTTCTAATTTTATATATGTATTGACTTTTAAACTAAAAATCACAATTTATCTTAAAGAAACCAGAGGAACATGATAGGAAAGAAGGGGTTGATCATAATCCTTTTATATTGTATCAGCATGAATCAAGGTCTTTAGTGTGAATTATAATTGCCACTATTGCGTTCACCATTTTTGTACCTGCAGAAAACCTCCCTATAGCTGCAAGTATTCATGAATTTTAAAATATGGTTCTATTTATGGAAAGTTAGAGATGCCTTGACATTATGACACAACAAATACCTACCAAAAAAAACCCTAACAAATATTCTAAGGCTTTCCTGTTTCTCAACAGATGGAAATTCTTTCATACCTTAAAAAAATAAAACCAAAATATCCAAGTAATAAGTACATTTGAGTTTTAAGTAAATAAAGATAATGGTCAACTTAAGTAAATAAATATCTAACTATTTGCAGCCTGCCTAAACTCCCATATCTAATTTAAATGTATTTTTGTGACAACTACACCACTATAAAAGTTATCCCACTTCGCTTCTGTGCTGGTTTTGACTGGGATAGTTAATTTTCTCCATAGTAGTTTGTATGGTGCTATGTTTGGGATTTGTGCTGAAAGCAGTGCTGATTACATAGGGATGTGTTCATTATTGCTGAGCAGTGCTTACACAGTGCCAGGCCTGTTCTGCTCCTCACCCTGCCCACCAGCGAGGAGGCTTGGGGTGCACAAGAAGTTGGGAGGGGACACAGCTGGGACAGCTGACCCCAACGGACCACAGGGATATTCCACACCAAATGATGTCATACTCAGCAATAAAAGCTGGGGGGAGAAGGAGGAAGGGGTAGACCTTTGGAGTGATGACATTTGTCTTCCCAGGTAACCATTATGTGTGATGGAGCCCTGCTTTCCTGGAGATGGCCCTAAATCCCTGCCTGCCGATGGGAAGCAGTGAATGAACGCCTTAATTTGCTTTGCTTGCGCACACAGCTTTTGCTTTACCTGTTAAACTGCCTTTATCTCGACCCACAAGTTTTCTTACCTTTACCTTTCTGATTCTCCCCCCATCCCACCCGGGGGACTGAGAGAGCAGCTGCATGGTGCTTAGTTGCTGGCTGGGGTTAAACCATGACAATTTCAACTGCTTTAATAGGTATTAGTAATAAAACCAGAAGTCAGTAAAAACAGTATGGATGCCCCCTCACTTGAGAAAGCCTCTTTTGCTATTTTTGGACTGGGCAAGGTAAAAAGCAGCTATTTTCTGGTCTTTCACAAGCAGGTTCAGACCTGAGATGCAACTAGAGAAGTATATTCCCTGGGGGATTAAGAACATGCCTCCTAACTGTGCTGGCTTACCCATTTTAAGGAACAGGTGTGGACTCTGAAAGATTCCTGCTCCCTCTCACAACAGCACTGGCATAAGGGAAGTTTCCAGAGCATTTCAGTGGCTTCGCAGGCGGTATCTGATCCAGGCCCAAAAAGCCAAGAAGCACAGATCTGCGTAATGCTTTTGGTTTGGGACACCTGACAGCAGACAGCCGCCAGCCTCTCGGCGATGTCCTCCCCAGTTCTACTCAGAGAACCCCACATCTGCTTCTGTAATGGTGGGTCTGGGCGGGGGCGGCGGCGCGCGGCCCTCCCTCACAGCCGGCCGTTGAAACCGGCGCGTGCCGCCGCGGCCTGGAGGCGGGCGGTGCTTCAGCGCGGGCCCCGCCGCCGTGTGTAGCGGTTGGGGAGAACGCGGCGCTAAAACACTGCAGTGCCAGTTAGGGCGACGAGCTAACCTGGAAAAAGGGGATTGCCTTCCCGGAGGATGTGCTTGTTTGTACAACAAGACAGCTTTTAACAAAGGTAAAACATTCACAGAACGGTTGGGGTTGGAAGGGACCTCTGGAGATCACCCAGTCCAACCCCCCTGCCAGAGCAGGTTGGACAGGAACGCATCCAGGCGGGTTTTGAATGTCTCCAGAGAAGGAGACTCCACCACCTCTCTGGGCAGCCGGTTCCAGCGCTCTGCCACCCTCAAAGTAAAGAAGTTTTTCCTTATGTTCAGATGGAATTTCCTGTGTTCCAGTTTGTGCCTGTTGCCCCTTGTCCTGTTGCTGGGCACCACTGAAAAGAGTCCGGCCCCATCTTCTTGACACCTGTCCATTAGATATTTAATAAGGATTGAAGAGATCGCCACTCTGTCTTCTTTTCTCCAGGCTAAACAGACCCAGGTCTCTCAGCGTTTCCTCGTAAGAGAGGTGCTCCATTACCTTGGTCATCTTTGTAGCCCTCCACTGGTCTCTCTCCAGTAGTTCCCTGTCCTTGAACTGGGGGGCCCAAAACTGGACACCAGTTGTGGTGTCCAGATGTGGCCTTACCAGGGCAGAGCAGAGGGTGAGGATGACCTCCCTCGACCTGCTGGCCACGGTCTTTTTAATGCACACCAGGAGACCATTGGCCTTCTTGGCCACAAGGGCACATATTGATATTGTGTGTTGAGCTGCGTGTTTATGTGTAGTGTCACAAATCACAGGACACCCAGGCACTGCGGTGCAGTCCTCGTTAGCACCGTGTGTGCATGTGTACAGTCACCTGGCAACACAGCCATGAGTGCTTCAGACAACCCCGGCTGGGGCCAAGCAGTTAAGAAATTAATAACATAGGATGTCAAAAAGTTAATAAGTAATTTAAAGTTCTTATTGTTACTGGAGCTTCAGGCTTTAATTAAAATAATCCATGATCAAAGTGCAACTGTATGTTGTTTCCAGTGTCAATACTATCAGTTTTCGCACAGGCAACAGGTGGTGTGTTAATGTTGCATACAGCCAAGAACCAGAGGCAGTCCTCTAGGGCAGGGGAAAGGGGAATCTCCTTCTCACCCTGTGAGAAAAAGGGGTTTTTTCAAGACATTGGACTTAACAAATACATAAAGCCCCAAAGAGAATTCTGTTTTAAAATGTGGAGGAGAGGGAGGGTGATAAGCGGAACTTTTTTTAAGAAAAAATTCTCCAATTCCAACCAACCTACTTATATAAAATATAAATTCAAGGAGAAGCTTAAGGCACAAAAATATAACGCAATAAACTTATTAACTGAAAATCTAAATAGCACTCCTTGACATGCACATGTCATTTTCATTCAGATTGCCCAGCTCCTGTGACAGAGAAATTGTCCCAGAATAAACAAACAGAAACCCCATCCCTTTCATAATGTCCATAATAAAACAGAGTAACATTTACACAATAAATAGGGTGAAACAAGAGCAAATAAGAGTAGGTAATGATTTTAAAATACAAAAATATGTAACCTCTGCAACTACATGTTTATTATATCCACTCTCACTTCATTTTACCATATCGTTTCTAAGACAAAAATCATGCAACTTGAAAAATAGATGAATGTGATGAGTCACTTTAAAAAAGGTAGTTGTGAACAGCTTGTAAAAACACATGAACTATGTGTTCATATTTCATAATTAATGCAATGAGGAGAATAATCCTGATCAGATTACTATAGTATAAGTATTGAAATTGCATATAAACTGTATTTAAATATTTACTGTTGCATGGTCAAGTACTTGCAGGTTAGGAAATGCCAAACCAAGTTTGCACATGTAATTTTAATTGCTGTCTCTCTATGCTTTACATGTCCTAAGGTCTCATGGGAAAATTAATACACTATCATGTACCTGAAACATCTTCATTTTACAAGATGGGAATCCCTAAACTGGTAGTTATTGATAGTTTCATTCTTTTCAAATTATTGATATACATTACAAAACTTTCAAATCATACTTTGGAAACGGGTTATTATTTCCATATGGCTTTTTCCCCTTTCTTTACAACACAGGTCACCACTGTGAGTACTTTACAAACATTATTAATTCATGCATTTTCAAAGGCACTTTGTGTGATGGATGAGGTGATGGTGTAATTTACTTACAACTTCAGCATGCCTTTAAAATTGGGCCTTGTGTGTTGCTTTTTCTTTTGCTTTAATTTGAATATAACCTCTCAAACACTTTAAAAAAAAAAAAAAAGGGAGGGTGATACACATGTACTCTCTCTGCCCTGCCTCTGCATAAATTTCATTGTGTGGAAATACATTTGCCCGACACCAGAGTCTGAACAATATTGGACCATTCAGATTGGCAGCATAGACAACTGCCCAGTAACCCGTTGCTGTCTTCTACACAGAGAAATCAGAAGAGAGGTCACATACCTTTTCGTTGTTTTCAAAGCTATTTGATGATGGCAGATGCACCCATTGACTCCAAGAATTATGGATTAATTCTAGGCTCTCGGAGGAGTTTGGCAATTCTACTTTTGTTTTCTCCTTCTAATCAGGTTCTCTTTGTCTTCTTTAACATGCAGCTGCCCAGCAGACCTGTATTCCAGTCAGACTGCATTCACAAGCTCTCCTCATGTTAGTGGTTGAACAAGGAAAACCTCAGATATTACCCACAGTCTTAGTTCTAGCACCACAGTAACTTTCAGTACCATAACAGAAATGTTAGATATATTCTGCTGAGAAATTAATAGCAACTTAGAATCCATTTTTATATATATGTAATTGCATTTTCTTTTCCCTCAGACTAGAGTTCCTCTTTGTTAGCCAGCAGGGAGGCAGAGCTGTAGCAACAGCTGTAAGAACCCAATGACTGCACTACCTACGAGATGCAGCTGAGTTAAGAGTCTAATTAATATGCAGGAGCTATGTGGCAATGGAGAAGTCTATATATAGATACAATCTTTCTAAAAAATATAAACCATACAAAATTTGCATGTAGAAGTGAAACCAATAAAATTGGAGTGTTTATAGGTAAGAGAAATCTATTAGTATTTACTGAACAGATGGAAATTGTTTTTCTGAGGCGTATTTAGCCACAATTTGATGGCAGTCATAAAAATAGAAAATTCACATCACTAATATCAGAAAAATTCTGCTGCCAAATTCCAAGTCCCTGCTCCAAAATGTGGCAATATTAGACCTGATAGTTCTAAAATCTCAGGGAAAATAAATGTGAGAAACATGATCTTTTCATAAGGGCTCCCAAGATGATCCTGGGAACTCTAAACCACTAAGACTGACCTCCATGTTGGGAAAACCGGTAGAAACTATTTTATAATACTGAAGGACAGATGGATAAATACGATATACCTGGGGAGGAGTCACCATCACTTCTGTAAGTATAAAATAATGCACATAATATGTGCATAAATAAAATGCATAAATAAATAAATATGCATAAATAAAATGCAATTACATATATATAAAAATGGATTCTAAGTTGCTATTAATTTCTCCTCCCTGTCCCAAAAAATGGAGGTTATTGTGGCTAGTTCTCCAAGGAAAACTAACTCTTAGTTAGTACGAAGAAAATAATGCTAAAAACTATTGGAATATGAAAACAAAAATAAGCAGAGGATAATAAGCAAAGAAAAGTAAAATTCAGCAGAAAACATCATTGTCCTGGTGTATGCATGGATGGTATGCCCGCACCTTGACTACTACTTCTACCTCTGGCAGTCGTACCTCAGAAAGAATAAAAAAGTATAAAAGGTGTCAAAAGTAACTGGCATTGAACTGTTTCACTTCAAGTCAAGAACTTGCTTGTGGTTTCCCCCAAAATGCAACAGAATCCTTCTTATGCAGCAGATACAATAAAGGTATAGAATTAGGAGTGATCTGAGAATGTGAGTTGGAAATTATTATTTGTCATTTCTAAAATGAAAGAAACAGAGCACTATGTTAGAAAATCAATCAGCCATTTACAAATTAAGTCAAACTTTAAGTAATTTCTGTTACAGAAACTAAAAATATTAATGGCTTCTAAAAATACTGCACAAATTCATGGAGCGTGTGTCCATTGGTAGCTAATGAGCGTTGTGAACCAGGTGCAAAACCAAGAAATCCCCAACTCGCCACCTGTCAGAAGCTCAGCATGTGTACCAGTGCAGGGATCACTCTATACTTGACCTGTTTCCTGTAATCCTCCCTAGGTATCTGCTATCGTTAGCAGCAGCAGCCTGACATTTCATTTCACTCTCTGGCTGTTCTCACTTTCTGACATTACTAAGCGATATTAGCACAGCAAGCCTATGCCAGATAAACAAGTGAAAGCATTCACTGATCTGCATGTGGCCCAGATTCCTGTGCTTTTTTCACTTTCCACTAATTGTATATTTGCTATGTTTTCATACCGAAGAAAATATTTCACTGATAGCATTAAAACTCTCCTTTTCCCAACGATCTAGAACTACCCATTTATGGAGGTGCCTTGTTCTCCAATATGTGTTTAAATTCTAATTTATTATTCTATGTTATTTAAAATTATAATTAATTGAAATAGTAGTAATAGCTTTGTCAGAAAATACATTTTACTTCTTAAAGTAATGCAACTAGGCTTCTCACTGATTTCTCCAATTCCACAAATGGGGTGAAGAGCATATGAGAAAGCACCCATTGTATGCAAAGCCTTTGGTAGCTCAGGATGTGGTACTAACCAGGCAAATGAACTGTTAATGTGGTGATGGAGCCTGAAAAAAGATAATCCCCCAAACCAATGGCACTTTGCTAAAAAAACAATGTAAGTAATAAAAACTTAAAATTCTGAAAGTGGTGGAATGACAGAAACCGAGTCTCCACTGTAGAACTTCCTTGTGCATTTATTTTTTTAAGATTTTCTTCAGTGGGGGTATTAAAATGATTTCTCTGTTTTAATGGAACTAGTAAGGGTTGAATATATTTATATACATATATATCACTCTAGGTGCTCACAAAACTGTGATTGTGGTTAGACATTTGAATTATACATACAAAAGCAGACTGACGTGAACACGGTTTCTTCCTCTGCCAACTATGATTGAAACCGGTGAGCAGGTTCAAAAATTATTAGAGACTGACTGCAATACATGACTGTACAGACTTAATTTCCCCATGAAACCTGCTAAAATGCCCTGTGAAAACTTTAAGGGGAGAGCTGTAGAGAAGGAAGGGAATTCTGGACCCTGCTATAATGGACATGAGCTGAAATAAAGGAAATAAAAATACAGTATTAATTGAGTAAAGAAAAAGGCCACTGAAGTATTTAAAGAAAATATTAACTCCAAGGCTTATCTGAAAGTGGCATTACTCTAAATGGAAAGCAAGTTTTGCTGAAATAACACATTTCTGAAATTCTGAAGTGTCGAATAGTGTTGCTCATTTAGCAAGCAACATGTACAATGATGAATCAATGGTTTGAAGTTCATGTCAGATGTTGTCCAAATATCAGTTAGCGTCAAGACAGAAGGCCTCTATAAGCCCAGACATCTAAGAAAGCTTAGAAAAGAATAATCTTGCATTTACCTGTAGCCATTTAGTAATGATACTTCAACACATTTATACACTGCATTAAAACTATTAAGTACGACTTAAATCTTCTTGACAAGTTTATCCGAAAATAATGAGGTCCTTCATGTCTGTACTGGTCTGGACAAAGGGACTGACAAAGGGGATGACAAATTGCTCTTTATTTCTGATTTATTTTTTCTTTTAAATTGTATCATTACAGAAAAAAAGCATATTATTAGAAATTTTACATCTAAATATATCAATAAAGTAAGTATATCAATGAGAAAATAGGCATAAATGAATGTAGATTTGTGCCAGTTTGATCTGCAGGTCCTAGATTTTCCTAATTCTTTACAGAACTTGTTGCTGCAAAGAATTGAGCTGAAAACAAGTGTTGACTTAAAGTGTGGAAATTGTAAACAATTAGAATGCTGTATAAAATTCATGAAGTAGTTTTAGTTTAAATATAATTAATCTTTCACAAATCACATAAGTATATAATTTATGTATTACTAATACCTAATACTATACTTCTGCAAAGGACTCTACCTAAAATCTTCTAAGGCAGGTATGCAGAATAAAAGTGTTAATGAACTGTCATGCATTATTAATCTGAAGTATTAGGAAGAGGGAACAAATTAGTTTATAGGCAAATACACAAGCCAATAGAGCCCCAATGGTAAAACTATACCAAAAATGGTCATGTTTTTTAGAATATGTAACCTTACCTAATACTTCCAAAGAACTATCAACAGTTTTAGCATGGGTTTTAAGGCCCATAAAAAAGACTGTTGTTAAGAATTCCAGAAAGCAAACCCTTTACTCGCAGACTTTTTAAAGCACCTGATTCTTCTTCCATCTTTTACTTAACTCCAGAAGAATTCTTGCTACAAAACTTACATATGTTCATTTCTTTTTTCATTTCTTTTCAAGATGTCCAGCTATTTAATACTGTAGTAATAAAGTCCATTTGATTTTCTGCTGGCTCAATAGTCTCCCAAGTCTATTTGCTGTGTTGTTTGATAAATGAGGAAATGCAGTGAAGTGTGAGTAGGTTAACTAGTGATCGATCAATTGATATCCAGTAAGTAATGAGAAAAATGTGTTAACAGTGGGGAGAAGGACTTTTGGCTCGGAAAAGTAAATGAGACTAAAAGCAAGTAAACCCAGCTAAGCTGCTTTTTTCCATTGTGACAGGAACATTTATAACTATCCTGCTTGACAAATGCCTTAAGTCTACCTGAAATAAAGGTCTATGCTAAAGCTTTATAAAAAGCAACCAAGATCATTGTGAGAGCTCAGCTCTATCTTGTGTAAAATAATTGAGTTCAACTCCGTTACGAGTTCATAGTGCTTGTGAAGTACTTTTTGCATAAAAGTATTATCATTCTTATAAAGAACATCCAAGCAAAATGAACTACTTTTGTTCATAGTTCACTTTAATACTTTACAACAATTAAGAGGAGATATAAATGATGGTGAAACTACCTAATATTTTTGTGCAAAGCTTCAGCATTATGATTTCCTCATGTCCAAACAAAAATTCCTGTGTCTCTACTTGCATCATTTCACGTAACGTGTTGGCTTACAGTAGACACTAAAGGCTTTTTCCCAGTACTTCTAATGACACTGAAGTTATCATTCTGTACACAAGTGTTCTGGCATTAGTTAGTCCTGGATATCCCATGTGGCAAATATACAGAAGGTACTTCACTGTTTTTTAACATTTTGTTTTCAAATCAAGTAACTATAGTATGCACCTGGGTACCATCATCCACTTCCACACAGCTGCAAGGTTCTCATATGAAAGTTTTCTTTATCATTCACATTTGAAATAATGCTACTGTGTGCTGCTAAACACAGGCTCATGTTAGAATCTGAGAGGATCAGAAAGCTCCAGTCTAGTTACAACTCAGTGGTCAATACTTTGGTGCAGGGATTAAAGGAACCACTATGGAAACAGGTATGGGGAAACAGGGAGGTTTCAAAGCTGTTACCCGTGATAAATATGTGTGGTTCACACATACTGCACAAGGCAGTATTTGCACAGGAGATGGGCTGCAGCACTCCTAGCATGTTGAGTAAATCTACAGTTACTGTGATTGTCATGGGGATGGAGTTAAATTTCTTGCTAGCAGCTGGTATAGTGCTATGTTTTGGATTTGGGATGAGAAATACTGTTGATAGCACACTGGTGATTTTAGTTGTTGCTAAGCAATCAAGGCCGTTTCTGCTCCTCATACTGCCCTGCCAACAAGTCAGCTGTGAGGGCACAAGAAGTTGGGAGGGGACATAGGCAGGACAGCTGACCCCAACTGACCAAAGGGCTATTCCATGTGGTGTCATGCTCAGTATATAAAGCTGTGGAAGAAGGAGAAAGGGGATGTTTGGAGTTACGGTGTTTGTCCTTCCAAGTCACCATTATGCGTGATGGAGCCCTGCTTTCCTGGACATGGCTGAACACCTGCCTGCCGGTGGGAAGTAGTGAATTAATTCCTTGCTTTGCTTGTATGCGTGGCTTTTGCTTTACTTATTAAACTGTCCTTATCTCAACCCATGAGTTTTCTCACTTCTACTCTTCTGATTCTCTTCCCCGTCTCAACCAGGGGAAGTGAGCAAGTGGCTGTGTCGTTCTGGCTGCCCACTGGGGTTAAACCATGACAATGATGTATGTCAAAAGAGTACAGAAATTAACTCAGAACAGAGTATTTCACCAGTCAGTGCTAGAATTAAAGGTCTAGTATATGATTTAATTGTAATTTGAGTCAGAAATCAGGTTTGGGGACTGAAGGCATACCAGTTCCTTATGAAATAATACCATGTTCTAATGCTCCAGCTGTTCTCTCGGTCACTAACTGTCCTAGACATTGAACTGTTCTTCAGCAGCTGTAGTTAGTATTGGTACCATGCCAGTACTGCATGGACGGACAAGGACCTAGAACAGAAAAAAAGAAATGTGACAAAAGGTGGGACATAATCCAAAGCCAGAGTTCTTATTCTTGAGCCACAGGGTCCTTTTGTTATGGCTAGTTGCCAAAAGAGATTGGAAAATAAGGGTATTTGTAATAATTTTGTGAAGGGAGTTTTAGTGTATGAAACCTATTAATTACACCGAGCATGCATTGGGGCTGGAAAATACTATATTACAGGTTGGAAGACATACTCAGCAATGACAGGTTTCTTTGCTATTTTGGGTTAATAAGACACGATATAATTACAGTAAAGTAGATATTAATTTCATAATTTTTTACAAGACAGATATTGAAAAGACTTTGTACCAGATACTACTCTACTATCTAGAGCCAGTCCTTGACAATGTGAAACCACATGTAGAACTGAATAATGGCTTTAAAGCTGTTAGGCAACAAAATAGTCTAAAATATATGTAATGCCTTACTTACTGTTTAAAGAGAATTACTGGGTAAAATCCAAAGGTTTCTGAGATATGCTTTATCAAAAATTCTCCAGGTAGATTCTTGAGATTGTTTTGTGCATTTGTGTGTGCCTACAAACACGGAAGAATTTTTAGCTTATTTTTCCCGGGGCTATTGATTTAAAGAGTCTGTAGCAGAATGAACAGATACATAGCATGGTATCCATTTTCAGAGCTATTTTTCAATCTCCTGTGATCAATAACCAAGACTTTGTTGAAGACTTTTTAAAGCAAAATAAACCAGAAAAACTAGTGCTGCAAAATACCTTTTCTTTTGATTTTTGTCTTGGTATTTTAGAAACGGCTCTTCTCGTGCATTCCATCACTTTTCCTCACCTCTTTGATTTGAGTTGCACAAAAAGCTTTATAAGGCTTATTTTGCTGTTTGTTTTTTCTTTCCATTAAACCTAGTAGTCAGAAATAAATTTTTTTCCCTTAGATAAACTAATTTTCCTTCAAGTTTTGGTGCAGCTATGAAAAAAGAGCACTTAAAGGAGTTATAAGACTTGGCCTTTTAGCCAACAAACTCAGAGGAAACCTACAGCACATAAAATAATAGGCAGAAGTTCCAAACTAAAGACATTAAAATTACATTATTTTTGAGCTGCTCTCAGAGCAACTCAGGCTGAAGCGGGGATATGACTGGTAAGGCCCAATTCAGACAAAGGTGTAAGTTAAAGTAGCTTCATGGCTTCTTGAGCTGTTTGATGAAGGTTGCTATTATGCTACTGTGCCATCTAGGGATCACGAGTACGATGTCCAGGGTCATGCTCCAACAAATTCAAGGCCTGGAAAAATTATGGTTCTATATCTGAGCCTCAACTACTTTTATTTAAAGGATAATTCTAGCCAGCAGTCACATCTGCTGATCTTCCTTTTATTCTTGCATAACACAAAGAAGGAGATGGAACCAAGACTAGCCCAAAAATACATTGTTGATTTAGGGGACATCATTAGTTACCGTTTGAGAGCTTTAATCTTGGTATTCAAGAAAAATGAAAATCCTTCAGTTATACTGAAATAGTGCACTACTATTTCCCTCCCCTCCCATAACTTGAAGCTCTGAATAGAACATTATCCTGCACTTTAGGCCTGCTGATCTGCCCAATACAGTTTTGAAATTCTCGTAGGCTGTCTCATCTTTTCAACAGAAGAAAAGGTACAGGCCTAGTGTGGCAAATTGTAAGAGAGAAAAATCTTATGGGAAAAGAACAAAATGCCCACAGTGCCTGTGGAATGGGGAGAAAAAGAGGAATGAAGGTCATGACAGGGAAAGTAAAATAAAGAGTCATGCAAAAGATGAAAAGAATAGCAGAGCTTCATATGCGCAGGGCACGCAGCAGCACCGAGAAGGACCGAGAACACAAAGAGAATCTGGCTGGCAGCAGAAGGATGTTAGACACTGTTGGAGAGATAAGGGACATCTGCATCATCTGATGGATAACAAATTAAGGAATAAGTACCAAAGAGCCTGGGTACCTTTGGCATGGGAAGAGGTCTGGAAGATTCCTGAGATAAATGTATATGGAAGTCACCTGAGTGAGGGCTGGAGAGATGTAATCAGTCCTCTGCATGTGCACTGAGCAGACTGAGGCAGGCCAGCTTAAAGTAATTTTGCCAGACTGAAGTCAGGAATGGAGGTAGGATCACAGTAAAGGTAATCCAGAATTAAAAACCAGTGGATGAACTATTCTGAAGAGCAAGATAAGAATGTGGTCTATGTCAAGACCAAAGTAAGGAAGGAAAAGAGTCCCTAGTATAAAGTATAGCAGTGAAGCATGTCATGGAATCATAGAATAGCCCAAGTTGGAAGGAACCTCCAAAGATCATCTGGTCCAACATTTTGCAGGAAGGTGAGCCTAGATGAGACTACCTAGCACCCCATAAAATCACATCTTGAAAACCTCCAGTGACAGGGACTCTACCACATCACTGGCAAGGTTATTCCAGTGATTGATTGTTCTCACTGCAAAAAAAATTCTTTTTTATATCAAGATGAAACCTCTTCTGGTGCAACTTGTACCCATTGCCCCTTGTCTTCTCCATGTGGCTCCTTGTGAAGAGAGAGCCTCCCTCCTCTTTGTAGCCATCCTTTAAACACCGTGATGAGGTTCCTCCTGAGCCTCCTCTTCTCCAGGAGGAAAGCACCTGATTCCTCTTTCCTCATAAGGCAGGTTCTTCAGCCCTTTGATCATCTTTGTGTCTCTCCTTTGGACCCTCTACAGTCTGCCCATGTCTTTCTTGAATTGTGGGGACCAGAACTGGACACGGTACTGTAGGTGCGGTCTGACAAGTGCTGATCATGTCTCTATCTCTGCCAGTAATGTCCCTGTGGATGCAGCCCAGGATCCGATTTGCTTTTCTTGCCGCAGAGGCAGACTGCAGACTCATGTCAGGTTAGGATAGACAGACCTGTCAAGGAGCAGAAATAAAACCTGAGGAGTATATGATAGCCCAGAAGTACAACGAACAGTGAAGGACAGCTATTGCCTAGCACTAACTTGGAGAAAATGTTAAATCATTGCCCAGTTCCTGGATAATGGGGCTAGTTAGGCCCTCTGTCACTAAAGAGACAGACTGCAGGTAGGGTCTTACAGGCCAAACCAAAAGCAGTCAGCTTCAGGACTTCATGGTAGACATTTCAGTGTATGCTCAGGTCTCATCTATAAAAGATTCAGTTGCAGTGGGACCTACTTACATTTGACGTTTTAATATTTTAGTTTAAGAGTTGAATGACAAAATTACAAATGCTTTTACTGCAAGGAGCATCAGTTCCTAATGAGAGTGTACTAGAATAGACACCTTTGCTGACAGTCAGTATCTTGTCATTTGCTCCCCTTAAAAAATCTAGTCATAAAGCAGCAAATACAGCTGCAAATAACTTTTAAACTTTTAACAATTGAAACTAATACAGGTTTTTTCAAACTGAACTACTAGCTTTTCCAGGTTTCAATAGTATTCAATCGCAAATAATTAGCCTCTGTTTTCAGGAAATATGTATTCCTAAAAATACACACTTTGAGTCTTAAAAATTAATCAATTATAAGCTAAATAATTTTAGGGAAAGTTGCATCAGGAGAAATACTAGTGGCTTTTTATAAGGTAAAAGCTAAACTTCTGTCGTCACAAAAGAAATTATAGTTTTAAAAATTAAGAGGAACCTGAGATGCAATAAGCAGCTATGAAAATAAATAATATATTAATAAACTGTTAAGATCCCCTCTCTTCCATTTGTGGACTGATAACATACCTATTTTAAGTTGCTATATGTTGGTAAAGCAAAACTAAAAGCTTTTTTCTGCCTTATACTGGACTGTGAAGCACGTTTCTATAAAGTTTAATGATCAATGTTACAAGCGTAGCTCATCACTTGCAGGTGTGCCATTTACAAACCACTGAGAAATATTTGCATTAAGATTTTTGTGTACCAGCCTTAGCCTTGGATGCTGTGCATATTCTCCATGTTTGCCCAGACCAAAAGGGCTCTCGCAATGCTGCTTGGAAATTTATGGTGCGAATAAGGTATTGTGATCCAGCTGTCAGTACGTGTGATAGATCTAGTCTGTAGAATATTTCCTTTTGGTCTGGTATTTTTTCTTCATGGAAGCTACAGAGCATTTTTTTAACTGAAGAGAAAGACTCTTCTTGCCCCTTGCTAAGAGTTGCTGCAACCATTCGGTCCCCATGAGTGGAAGCAGCAGGCAAGGAGCACATTTCTTCCTGTACATGAGCAGCACAGGAATGAATGTTACTACTGTCTCCACAGCATACACAGGGAGGACAAAATTGGGACCAGTGTAACATGAGATAAACAAGACACTGCATGAAAAGGCTGCAGCTCTGCAACATGGTATGTCTCCTAACACAGGCTTTCTCTTACTGACTGGTTACATTTCTAATCAACAAGCTAATTACGTTTGGTCAGCTTAGTCTTCAGAGCTTTTTCTAACATTAATAAAAAGACTAATAGTAAACACATTGTTTGAACTTAAAAATAGGAAGACTTACAATAAATATATACTATAAGTCAGAATCTCTAGAAAATTGACAAAGACGTGAAAAAGCAGAGAATATTTGATCAGCAAAATTAGGGATACTAGAAGGAATTAAAGAAAATTTAGGTAAAAAATAGGTCATAAGTATTGTATTTGTCCCTGAGTGGTTTGAAATATTACAGCTGATAATAATAATGCAGAAGAACAGATATGTCAAATAGGCACTTTCATATTTGAGAATATGATGGATGATGTAATAATACCAGAGGATGTATATTAACTACTTTGTTTTCCAACAGCAATTAATAATGGTATAAAAAAAACAGCCACTGTATTCTGATATCTTAAAATAATTAATGCCTTATCATTTGCACCCTGGAATTTCAGATGAGCTGACCAATTAATGCACTGAGCTTGCTGACCAGAGTTTGTGCTGCCTGATTCTAATTACTCAGTGAAAAGTACCCAAATTGGAATGGTATTATCTATTAAGAGGCTAAATCTAATAAGAAACAAGGAGAAGAAATTAAAGCTTTTATGACTGCAGTTCATAGTCGTGCTGAATCTGGAATTGTAAAGGACTTTGGTTCAGTCATCTCAGACCTACGTATGCTCAAAGTTATATGCAACTGCAGGCTTTTCTTAAATTCCCTTGATATACACTTCCTATGCTTGTCAAGCTTTTGCTGACTAAACTGGCTTCCGTTGAGTATGTCACCAGCATCAGAACATTTCAAAAAAGAAAACTGAATTGTGACAGCACTGCCTTTGCCATACAGATGGTGCATTTGTTTGCAGCAGCAGGAAAAGTGAACACCACGAGTGACTCTGAACAGTTCTGAGATGTTTTCAACAGTGGCCCTTTATTCCGAATGACAAACGTGAATTCAGAAAAGAACAGATAAAATCTGCTGAACGCATAAAGCAGTCAACAGGCAAGTCAGCTGAACACAGATGGACTGCAGCCATTATTCACCTTATCTGAATCCGTGGCATTTCTGCTGAAATTTCTTAGGTATAATAAATCATACGGGAGAATTGTATCCAACAGTAGCTCATCTAATAAAATCCATAAGGGACCCCCTTAATTGTCAGAAGATGAAAATCAGAAAACAACAGAATGTATTTAATAAAGCAGAAGCATCAATTGCGTGTTCCTTTGTTTTGGCACAACACACTGTAAACAATTTAACAGCAGTAGCAACAGCTGTATCTTACAGTCTGGGAACAATGCTCGCACAAGAACTCTTGCAGACATAAAGGAAGAACGCATGCAAGTGAAAAAAATGCTTTAACAGTTACTTCTGCTTGCAAACATCTCAGTGAATATTTATTCAGCATCAATTTTAATACAAGGATGAGGATCCAGTGCTTGGATTCAAAAGCACTGAGTAACTTTCCACCTGAAATTCCAAGACCAGGACCAAAGCTGATGTGGTGCTTTTCCAAATATCAGCATGTAACAGGGCAAGTAGTTGCCAAACAGAACAATCCCAGTCAAGCAGTTGCGAAAGCTAAAGAAAAATAAAGGTTTCACAGTGAGCTTTTTTTTTTCTGGCTTTGTTCTGAAATCACACCCAGTATTTCCGCACCAGATTCAACCAATTAAATATAGACAACTAAAAGACCAGAATGTTTTTAGATACATCTATGCCAACGTGATGTGGCTAAAGTATTCTTTTAATAAGCATACTACTATATAGGACTTTTCATATGGACATAGATTTAATTCTGAAAGGACAGCACATTTTCATTCCTACAACAATTCAACAGAAGATACTTTCCAAAACTCCTGAAGATTGTTAATGCATAAAAAGGCGTAGGTTATGAGATGACCAATCTGTACAGTGGATCTGAGTAGACATTTTCAGACGGTTGTACAAGGATACAACAGAAATAACAGGGGGGGGAAATACTATCCTCAGAGATATGTGACATACCTTGGCAACCAACAGCAACAGATGTTTTGGAGGTTTATTTCTGTGTTTTATTTTCAGAAGACTCCCATGCATTTTTATAACAAATTGCCTTTCCACCTGTATTGACTTGGCTCTTTTTCCACAGCTTTTGCCACTGAACATCATTCTAAAACCATCTGAACTGTCCCAGGCAGGACTTCTGATCTGAAAAGGATGAAGGACATATCAACCTGTGACAATACTGTAATTTAAAGCTACCTGGTCTAACCATAAAGTATTTGAAGATGAGGTCCCAGCACAAGGAAAGAAATTCAGCAGTACAGCTTCAGTGTCTGAAACAAAGAAAAACACTGCTTGAAGTAAGATTCATGAGAAAAGAAATCCTTACTGATGCTCCCAGTACTGCAGAGTTTGAATGAGAGGAAAATAGTTGTGAATGGTTTATTGGTAAAAGGCAACTTGGATCAGCTTATTAAGGTGGGCAAAAGTACAGCAGTATGTATATCTGCCTCCAAGCAACAGCAAAATTCCTAGAGCAATGTTAAGTCCTATAGACAGAGGAAGTGAGAAGGTATGACTGAAAAAGGGTTACTGCAAAGGATACAGAAATTAATAGGACGGTTTGCTGAACAGGGGTACCCATAATTATTATGCAGCAGAAAGGGAGATTAAATTTGGGGATATGCAGAAAAAATACCAGGAGTTACCTTACTTTAGTATGCAACTATTGTTGGCATATTGCGTCTGTTGCTGATGTCCGTGACTTGTGAAGCATGAAGATTGCTGATAAGCTGGAGGAGCAGTACAGTCACATAACATCCATAGCAAAGGGTAACATTTTATAAGTCTTATGTACTCAAACAAAACCAGAACTTGTGCAAGAGATGGAAAGAAGAGGTTTAATAAATTACAAAGCCTGTGATTTAAAATTAAATTTCAAGCAAGTCAGGTAATCACTGTAACAATTTAGTTAAGATTGTGGTGGATTTTTTTAATCACTATACATATGCAGTAAAGACTGGATGCTTTTTAAAAGTATCTGACCTTGATCAAACAAGAATTAAGCTAAGGAAGTCCATGTCCTCCTTTATAATACAGTCAGTCATCAATGACCCATTCTTATGCTATAATTTATGAATTTTCCAAAGTACAGCAAATCAGTTTTTTAGATTCTTCAAGAGCAATTATGCAGCTATGTGAAATTTTCCATTGAATAAAAATGTAAAATATTTATGCATTTGGTGATCTTTCAACTGAGAAACATTCAATGCCACTTTTATGAAAAGAATACAAGCGATCATTTACATACCAGTTGCAAAAACACTTTGCTGTCCTTCAGCTATTGCTATCTGCCTAATGATTTACTGACTAAACAGGACTGATAATTCACTTCCTAAAGACATCAAGAAAAGATTGTCAAAAGAAGATCAGTGTAATTTGTTTATTACAAGTGCAGAGACAGGGACCTACTTGGAAAATATGGTGGTAGAGTTAAATCTTTATGGGCAAGATAAAGATTAATGAAAATGAAAGATAAAGAATCACAAAAGCAATTATACTGCAAGCGGAATGTAAAAAGGGGTTTCACTAATTTGAGTAAGAAGATGTTATTTGAATCCTATCAGTTTTTAGCCACTTTTTTGTGTTAGTCTAAATCCTAAAATATAGCTAGTTTGTTTCTTTGCTCCCATACAGATATTCTGTTTCCCTGGTTTTGAGTAAAATCTCAAGATGCACATTCACACCAAGCATTGGTGTGACAAAGCTTTAAAAAAAAAGAGTGCAGAATGCATAGTAGTGCTCTTTGGAGTTACTCTGACCAACAAGAAATTTGGGGAAAATTGACACCAAGTCAAGTGAGGGTTTTTTTTAAAGCATGAGAACATATTTTTCAGCTTTTCTTGGAATGCTTATTCAGATTAAAAAAGCCACAATGTGCATTTCAGTCACTATCTCAATTACCAACATTTAGCACTTGATAGACACTGTTTTCAGTTAAAACCAACGACGAGATCAAACATGAGCCAAAATGACCGTTAAACAGTTACAATACGTCAGTTCATCTACAGTAAGCTTTAAATGAGAAGAAAATTTGGGATAGTTCACTTTGGTTTAGCCTGCAACAAAAGAATCCAGTCAAATTCTTCCACATTTGCCACACCATAATATTTCCACAGCCATTCACCAAGGCCTAGCTCATTTGAGGTTATTTACCTTGCAGTGTTTAGCCCCAAGTTATAGCATGGCTAGCTAACATAATTAAGAGCTTGTCACATTGTTGCTGTAGTAAATAAAATCTTATCTAAGGTATTGCATGTGAAAGAATTACAAAGAATTTGCAAATATGCACCTGCTACTACTGCAATGCCATTACTAAATGTGGGAAAGAAAGAAAGAAAAAAATTTAAAAACCTACAGCAACACAACATAACAAAGAATGTACTGGGAGGGGTACGGGCTGCCGGCTCACACCCCTCCTCAAGAGCACGGTTTGCTCCCCTGCGTGCAGCTGTGCCCTGAAACAGAACTGTGAGGCCCTTTCTGCCCCCTCCACCATTCAGATGAGGGTTTCGTCAGACCGGAGCTAGTTTAGGGCAGATAGTGATGAACATTTGATCTATGGGACACTGTGGGGAGATGAAGGCTTCTCAAAAAACAGGTGACAGGAGAAGGAACCTTTCCAGTGTGTGTGGTCATTTCAGCCCCAACCCTCCTGTGCGCTTATCTGCTTGTATTAACAAGTTTGAGGTGACCTTTTCAAGCAGATGCTCATATAATAAATTCTACCACCAGGAGTAGTACTTATGAATTCACTAAATACAAGTTAGGAGGGAGGTTCAGCTAATCAACACATAGTCCTCAAACTAATGGTTAAGAATACCACTTTTAATCCATTAAAAAGCATGCTACATCTCTTCAGGCCCATATAATTTGAACTACAACTACCTGAAAGGAGGTTGTGGAGAGGTGGGGGTCAGTCTCTTCTCCCAAGTAACAAGTGACAGGACAACAGGAAACAGCCTCAAGTTGCGCCAGGGGAGGTTTAGATTAGATATTAGGAAAAATGTTTACAGTGACAGGGTTATCAAGCATTGGAACAGGCTGCCCAGGGAAGTGGTAGAATCGTCATCCCTGGAGGTATTTAAAAGATGGGTAGACATGGTGGTCAGGGACTTGGTTTACTGATGTTTTTTGTCAGTGTTATGTTGACGGTTGGACTTGATGATCTAAAAAGGTCCCTTCCAGCCTAGACAGTCCTATGATTCTGTGATTCTATCTTTTTTTTCTAGGACTTGTTAACCACTAGCAGGCCAGGTTTATGATTTCTCCATGTCACCATGCCATTTGGATCCTTTTCTTGCCTCTCCTGTATCAAACATGAACTTTCCATCTGTATTTTCAATGCCCTCACAGTCTACTTCTCCCTTTATCTATTTTCTGTCATTATAAAAAAATTCATGCCAATTTGATTAGACTTCTGTAGTTTATCTGCTGCTTTTTCAAGCAAACATCTTTGTGCTTTCTTCCATGCTGTCCTTCATGTTGGAGAAATTTTCTTTCAACAGCCACAAAACCAATTAATTTTCTTCATCAAACCCATCTAATGTCTTCTTTGCCATGGTGTATACACAAAAACAAGAGTTAGGCTGATGGTGTGTTGCACACTGTGCCTTCCCGGCTGATCAATACAGTCTCATTGTTTCCCTCATCTGTCTGTAGCCATCTGCTGTCTTTTGTCTTATACTTTTGAGCTCTTCAGGGCAGGAATTATCTTTTTGCCCTACATTTCTATACGACATGCCATTGTAACCATAGTCCAGGATTAAGGCTGTTAGGTGGCACGATAATACCAACAAATAATAATAATGACAAAATTTGCTCTAAGTTCTTTGCAGATAATTTCTTTGGAATCTAAGACCTAGAAATATGAGGTGCTTCAGGAAAAAAACCATCAATTTCACTGTTTTTTCAGTGCCTCTGATAAAGGTTTAGAAGAGCAGTGGATGGGAATATTAATTCAAGTCTTTTAATATAGCGCTGGATCAGGCTCAGCAGGTCTGACAGCCCGTCTCCATTGTAACTCCTACTAAAGGCAGTAAAAGGGCTCTCCTGGGAAATGAATCAGGCCCGTGGAGCCCATGAGGCAGCGTGCAAGAGGGGCTGTGCTATTGCCTGGCAGGATTGGCGGCTCAGGTAGAGGACCATATATTGACATTTTTATGACCATCTCTAATTTAAATATGCTATATTTACTATTTATTTTTCTTTTTAAGGTGAATGTCAAAGAAGTTAAAGGGCTGCAACACTATACAGGGTCATAATAAGCGAAAATCTAAGATTATTTCCACAGAAATCATAATTCAGGCCAAGCACTGTGCACCACAAATGTGAAAAGATAAATATTACAAAACGTGTATTTATGTGTGGGAGGCCTAAATGTCAGTTACTGCTGAGAATCCTCATTCCAATGTCCTCTCTGCACCGAGACACTCGCTTACGAGCCTGTAATATGTTGGGGGGGGGTAATTTTATCTCGCACTAAACACTGAAAGTGTTAGAATTTGCCCGTCTTTTCACAGCTAGAGCAGAGCTACAGCAGGGACTACCTGACTCAGCTCACAAACTACAGCCACAGCATCAAATTTCCCAACCCACTTAATTTGAAAGCCTGCCAAGATAGGTGAAAGACCTTATAAATATGTAAAGCAGGAAGTTCAAATTACACAGTGATGTAAATTCCCAGTGATTGATGCCCTTTTAAAAACAATAAAAATCCTCCAGAAAGTACAACGTTGGTAAATGTGCTTTCCTACCCGCGGTGGCTGGTGGTGCCGTGCGGAGTTTAGGCGATGTATTGTTACTTTTCGTGCGGATTTTATTTTGGATTTCTACCACTTCCTGGAGGCCAGGGGGAGGCACAGTGGGAGGAACCAAAAAACTCGGTGCCACAGCCATTTTGTTTGTGGGCAGCATGGTAGAATTCTGTCAGTCAGTATAAGGAGGGGTTTTTAAAACAGTATTTATGGAAAAACTATTCCTGCCATAACGGATGTATCTGTTGAATTTAGTGTTAATTTAGTTCTTTCGTAAGGTAGGTATTTATATTTGTAAGTAAATGGAGTATTTGCTGGGATTCGAGCCTCCCCACTTTCCAGGAATCATGGAATTTGTTTCAGGCATGACTGGCTGTTTCAGCTGCGGCGAGGCTGCCGAGGTCCGGCGGGGCCGGGGGTGCCCGATGCCGCGGGGAGAGGCGAAGGGATGCGCTCATCGGCAGAAACTTGCTGCGGGGCTGGGAGTGGGGGCTGGGCCGGGGTTGGGGGGGGAGGGAAAACGGCAAAGTCTCGGAATTATTTTCTCCAGCTGTCTTTCTTTATTAATTCTCAAGAGGCGGCTGCTCCCATTGAAGGGAGGGATGAGGCGAAGGAGGGGGGAGGTTCGCGTGAAGCCAGCCGTAGTTTTGCAGTGTCACCGAAAACCAGCGCTAGACTTTGGTCCTGTGTGTTTCAAAGGCGGGTGTAAAATGGCACACTGCATTTTTCCAGGCGGCGGTAGCGGTGGTGGCGGGAGCCGGGGCGGGGGGGCCGGTCAGCGGGGCCCATCGGGCCGCCGCCGGCCCCGGCAAAGTTGTGACCCCGGCGGTGCCTGGCTCCCCCCGCCCCGGCTGCTCCATCGCCCGCCGGCATCGCCCGCAGACCCGCGGGGAAGCCGCCTCCTTCCTCACCCGGCGGGGGGAGGAGGGGGAGGAGGAGGAGGAGAAGGAGGAGGAGGAGGAGGAGGAGGAAGGGGGGGGGGGGAGGAGAGGAAAAAAAAAAAAAAAAGGAAAGTCTCACTTTTTGCATTTGCGAAATATTTTAAGGATGTTCGGGGAGCCCTTTGCAGCATGGAGGTGGCTGGTTGTAGGAGAGCGAGTATGCAGTCCATATTGTTACAGCCGTTTTGCAAGGACTGCCTTCTCCGGAGGTAAGTTTGTGGTTTTAACCAAAAATATTCGTTGCAGCGTTTTTTTGGCGTGTATTAGTGCTGTGGAGGGGTTTCGTTGTGTTGATGAAAAAAACGTAGCCTTGTATTTTTCTTAGCTTTGATCTCATGTGTATCCCACCCAGCGATGTCTCCTTAAAATCGACAATTACTGAAGTCGGTTTTGTTTCCTCTTTAAAATTTTATATACGCGAAGCTTAACAGCAATTTAAGTTCAATTTAAGAGTATAAGAAGTCAGATATTTTCGAGCTGGACTTGTTTTTTTTGATTCTGGCTTTTTGTCTGTGGGTTTTCTTTACCGAGTAATAAACGGATCCGGGACCGAATATGTGACTGTCTGTATGAACATAATGCAGCTCTAATATATAAAGAAGCATATTACGTTGCTGCTATAGGGTCTGGTCGTGGCTAAAAGAGTTTACAATGCCATTTGTGATGGCTCTTGATGGATTACTTTGGTCTAAAGTACTGGGGAAAACTGCCCTTGATATGGTGAAGGTGGAGATTGACATAAGAGGGTTTATATTAAGTTATGTCTCTTATTAAACAGTGACCTTTTTATTTGCAAATTAGCGCTCTTGTGGCAATTAGCTTAAAGCATTAGTTATATAAAGGTTCTTATTTCACCACACTTCATTTAGATGTCTTGGTTTGGTGTTGGGGGCGCGGGGGGGAGGGATGGGTGGTTTGTTTGTTTGCTCTTTTTCCTCCAAGAAGGTACATTTGGGAGACATTTTGTAATTTTTGGCATTTTTCTAGGCGTTTTTTTTTTTTCGGTTTTTTTCTTTTTTTTTTTTTTTTTTTTTTTTTCACACGGTGGGAGATCTTTTTTGTTTTGCACTGGTCTGTGCTGGTGGCGCTGTGGGGCTCCGGAACGATCCGTGTCCCCGGCTCTAACGGGGGAGGGGGCCGAGGCAGGGGGGTGGGCAGAGAAAGGTGGGGCACGGTTTGATCTATTGTATCTTTTCCTTTTCTCTGTATCAACAGTAACCACAGATCAGTTAGAAAGACGATTAAATTGTATCCCTGAAAAATTGT
Organism: Larus michahellis; assembly: GCF_964199755.1. Lineage (NCBI taxonomy): Eukaryota > Metazoa > Chordata > Aves > Charadriiformes > Laridae > Larus > Larus michahellis. The sequence continues at coordinate 16,723,824 of NC_133897.1, forward strand.
AGTGTTGCGTGAACTATGGCCCGGAACAGGCATGACCTCACCCTTTTGCTGGTTTGTGTAATGAAGCAGATTTTTTATTATTTTTTTTTTTTTCAATCCTGTACCCAGAGACCGGTTTTCTTCAGTAATGAGATTTTCGGCCCCACCCCCAAAATGATTTCACAGTGGCTGCAGATGAAAGGTTTAAAATGATTTTTACATACAATATGGAAGGCTTTGGTACACGTTTATTGTGCAACTAGTCCATTGTTTGCTTGTTGAGAAGTTAAAGGTTATATTCACCGCCGGTTATTAAACTATAGGGTCCCCCTTGCTCGTGTGCTTGCATATGCAGATTTCTTGTGGAGGTCTGTAGGAGTTTGGGTTGTCTATGAAGGTGGGATTGTAAAGAAAGGAAAACCTAACGTAATCCTTCAGATTGTAACAGGATTCACCTGATGTGGGTGGGTTTTTTCTTTCCTGTTGCTAACTGGAGCATGCGTTTTACATGTATTTATAAATAGATATATATATTAACGTGTGTTGTTTTTCTTTTGTTACAACCTACAGATCACCGCAGTTGTAAGTGCAGATGTTTTAGGAGGCTTTCTGCTAACATCCATATTAGGTGTTTAAGAACACAGAAGTGATTAATATTCTAAGAAGGTGGGTGGGAAGACACAGACAAGCCTATGATCAGAGCATATATTAGAAAACTCAACAGGTTCAGGAACAAATTCAACAATAAATTTAACACATTTTTAAGGAATCAATGTGCCTATTATTTTGGAGTGATATGAAGCTGATAATTTTAGGGACCTTTGTGTCTATTTTACATTTCAATGTCCTCATTATTTTCAAGGAATAAATTTGACAAATACTGGATGGTTTGAAACAGACTCTAAACTTCACATGAGCATTTTAATCTTCAGAAATGCATTTAGATTTTGTTTTTAAAGAAAGCTTGCTCATTAAATTATTTAGTTTTATGGAAACTGATACACAATTTCAAGTAGATGTCTATAATGGTGTCTGTCTTGTTTGTTTGTTTTTTGTTAAAGGAAGGTAAAACTTACTTCTATCTTAAGTAAATATAGTTTGTAAATTTCATCCAGTAAGAGACATCTGTATCCAAGAGAGCGGTCAGCTTTCACCATCCCTCCTCTATTAGACAAGATCTACTTTTATGAAGTCTTGGCTGGAGCACAGGGTCCCATTGGCCTGTGGCAGCGCAATGTGACCATTACATCTTCAATGTCCTGCTACAACTCTTAGGTCTTGAGGACAAGTATCAAGATATGGGCAAGTGTGAGAAAGTGTGGATTTTGGACATATTCCATCTCTGAGACCTGATCACTAGGCGACAAGGTTGGCACTTTAGGCGAAGCCAATTGTTATTGAATCTATCACCCTAATTATAAATCTTGGAGAATCACTGGGCTATTTACATCTGAGTAATTCTGATACAACTTTCATTTTCTTCTTTACATCATGTAGACCAATGTTCAGTTTGCTCATCTAGGGACAACAGTACTGAGCAAGTGATAAATTACTGAAGGTAATTTCATGCTTCTGCTCCTCTTGTCATCCTGGACTATGAAAGTGGTGATTTCTTGTGACTGCAGCCTGTGCATGCAGGCCATGAATGAACTGATTGCTAGTGATCTTGCTGCTCGGAGGCAGATTCTAGCTCACTGAAGTCAGCAAGAACATGAATGCTGAATAGAAACTTGCTTCACACTTGCTCTTTCACCCATTCAGTTGGGGCTACTCTCTAACATTGGTCATGGTTTTGCAACTTTGGTGCTGCGTCTGGTCAAAATGTCAGTTCTCACTCATATCAAGAAGTTATGAGAGGAGTGAAGTGATGATGTTTTGCAATTCAGTGGTTTTCTTGCTTCCTTTTTGAGCCATTGTTGAACAAGAAGTAGTTCCCAGGAGATGTGTTGCCAATAAGGAATAAGAATTGATTAAGATTTCCCATCCTCTCAAAGCTAAATAGCAACTAATTTACCTCCTGCATCTTCTGCAGAAATGCCTGGAAGAGTCATTATTGAGGGATGGCTCTGTCTTGATTGTGTGTTTTCCCCACCTTGCTCCTTCTGAAATGCCTGTGGAACACCAGGACCTAAACCATAAGAAATGATTTTTTTTCTGTGTTTTTTTTTTTTTTCTTGGTGGGTTTCTTAATTTTGTCCCCTGTCTATTCCTCCCATTCTAAGATGGCAAAACTCATAAATTTTTCTCTTAGTATAGTTTCTCTTTTACCTAGAAACTCTGTATAGACTCCATACACCTTTCAAAGGTATTTGGCTCTCCTGGCTTAGAACTATTTGAAGTATAGCATCCTACTGTAAACCAAATAAACTTTTTCCAAGATCTTAACTCATCCTGGCTGACCAAAATGTTCTGTGTGCCTTCATGACATTTCTCCAACCAATATTACTGGTATTACATACTCAAGTAAGAGGGACAGGGTAAAGATGGCTATCGTGTCTAAAATTGTCATAGAAGTGCAGATGTTTAGATCCCAGGCAGATTTAACCAGCTTCCAAACTTAGGCAATAATAACATGAAGACAGTTCCCCAGATGTCTGATAGTGGTATAAAAGGACATTGTTTGGGACTCGGTTCAAATAAAAGCCATAACTCCTGTTTCATTCACTCATCTGTCACTGTGTTCTCTATTTTCCTACAGGTGATAACATACCTTGACACCTGGGGCTCCTGGTTGTTCCTTTTGAGGGTTCTGAACTATTAATTGTTTCCTTGATTCAACACTCAACAAGGTTTCAGGAGGTGTGGGGGGAAGGTATCTTCACGTTCTGAACCTTGTGACATAGTCTTGTTTCTCACCTTTCTTATTTCATGACTTTGCTCTCTGTAGTACTCCATATCGTACATGTCAGCATCAAGTTATAGCAATGAATATTTTTTTAAAAAACTTGCTTCATGGGTCACCTGTTTCCCAGCTGTGAACAAAGGATGATATATTTCTTGCTTGCTTCAGATTCTCATCTTCTAGAAAGTTAGGTCCCTCCATACCTCTTCCAGACTGGTATTTGCATGTTTTTTCAGCGTTATGAAATAATCTGCTCTACCTCCTATATGCCAGAGGAAACTGCTCTGGCTACTGCATCCTTCTACTTTTTAGCATTCTTCATATTTTCCTCTTTTATCAGATAGCTCAGGGAGTTAATCCGTGTTGTAGTGAAGCTGTCCAAATCCTTGAGCCAATCCTAAATTTTAAATGCTTTAGTAAACATATGGATGTGGGGGAAGGGAATATCAATGCTTTGGAACAGAATTTCTCTGGCTTGCTGTTGTGAGCAACAAAGTATGCCTTGGACATGTGTGACCATATACCAGTGGCTTCAGCTCCCATGGCCTTCTCTATATTCTTAGCTAAGTCATCTTTCCAGTATATTGTGTTACCACTGGACTGTCCTTTGGCCCCAGGAGCAAGATAATACCAATACTATGAATTTCCTTAATAGGATGGTTTTTTCATAAATTCCCTACTGATAATAGTTAGAGCCTAAAATTGGTGGTCAAGATTTGACCCTTAAAGGAGGTATTGCAGTGCTTAAAAAATGAGTACATTTGATAAAAAATTATTCTTTCTGCTTATCTCCCTGTATCAACAACAGAGAGAGATGGGAACTAACAAATGACACGTGAGTACCAGCCTTCACTAGCTGTGCAGGGAGTTGAGATGCTGTTAGGGAGGTTCTGGCTGGTAAAGGGAAAGTTGCTGAGAGGCACACAATACTGTACAATAGAAAACATCAGTTATAGATGCCAGTGGCTATTGGTTTGTGCACCAGCAAAAATAGCAAGAGCTCTAAAAGTTAGGCTGTCTGTGGGAATGCAAACCTGGAGCAAACGGTTTCAAATGGTAGGACACTAACTTTCCATCTTCTGTTGTTGAAGACAATCTGGACCGCTTTGGAGTGAAAAATGCTAGGGAAAGGGAAAAGAAGGAGTTGGATTTTACAATATATTGAGCTGGCTGTCATCCCTGCTCCCAGGGCTACTTCATGGATTTTACTCAATAATGTTTAAATGTAAAATGTAGGAAGCCCCAGGAACAGTGAGCAGAACCAAGGAGCTATTACTCCCAGAGCAATCCTCTTTTTGTCAGGCTCCATTTTGGTTTTTCTCTGGGACCTGTGCTTACAAGTGTATGGTTAGATATCAAGGTAACGAGCCTGTAAAGTGGTGTTAACTCATGCTTCAATGGATTAACAGTAAACTATGCTTCTAAGTAAACTGGAATCACTGTATCGTAAACACTTAATGTAGAAATTTCTTCACCTGGCTTTAGAATGGTATTGTTAAATCCATGATTCGAGTCATTGAAAAGAAACAGTTCAAGTAAATCACATCTTTAGAAAACGAACAACAAAAAGAGCCCCACAAATTGAGATTTTGGATGTCTGCTGTGATAACAACCATATTTTAAACTTCACTGGTTATGCTGATCAGATCTAGTATTTATTAGAGCTAGTATGACTAGCTCCAATGTGAATGTCCTTAATCAGATAAATCCCACACCCCAATGTTTGCTTATTCTGACTCACGCATGATTTAGGTAGTGAAAAGGTAGCTCTTAATCTTCTCTCCCCTTCAGAGCTTTAAGAAACTTCCTCACTGGAAGCAAGACTTCCCTTGTCTCACATGTGCCTGCATGTTGAATATTCATTAACATAAATAAGAGAGAGTTTTCCATGTTTATTCAAACAGGCTACAAAAAGCAGGTGACTTGGATCTGTCTTTCAGCACTATAGGCATCCCCTAGGTCCTTTATCTGTTTACTAAGAATCTCGGTGCTTCCATAACCTGATGACTAAAAGTATAAATTTCTTGGAAGGGTCCTTTTACCTGACAGCTTTTCATCTGTAATGCCAGGCATAGATAGGGTGTGTTACCTGGATGAATTAGTTCAGAGTTTTTTCTTAAGAAAGTTTAAAATTTTATTTCAAATGTTATAATGCAGAGCAGTTCTGTTATTTGTGATGGTCTTAAAGGTATCCATACAAGACAGAATATCTTTATGCCTTTAGACAATGTGATTGTGTATTCACAATTCAAGAAAAGTACCACAATCAGCATCTTTTAAAGAGAAGACACGCTGGATAACAGAGGGGAAAAAAATCTTACACCTGATGACTCCATATACACATATTCTGCTTGGCCCATATCCATTTATAATCACATAATGAATGAAGAATCTGTAAGAAAGTATTCTGATTTCTTTTGTCATCTCTGAATCAATTTCAAGCTAAAAATTTGGTATGGCAGGAATCTGTGGAACTTGGAAGCTCTAGTCAAGCAGACTTTCAGATGAGCTACTTTAATGTGAGAAACTATCTCCTGTGTTCTCCACCGACTTTCTTTTTTTTTTTTTCTTTAATTATGTCATGTCCTTTTGTGCTAACACCCTTCTTGAGTTGCTTACAAATCAGATGAAGTTCAGCAGACTTGTCACTTGTGACCAGTAGCTGGCTTGTGCACAGGCCCCTGTGATAATGACAGTGGTCTGTCTTCTTCTCTTGGACAGGTCAACAGAGCGCCAGACAACAGTAAAACTAACACCGTATTTAAAAAGAGAGTGAGAATGGAGTGTCTGTATTGGTGAGGGAGTGAAAGCTTTAACTGCTTGTACTCTAAATGATTTGAGAAAACTGTTTTCCACTTGGTTGTGCTTCTCAGGGTGCCCCTACACCAGACTTGAGGATTTCATGGGGGGGAGAATAAAATGCCAATGATATCACATGAGCTTGGGTCTTCTGAGCTCACCTACGTTAGTTACATAGAGAAAATAATCTAATATGATTTCTTTATCTTTCTTCTTCAGGAAACTTCATATTTCCATCTAAACAAAAATATTTTCCCTTTCAACATCTGCCCAACTCTCAAGTTTTTTGCATTCCCCAAACATTGAAAGACCTCTGAAAATGTATTTTCTTCAGGTTAACCCTGTCAGAGTTTTCCATTTTTATGCTGATACTATCATTTACAAAAAAAAAAAAAAATCAAAACACTCAGATCAGTTTTGTGTTCAGATCTAGCCTCCTCTGCTGGATACACATATTCGAACTTAGTTCATTAGCTTTCTTCACTAAAAAGCCCCCAGTGTTATTACTTAGAGCTTTCTGAACTGTGTATCTAAGTGTTAGGTTATAAATACGATCATGATTAATTTGTATCCCAGGATACAAATAATATCTCTATAACATTCTACCTTATGCATTATTTAAAGTATAAATCAAACTAGTGTGTAGTGTAAAGGAATCAACATCTGAAGTTGAAAGATATTTTTTTTGTGTGTGTGTTCTTGGAAACCAATAACATCGGACTTTTGAAATCCAAAAGCTGAGTAACTTGTGGGTTTTTCCTTTTATCTTAAGTTTTTTTCTTTTTATCTTAAGTCAAGATGGTATAGACTGTATTAGATACTTAGTGACACAATCCTTTTGATTTGGTCTGGAGGTACATAGGTAGATCTCACTAACATCACCAAAAAAAAAAAAAAAGTTTGACCACCCCCCCAATCTAAACATATGCAGTAGGAAATGCCTCTTCATTCCATGATGAAAGTAGACTTCCCTGCACCAAAAGACTTCTGAGCCTAGCTAATTCCTATCTCGGTATAAATCAATGTTTTCCTGAATTGCCTGAAGCAGACATACTACTTTCATTCTGATTCAGGAACTGCAATTTAAAGCATTTGATGTTATAGGGTAGATATCGGACTAGAACTCCACATTATTTAACATCAGCAATATATAGTTCTGAAGTTCTGAAAATACCCGGTCATACTATCCTGAAGCTCTGAAGCGCTTGAAACAATTTTCATAGGTGGACTTGTAAGACAGCAATCCTATCTTGGGTGTAAGGTGTTAAAGTAAATTATTTATTTTTAAAGGAAAATTTAGAAAGTTAGAGCATACAAGCTTACCTGGATTGAATTTGCTGTATATTTGCACACACATGGAGCCATGCAATTAACAGCGTAGCGGTAAGCTTTCTAAAGTTATGCAAAGAAGTGTAGCTTGTCCCCAGTGTGCTCCTTTATCCCTGGTTAGCGGGTGACCACTGGCAGCCTAAGGTTCACGTCGTGGTGTGGGGTGTGTTGTGTGTTGGTGGTGGGCATTTTTTGTTCGGTGGGTTTTGCCTTAAGGGTCAGCTGAAGGATTCAGGACTGTGTCCATCACTGTGCCTACCGTCAAATCTATATACAACCATAATTTCTCTGTTTCTGTTCTACATTTTTAGCCTTTTGCCTTATCCTATGTGGAATGTCAGTCTATACTTAGCTCTTTGTTTCTTTGATTAATGAATTAGCAGTTCTGTTGGCAAGAGAAGGTGGGGCTTTTTTATTTGGTTTGGGTTTTTGTTTGCTTAGGTTTTGGGTTGGTTTTTTGGGTTTTTCTTGGGTTTTTTTTGTTTGTTTTGTTTTGTTTTTGCAAGCCCAATCCTTTGCATTTCCATCAAGAAAAGGATAAGATTTTTGCCCTTCTGCCAGTCCTTCTACTGGAAATACATAATTATACAATTAAGTTCACTTGACTCAGAAATTATTCATGTGTTATAAACCAATGTTTGCAGAAGTCCACGCCTACGTAAGAGGTGGCTAGCCTGTCTGCCCAGCTCAGATTTTATTTACCATAATGTTTTAGGGTAATTAGCATGAAAGAATAAATTGTGATTTTAATATTATTATTGTTTTGTATTTCAGAATACAAAATATTTTGGATAAAGTTTAAAAAAAACCCAGAGCATAAAGTCAGACATTTTTGGATTTATCTTTTTTTTTTATTTGCAAAAAGGTTACATTTTAAAACTTTGTCTGTCTTACTACTTGTTCCACAAAATAATCTTTTAGGATTGAGTTGCTGGAGAAGATGACTAAAGCAAGAATTCAGGGTGTGTCTAGCATAATATTTTGGAGGGAATACACATTATGGAATGGACGAGTAAAGGAGAAACTCGTAAATCACTTATCTTGCAACCCTTACAATTCTTAGGATAACTATTCTGAATCTGGTAACACGTACTCAGGGAAAGATACCTTTCAATACAGAAGAGTCTTTGTGTTTTTACCACTGCTGTATCTAACAAAATAACTGCTTCTGCTGTTATGTGTTTTCCCTACATGCATAAGAACTTGTGTCCTGAAGAAGCCATGTAAAGGAAGCTAATTTTTTTCTACAGTACCAAAAAAACTCCCACAAACCCTTTGTACTTTCAGATAAATTTTAGGCAAGAGAATGATAAAATGGGCTCTATCTGTACAGGTGATTTCAGGACAAATCTTGAGTCTGTAAAATAATAATCCTAAATCATTAATTCCTCTTGCAGTCTTTCTGCTTCTCCTATGGGGGCAACTGCCTCACCATCTTTAAGTCGCAAAAGTAGAAATGTGGTAAAAGCTTTCTCTGTTTCTCTGTTAGCTTTGTTTCTTCAAAGTAAGAGAATTGGTGGCTAGTGGCTTTTCCTCCCCTTCTGGATATAGCTCTGTGGCATAACACCTTTCAGGTTCAGACAGTTTCCCTGAGGATGTTGGACTCTACTTTTGAATATGTATGGCTGACAACACATTCCCCACGTAAGATTATGCCATTAAATTGGCATCTAAGTCCTTTCACCCATACACGGCGATGTGTCATCAGTATGAAAGAAAGTAAGAAATGCTTCATTTATAGATTAGTTCAGACACTAGTCTTGTAGGCAAAGGTTTTCAAATATAGCATATGACAGTGTATTACTGTTTTGAGTGCATATTAAATTGCATATACGGTTTTATTATATTCAAATCCTTTTTGCGCATGACTTATCACACCAGACTGCTGCATTCTGTAGCCTTCACAAACTGGATCATGTGAAGGAAGAGGGCAGCGGCAATAAGCTGTAGCTATTGGGGGAAGATGACTTCTAACATGGATCTTTTCAAGTGGCTTTTCTTCTGATTTATGTAGTTGGGTTTTTTTTCTGAGTTGTTAACGTATCTTTTCCAATTCCCACTTGGTACTCAGTGCAGCTTCAGGAGCAACTGTGCTGATACAAATGAAGGGGGAATGGAGCTATAGAGGAAAAAGAATAAACAGCAAAGCAGAAAGCGGGACCACAGTATCTTAAACCAATGTTGTTGACAAAGACAACACACTAAAAAGTGATAGTCTCATGGGGAGAGCCTGAGAAATGACAGAACTATTGTTCGTTTCGGCCTATCTTGTTTTTGTTAGTATTACCTAGTGCAAAATAATGCTGCCTTGTAATTTCATGCATGTAGTCTTAAAATGTGAAACCCGTTGATCACATGGCAATTCCTTACCCAGTTTGAAGCATGGCTGCTTGCAACAAAGTGTTAAAACTTCAGATGTTGTTGCAAGAAAGCCAACTTCTGTGTTTCTGTTCTGAAAGTTCAGGACTCAGCTAGTTTTGTAACGCTGCTTTACTGGTCATTTCATGAACATACTGCTCATGAGAACAGCAATCATTGGTTTTATAGTGGTGCGTGCTTGTGTTTAATGCCTCTGAGCTGCTAGTTTTACCAGGCTGTTAGATCTTCAAATTTAACTATTTTTTTTTTTTAGGCAGCTTCGGAATCTAAAAGATCATGTTTACTTACTAGCTGTTGAACTGTAACAGAAATATAAGATTAAATGCAGTATTATCCCTTCTCATCTCTATCTGACATTCTGCAGTGTAAATTGGAAGTGCTTACAAAAAGGTAACTAGAAGATTTGGTGCTGCAATACATGTACCTACAAGTTCACTACAGAAACAAAATTAATATATAAAAATATATAAATGACAAATTACTTTCCCCTCATTAACACAAGAATTGAGGAAGAGATTTACTTGGTCACTGCTTCAAATTATGATTCAGAAAGGACTTCAAACAAACTTTGTACCTATTGCATCTCGACCAATAACACCTAAAATAACCAATATCATACCATTCTTTGAGATGCCAAAGCTATGAACCACTAAATTATCTTTCAAAAGAATGGCAGAAGTCATCACAAGGGCGTTCTACACTGGTTTTGTAGTATGGTGTCTGAACTCTTTAAATATGACATATCCATTATCTCTTTTAAAAGAGGCAGTTGACACCAGCAAATAAGGTGAAATTCACTATGAATTACATCAGTTCATTTATGGTTGAAATCTTCATGCTGTTAAGATAATTTCTATATGTATCTACTTACTACTGGACTGTGACATTTTATAAAATAATGAAGAACCTCTAGTGTCATATTTGCCTACACTTAGCTCACTTTAAAACAAACTCCAGGTAGCTTGCTGAGATGATTTTAAAAAATATAGATCCTGTAATGTTATAAAACATAAACAGCAAAAGGTAGCTGAGAAGCAAATTTGAATAGAAGTATCACTAGCAAATGTAAAACAGGAACACACGTAATACACAAAATTCATAATAGCTTACTACAGATCAAGAGAGCCACCTACATCTTTCCAAATACCCCTAAAAGTAAGTCATTCTGGAAAGAAACATGAGTACGGTAACTTCATAATATGTCATTTCTTAATACTTGATTACTGAAAGTGGGGGGAAACTAGACCAGTGATACTTTTTATCAGTTCAGAGTAGTCAGGATTTGTGGAGATAAAAGGCAAAAAACAGGTCAACAAAATTGCTATATAAATAAATGATGAGTTAGTGAGCTCTACAATAGTAGAAGCAAGGTGTAAAGTAGTCCCAGAGTGAGAAAAATGAAAAATTGCAAATATTTATGGAAATGTAAGTTAGCGTATAGTTTGGTGTACTCATCATGTTCCTTAGTTTATGAAAATACAGTATTCTGTGTGTAAGAACTATTTTTCAATGGCTGGCAAATGAGAATAACATGCTCTGTTTTTAATTGTTGACTGTTACAGTTTTAAGTAGGTACAAGAAAATTATGGCCAGAGAAAATGAATGTATATAAGGAGTCAAATGTACTTGATTTCTAATCCCATTTTGACTCTGGATTTCAGTGTATGATTATTTTGGGGGTGAGGGGAAGGAAGGAAGAAAGCTTAAAAAAACAAAAGCAAACAAAACTTCCTCTTCCAGTGAGGCTGGAGAGTGGAATGACTTCAAATGTTCACTGTTAATACTATGTATTGCTGTGGATAATGATTTTCTCAAATAACAGGCTTTCCTTGAAAGTAGAACAATAGAAAACCCATGTATGCAACATTAGCTTTTATATTGTACTTTATTTCAGCCTTTAACTCCTTTATTTTATGCTTGCCTATATATATATATATATTACTTATTGGAGATAAACTAATATAAAAAAGAGAGAAAAAAAATATATAAAAAAGTTGTTTTTTTAAAAGTTGAACAACTGTATCCTAGAATTTTATATCCTTAAAATACAGAGCTGCTTGATTCCAGAAAGCACCAAAAATGACACCCAGTTTAACCTATATGCCCTTTATGCATGGCTATTTTGTGACTAGAACCAATGATTGCTGTTAGAATGGGAGACAGTATGAACCCATGTTTGGAAGACTAAAACTCATGCTTAAAGAAACTACTGAAAGTCTTTCTTTGACTCAGAGAGGTTTTAAGTCACAAAACTAAATAAATACTAACATTTCTAAAAACTTGTCCAATAGTAAATGTGTAAAAACTTGTCAAATAGAACTTTCAATACAAAGTAGCAAGTTAAGTTTTTTGGGGCTCACAAACCTGAGTTAGATGACACCACAGGAGACCTCTTTCTGTACCTGTATGGATCAAGTTGTAGATCTTAGCCCTTAATGCTCAATCTGAATTTAGTATTTTTGAATGTATATTGAAATGGTTATATTTACCACCTACATACCTGATGTACAAAGTTATTTCATTTCAGTAAACCTTTTTAACTAAGTATTTTGAGATCATAAAAAGATAAACCTTAAAGAGATGTCTCCAATGTTAAAGATCTAATTTCAGCGGTTTTAACAAAAAAAAAAAGCACTTCAAAATGCTGTATTCATTATATTTCAGTTACCTTACAGTTCATTAGATTTTAATTTTTAAAATGGACATATAGCACTTTAGTACAACAAAGAGTCTACACCTACTGATTTCTTCTTCTTTTTTTCTCTTTTTTTTTTCCTACTGAGAGCTAACAGAGTATTTTGGTCATAATGCAAAACATACCAATTTTACATTAACTTATTGTCATAGTGCAGCACTGATGTCTACAAACGTAATGTAAGCGTTTTGGTAAATGCTACAGAATGACAAAACTTAAAATATATCTGCATATCATAACTGAAAAGAAGGTAAAATAGAAACATCATTATATCTATGTTCTACACTTTTTCGTGTTATCACCTTTACAGAACAGAAATTAGGGCTGATGTCACATTGTTTTCAAATATCACACTTTTCATCTTACTAGCATATTAATTTAGGTAATTTTGAGGACAAACTTCTGCTACAAAATAGTTAAATGCAATCTATTTTATTGCCAAAACATTAAAAGCTGATGAGTCTAAGAGTTTCAGGCCAAAACTCTTTCTTAATGCATTCTGTCCTGTTTGTATCCAAATATTATTGTCCATTCTGCTTGTTCTGCACTTTTCTCAAGCCTGTGGTAGGGTTAGAAATGCATAGGTCAATTAAGGACAAGTTTAAACTTGAATATTCTTTCTTTATGGTTCAGGATATTTTCTATACTTCACTTTTCATTATGTATTGTTTTTCTTTCATCAGTGGAAGTGGAAAGTTATATTTAATGGCTTTAATTTTTGCTTAGCTGCCAGGTATTTCATTTTCATTTACTGTTTCAGGTCAAAGCTAATCTATGATAGCAGGGGGGTTTTTTGTTTGGTTTTCTCTCCTTTTTTTTTTTTTTCATCACCTAATCTATCTGCTAGTTGCATAAGCTAAATTATTCAGTATTTGTGGAAAACTCTGTAGGTGTTTTATGTGCAATTTATTTTAGGAGTACTTTAGGATTACTTATTCTAACTAGTGTGTGCTTTACGCTTTAAAATCAGCACAAAAAGCAATATGCAATTTTAACATTTGGTTCTGATGTAACTACTGAAATACAAATGAATACTGTGATTCTGTGAATACAGTGATATTCCTTAGTTCATGCCACTCTCCTTTAAAAAGAAAAAAAAACCAAAAAAACAAGCAAACAACAAAACCCAACCAACCACCCTCCCTTAAAAAAAAAAAAGCTTTATTCTCCCTAGCAGCTGCCTTCTGCTGCATTACCCATTTGCAGTACAGACAGAATTTCCTGTCCCAGAGAGGTTGTGAAGCTAAATGGCTTGCAGGTGAAACAGTTTGGGAGACCTTTGGGGAAGTCAGGCATGCAAATAGTTGGCTTGCAACTGCTGTTAACAACTGCATCTAGCAATAGTTCATCCAGTGGCTAGGAGCTGGTTAAGGTTGAGAATGGTGGTATTACTATTAAAGAGGTGATGCAATTAAAAAAAAAAAAAAGGCTTCTGCTTCTATTATAGATATATCAGATTTTAAAAACTACTAAGCAAACCAAAGCTTTTCTAATGCTTTTGTTACATTTATGTCCTATTTCTGAAAGTTCTATTTCCCAGGAGTAATGTGATAGAGAACAAGTTCTGTCTACTGATTCTCATACAAGCACAAAACTACAATATTTTGCTTTAAAAGTAGAGGGGAAGCTTAAATTCAAACAAAACACAATTATCTCACACTTTTTAATGAACCTAAACATATCTTCAGGAAGGGGCATTTCTGATGTAACTATAGAACTAGAATTACGTTATAAGTTAATGCAAGAATGTAATATGTATAAGTACATGAAGGGTTCCTTAACTAGGTAGCTCTAGCATGGCCTGGGAGAAAGGGGTTTTGACACTTTTATGGCTGCGCTGTGACGACCCGGCCCGGCATGTGGAGACATTAACTGAGACTCTGAATTTCCTATTGCTTGCTTATAGCGGAATACTGCATCAATTTAATCAAATCACCGAGGCATAAATGAGCTTACCTAATGAGACACGCTCAAATTGGTTCTAACCTTTGCTTGTAGTGAGCTCGCTTGAACGGGTAACTGGTAACTTAAATCCAAGCAAGGGTTAAAGCGCTTCACGTGTCTGCACTTCGCTACGGGCCCAAGTTGCTGAAAGCCTCAGAGAAACAAGCTGGAAATACTGTTGTGGAGGTTCTCACGGTTCCTCGCGTTTTCAGGGAGGTGCCCGCGTTTCTCCTTCATTTAGCGCGAATGCGAACCCGGGGCGCTGATGCGGGGCGGGACCCGGCCGGGCGGGCAGGTGCTGCTGAGGGGTCCGGAGGTGCCGCCGCGGGGCTCGGGAGCGAGCCCCCTGAGGCGAGGAGCGCTTCTCCCTCCCCGGGCGGCCCCTCAGCCGTCCCGCAGCCGGGCCGCTCTGGGGGCCGCCGCCCTCGAGGGGAACCGGGCGGCCGGCTCGGGGTAAGTTCAGCGCTCGGGGGCGACCATCCTTCGGTGCGGCCCCCGGAGTGAGCGGAAAGCTCGGGACCGGCGCTCTCCCGCTCCTCTTCCCCGCGTTCCCTGTAGCTAGCAGGCTGTCAGGGAAAGGCGCTGCTCATTTTACCTCAGGGAAGGGGGACCGGGGGCCAGCCGAACCGCCTTGTCCCCACAGGCGCGGAGCCCGCCTTCCACGGCGCAGCTCCGACGTAGGCGGGCACGCTGGGGAACGTCCTGGCTGCACGCTGAGGAAAAGCTCCCCCGTTTCTCCCCCACTCCCCAGGCGAGCCGGGGTCCCGCGGGGAGCGGCGGCGCACGCCTCCCGGCCGCTCCGAGCCCTCCCGCGCTCCCGAGCCCGCGCGGCCGTGCCCGCGCTGCGCGCGCTCTCCCCCGGGCGGCGCTGTGCCCGCGCCCCTGCGCGATGCAGTGTGGGAATGGCTGTGGCGCTGGGGTTGGCTGAAAGAGGCGGCCAGTCGAGGTTTAATGTCCGCCATGTTGGCCGTGGCGTATTGAGCGGAGACGGAGCGGCGGAGGAGAGAAGCCAGCGCCCAGCCCAGCCGCGCCAGCCGGCGCCGCCGGGCCCCGTGTCGGAGCGCGCCCCGCCCTGCCGGGGGAGCCCCGGTCCCTCCATGAGAGCGCTCGGCGGGGTCCGGCTCTCAGCTCGGAGCGCTCTTGCTGTCGCCCCCCCCTCCCCAGCCGGAGCCGCCATCGCCGCCTAACATGAGCAAACTGTCGTTCCGGGCCCGGGCGCTGGATGCGTCCAAGCCGCTGCCCGTCTTCCGCTGCGAGGACCTGCCCGACTTGGCCGAATATGCCTCCATTAACCGGGCCGTGCCGCAGATGCCCACGGGCATGGAGAAGGAAGAGGAGT
Source organism: Larus michahellis (assembly GCF_964199755.1). Taxonomy (NCBI): domain Eukaryota; kingdom Metazoa; phylum Chordata; class Aves; order Charadriiformes; family Laridae; genus Larus; species Larus michahellis. The sequence continues at coordinate 16,739,130 of NC_133897.1, forward strand.
CGGTACGTGAGACCCCCCCCCCCCCCTCGGCCGGGTCCCTCCATCCCCCCCGCACCCGGGGCCCCCACCTTCGCCTCTGCGCAAGCACAAAATGGCCGCCATCTTCTCCCCGCTCTCCCCGCCCGCCGGGAGAGGGGGGGAGAACCTGGGGAGGGAAGGTGCCGAGCCCGGCGGCCCCTTACCGCGCCTTCCCCCTGCGCTTCTCTGCGACCCCCTCTGCCCCCCGCCCGGTCCCCGCCGGGGCTGGCGGCCCTGTCGCCGGGGCCCCCGAAAGGCACAAAGGGGGTCACGTGACACCGCGGGCGGCCGCCATTTTGTCTCTGGGTTCTTGGGCCGGGCCTGGTGCGGCAGCGGCGGGGAGACGGGCCCTGGCGGCGCTGCTGCCCGCGATGCCCCACCGGGTGGCGCTGCCGAGCCGCCCGCCGCCGCCGGGGGCGCGGGGAAGTTGTGGCTGCGGGCGCGGGAGCGCGCCTGGCGGGGGAGCGGGGAGGAACGGGCGGGCCCGGGGAGCCGAGCGGGGCCCGCTGCTGAAGCGTTGTCGCCTTTGCCTCCTCCTGACGGGTGGTGAGGCTCGGGCCGCCGCCGAACTGCTGCAGCCAGAAGTTAGCTCTGCCTTGCTAGTGTAGTTCTTATTTGCGGTCAGAAATAGAAGGTGGAAGGGTTTCTGTTTAGACTGAAAACCCCAGAAGCGCCTTCAGAGGCAGGTGTGATGTAAGTAAAATTGTGATGTTCACTATGCGGAAATACAGAAGTCAGTACTGAAGTACTACTCAAAGTAAGAAAATCCGAGTTTGGAGGCCGAAAATCTATCCCTTCCATCTCAGTTTTGCTGTCTGAGTGGAGAATGAAACTTAAACCGTTTCGAACTTCAGGATCACTTAATCATGCACTCAACACGTTCCAAGATAGGTATAACATTCAATAGTTGTTATTGCTGAAGACTCCTGCTGAAGTGGGTTATTTGTTATTTTCACTATTTGCAGATCTTTAGTTATTTGCTTATTATAATGTTTTCCACATATGTGCATTAAGCACAGCAAATAAGAGAGAACTGTAGAAATACAGTTATGTAAACAGGTTTTCAAATGTAGTGATAAGAACAAACATGGCAATTTCATAGTCTTGGGTTTTGCTAGCTGTCAGGCTTCCATTGTCCTTCAGGGATGCTCAAGGCCAGGTTGGATGGGGCTTTGAGCAGCCTGGTCTAGTGGGAGGGTCCCTGCCCATGGTAGGGAGGTTGGAATTAGATGATCATTAAGGTCCCTTCCAGCTCTAACCATTCTGTGATACTAAGATGATAGGCTGTAAGGTTCCTGTTTATATTTCTAGATGTAGCAAACTTTGAGTTACTTCTCTAAAACTTGAAATGCACTTACCTTCTTAAAACATAGTCTTTTCTTTGTGGCACTAAGTATTCGGTTAACTCTAACCGAATCTGTGAGTTTTTATGAAATGTCTTAGAATCATACATCATAGTCTTCAGGCTGAGTGATTTCTAGAGAGTAGTACTCTTTGCATGTTGTTGTTGTCTACATTCAGTAACTATTCTCTCAGCCTTTTCTAGTGTAACTGCCTACAGTTTTAACATAATTTACTATTTCCAAGTCCTGTGCAAGTCATAAGTTGCTTTAAACATCCACTAAAATGTACATTGTGAAGTGTGGGGGGTTTTTGTTGGTGGGTTTGGTTTTTTTTATGGTTTTGTTTTGGTGGTGTTTGCTTCCGTGAAATGAAGGTGCGTAGTAGTATTTAAGCAGTAGGCAGCTGTACTTAGATGCTTGTGTTTCTTTTGATGCAGTAGATGTGCTCTGAAACGGTATCTGTAGATTCTGAATATGAAAGAAAGCATCCTTAATTTCCACTTGTACCAGAATTTTAAATTTTGTTATGTTTGCTATGATGCTTGCTTGCTGAGGTCATTTCTCAGTTAAAGTAAGCAAGCGGGCATACATGCTTTTATTTATGTAGAAATGTCTGGTTGCTATCTTTCTCTTTTGCTGTTTGCCTGGCAGTTGCAAGTTTTCAGGCTAGAAAATTACATGGGGCAACTATATAGGCTCCATAAACCCAGAGATATATGTCCTGGCTAAGGAAAAGTCATGGGCAACAGAGTGTTAATTATAAGACTTGTTTCTGTGGTTAATGTGATGCTTTTGTTTACTAAATCTAGCTTTGAGGGTTAAGCTTCAGAACTGTAGATGTAAGTAGACACTTCCCACAGTTAAAGTTTACTCATGCCTTTGTTTTAAATATATGTGTACACATACAAACACACATCCCCAAGAAAAATTTGCCTGCCATCAGTAAACACAGGTGTTTTCCTGAGTCTTTTTTGTATATTCTTACATAAAATAGTTGATGTTAAACTCTTCCCCCTTCTTATTTCTGCAGACTTGCTAAGTTTCCTCCTTGCCTTTTGTTGCCCTAAAAAGCTTTCTCTTCAGTTTTACATAGGTGTTGACAACAGAGAGATGTGGTTGCTCACTAAAGTTACGGCAAACCTCACAGGTTTAATATCCCACTACATTCTGTTTCCCACACTTCATGCCATGGAGGATTTAGGAAAGTTGGGAGTTGTTTGTGTTACGTAGCACTTGAAGACTTGAGTTAGAGGTTTTTTTCCCTATTACTTACGAAAATAAGAGATATTTTGTATTACCCATTTCTTTACACGTAGATGGGAAAGTGTCCATAAGAATCTGGGGGGAGGGGGCAGGTTCAACTAGTGTCAACAGGCATTTATAACTATTTTATAAATAGAATTCTGACATTGCCTTGAGTTTTGCATAAATGTAATTTTAAATGAACACATATTTTGAGTTAAGAGTTCTCCTCTTGACTAAATAACTTTCCCTAGGGAAAAATGCAATCAAAGAGATTTAATATTCAAGCATCAAATCACAAGATATTTAAATGACTGATTAGTGTTTTGATGCACAAAAAGGAATCTATTTTCCTTCCCTTTCATTTTATCTTTCTCCCATCCTGTTCCTACAAAGAGTAAATACGGAAAATAGTACATCTTCGTTATTACAACTGGAAACTTCAGTTTAGCAGTCGTGTTCTCTGTAAGAGTCTTCTGAAGGAAAAACAATCTTGCTAAGTCGATCTGAGTTCTAAAATATGCAATTGATAAGAAGGATATAGTAACTCTTTAAAAAGAAGTGGCTGCTAGGGGCCTTAAAGTGATGTTAATTTTGTTAACAAGTAGAGTATACCTTTCTGCTTAGTAAGTCATGACTTCAGTTAGTGGTTTTGTTTGGAGGTGAAAGACTATAGTAAAAAGCTCCTTGGCATGCACACAGTGGTACTTGGAAGTTATCAACTGATACTGTGTTCTGACAGTTGGTTTAGCTCCCAAGTTTCTAGGGTAAACACATTGTGGCTGTTGCCAAGTCTGTTGCTAAATCTAAGAAACTAAAAACTATGAGGAGACGTATGCATCTCTAAAAAAGAAGAGCCTTCGAAATGTAATGGCATTTCTTATCCAACACTAAACATTCCCTGTATTACTCAAAATCCTGTTTTTGAGCAAAACATCCTTAGCACTGTAATTCTGAGAACTAGACAACAGACCACTGTTAATAATACAGTAATGTCCGTTTGGCTAACAAGTCCATTTTAATTTGTAACTGCCTGAAATAAAGTAGATGGATTGGATTTGTTTATCCTTTGTCAATGATTTTTTTTAAAGGTGTTAATTTGTGTGGCCTGTTGTTTTGTGTTTTTGAGGGGGGGTGTTGCGTCTCTTTTTCTTGAATTGGAAATTCAGATTCTAGACTGAAAGGAGACAGCTGGAAAACCAGAGCAGATAGTTATTTGAAGTAAAATGCTTTACTGAAAAAAATAAGACAGACTGAAGCTTTTTGGAAATATTCAGTAACTTATGTTTCAGAAAGAAAGTATGCCTAGCTTTATGGGCGTCCTAGATTTGATGGCCGGCCTTCAGTCAAACCAAGGAAAACTACGCTTGTTTTCCCTTCTTTTTTCTAAAAAGAAAGGAGATAGGACACACACTGTATTCCCAGGCTCTAGGTTCTCTTAGATAAAAAAATAGAAACTTAGGGGGGTTTTGATTGAGACTTTGTAGATAACTTAAAAAAAAGGCGTTCAGAAAATTATTGTGAATATCATTGGTTTGTTGTGTTTGGGTTTTTTTCAGAGTTAAGGAAAAAGCAAAAAGCCATGTGTTTGAAGTACCTCATATCAACATTTTTAAGGCATATTTAAAATGCCAGGAAGTGTGAAATTCTTAGCTGAAGCAATGCCTCAACAAAGATTAGTGTGTGAGCAGAGATACTTTTAAAGTGTCCTGGTGTACATCAGAGAAATGAATTGTCTAAATAGGAAAATACGGATATGTTGACGACATTTCCATAACTAATCACAGTGCCGTGGGTATGGGAATTAGGGGTTGAGGGATTTTTTTGTTACATTTTTTCCTTGAGTGAGTTTGTTATCCTCATGTAAATGCTGATATTACTGTGGCCATACTAAGGTTTTGGTTGTTACATTTCTGTTTAGTCTTGTGCATGTTCAAGTTTGTTTAGGTTTAGATGCACATTTTCTGTCAGGTAAACTTTACTAAATCCCGGTGTCTCTGTCCTTGGTGTTGAGGCAGCGGAGAGAGAGAATCGAGTGGTGAGAGGTCCTGTTACTTCACTGTATTACTCTTAACTCCCTCTTCTAAATAAGACCATGGTCCAGTGGTTAATCTTTGTCCTCATCTTAACTCTGGAGTAGCAGCTTTCTTGTTCTACAAGATTTCTGCCAGACTGATGCACTATGTGGAGTTCTGTTCTTAAGGTTCAAAGTTTAAAAAAGCTTGCTTTCTAATTTTAGTTAGTGTTGCTAGTGGCAGATAGAAGAATTAAGCACCCAGAGGCTGAAATTTTAAGCTCATATAAGTTCATTCAGTTCTTACTGTTTTCCTTTGTATATGTGTTATGATGTAACTAACAGGTTGCGTGGAAGGTGGAATTAAGTCTGTATGCGCAATTGTCATCTGTAAGTACTGTCATACTGCGTTACCTGGTATTTGAGCAAACTGTTGAAATAGTTTAAAATGTACTTTTGATCTCTTTAAATCCACAGTTGTAGTTGTCTTCCCTGCCTTAGCTTTGGGGATGTTTAAGAAAATCTTATTTGGTAAAATTTCATTATAAGACATAATTTTATTTTTTTTTGCTGATATCAGCATGAATTGTCATTATTTGCTAAATGCTATGAAAACCCTGGTGAACATAACCCAATGTTCATTCAAATGCTTCGGAACACCTTAAACGTATATAATACAATGTTTCTTAATGTACCAAAGCACTGCTTGGTTAATTTCCCATTTACCCAGTTTGGGTAGGCTCAAGGATCACATCCTCTCCATAAAACTGCCTTGAGCACAGCTACCTTAGATCTCTTCCAAGCAATACCTGTTCAGAAAATATGCCTTTCTCTTCCCAAATCTATGCTGGAGGCATTGGGAAGCTACCGTGTCTGGATTTTCTTGCTGCTGAAACAGCTGCTTTTACCTTATCAAGGAAAAAAGCTGTCAAGGAATGTACAAGAAAGGACCTATATATTGTCATCTAAGACATGATGAATTTAAAAATGTGTGAAGTAAGCGTATAGCTGAGGTGTAGCAAGTAACTGTATGAATGGTCTTGAATTACACACATACATTTCACTAAAGGTCCAATAGTCTTTTTTTTTGTTCATTACATTCTTGGAAGTTTAAGGAACTGCATTCTCTGTGTGCCTCCTAGAAGTATGTAACTGAACTGCATTCAGTTTTGGGCCTCTCACTACAAGAGGGACATTGAGGTGTTGGAGCGTGTCCAGAGAAGGGCTACAAAGCTGGTGAGGGGTCTGGAGGACAAACCTTATGAAGAACGACTGAGGGAGCTGGGGTTGTTTAGCTTGGAGAAGAGGAGGCTGAGGGGAGACCTTATCACCCTCTACAACTACCTGAAAGGAGGTTGTAGAGAGATGGGGGCTGACCTCTTCTCCCTGGTGACAAGTGATAGGATGAGAGGAAACGGGTTCAAGTTACGTTAGAGGAGGTTTAGATCGGATATTAGGAAACATTTTTTCACTGAAAGGGTTATTAAACATTGGAATAGGCTGCCCAGGGAGGTGGTGGATTCACCATCCCTGGAGGTGTTTAAAAAAAGGGTAGATGGGGCACTTAGGGACATGGTTTAGAAGTGGCTTTTGTCAGGGTAGGTTAAAGGTTGGACTCGATGATCTTAAAGGTCCCTTCCAACCTCAGCAATTCTATGATTCTATGATTTTCTGCTAATTGAACAACTGTTTACTCTTAAGTACTCTTAAAATAACCACTACCTTGCTGATGCACAATTCACTGTTACTAAGTGTTTTAGAATCTCGTAGGGGCAATCAGAATTATATGAATGTGAAATCATAACACGTACTGTCACTGAATCATCACTTCTAAGTCTGGATTTTATTTCACTGTAAAGTTTTTAGCGTACTAACGGAAGAGAATCTGCATGTCACTGTCACCCCCAGCCGCCAGTTGTAGAATTCAAGTATAATCTTAAAACAGATGAACTGAACTCCTTTAGTGGTCTCTTCTTAGACTAGGAGAGCTGAAACGTTAAAGGATCTGGAAGTAAATGGGGAGAGTAGAGGCAGGTTGTTTTGCATACTGTTTGATTCAGGAGTCCTCCAAACTGGAAGAGTATTGCTTCTTGTTTATCTCATGTTCCCCCTTGTCCGGCTTTTCTGTTTGCTCATAGTAGGAGGAATTAATTTTATATACCAGTCTAATCTTTTTTTTGTGCTTAATTTTAAACCCACTTAACTTGTAGATTAGATTCCTAAAAGCATACGTGTTTGATAATTTCGTAGGAGGGGAACAGAGGAACAAGGGCTTGTTGCAATTTTGTTTAAAGCAATGGTCTACAAACACCTCAGTTCAGAGCTGGAAGAGGTTTTTATGTGAGCTCATATAATGGCCTTAATTTTACCTTTTAGTTTGATATTGAGCTTAGTAACTTACTTCACATATATCTCTGTGAAAAAGATCCGTGATCCTTAGCCAGAGAATTTTGAGAGGGGAAAAAAAAAAGTGACAGCTCACCACAAACAGCCAAATTTCAAGTGTAAGAAAACTCCCATGCCATGTCAAAATATTCAGGTGATGAAAAGTTTTTTTCCATCTCTCTCTCTGTGCCCAGCTCCCAGCTATTTAGTAATAGTGGCAGCTTACTGGATATTTTCACCTTCAGTTATACCAAAGCTCTCTGTTCCATTGTGCTTAATGTTGGAAGGTATTCTGTACACCTGAACATTCATGCAAATTAGGAAGTTTGGCTGATGATGAGAAGTAGCTTCTATAGTGAGCAATTTATGCACTGTCTCTGACTACCTAAAGAAACTGGTTAATTCTGTAGTATGAAACCCATCTGTGTTTTCCTTTTGAAGTCAGATGGATAGTGGTGGCGTAGGCTTCTATTACAGATGGGTGGAATTTGTTGAGGCTGGAATGAGATTGCCCATCCCAATTTGAAATCAGAAGCAAAACTTATCATGTTCATCTAGGAACAAGTACAGACCATACCTCTGGGATTTGACAACTTCCTGGAAGCTAGCAGTTCTGTGTAAAAGTTTAGGAACCACAATAGCCTGTTGTTATGCCACAGAGAAGTCAGGCACTAACATGAAGTTGTGAGCAGGGGACTGCCATGGCAGATAATGTGATGTTAGTTCTGTATATGGTGTCAGTTACACATGTAATAATGGTGAAGGTGTACATGTCATACTCTGAAGTAATGTTGAAAATACTTAAGATTTCAGAAAATAATGAGAAGAGTTAGTTGATCATCAGTGCCTTATGCAGGTCAGAGGCTTCTCTGGGAAGTCCAAATTCTTTTTTGAAATGATATGAATTGAAATATGAATTAGCAAACACACTTTCGAACAATCTTAACGTGTAACATTTACGGTCTAGGCGGAGGACGTTCTTCTTCTAGTTTGTTTATTGCCTATATAAGTTTTATATGTATAAAAAAAGCAGTTTAATTCCTCCTAAAAAAGCTGTTCCAGAAAAGCTAGATGTAGACCAGTCTTAAGGAATTATTCTGAAGTATGCATACTCAAATTGTTTCTAACCTTTTCTTGGTAATTGCACAAAGAGAAGACATGTAACAGCAGTGGCTTTACTCGTAGCAGTTAACTACGGTGAGACCAATTGTTCATGTTCAGGCTTAAAGACAAAAAAAGGTTAGCCTTACTTAGTACTGTTATTTACAGTGAGGATGGTTAACCACTGGAAGAAATTAAAAATATCTCTCCTATTATTTACATTAAGACTGGAGGGGGGAAAAATCTCACAAACGTGACTTTGTTAGCGGTATCCTTAATAGCACAAGAAGGAATACAACTGGCAGGGTTTTGGATTTAAAGGAGAGGAGCTTATGTCAGGGTAAACTGTGAGTAATTTTAAGGCCAGGCTTGTATGGAGAGACTTTGCCTCCGGGGAATCTTCACAACCTGTCTTAAAGAGGAGCCTTGTAAGGTTATCTTCCTGACTTTTTCAGATTTGATCTATCATGTGATGGATTTCAGCGAAGGATCAGGTATTAATTGTATACAGTAAAATGTTAATAACATTAGTAATGGAAATGGGGAATAATTCAGTAACTTTAATGTTTGAGGATCAGGGTGACATGGCATTATTTTTCTTTTCATTTTAATAGCTAATGTCCTGCATTATATTCCAGTAAACTTTTAAGTTATTCACAGGCACCTGCCTAATATTAATTTGTTTCAGGTAGGAAAAAAGTGCAATGTGGCAAGCCCTTAAATCCGCTAATGTTTTCTTTGAGTAGATCACTTTCTTTGTCCCTGTCTCAGTATTTGTGCCTTAATTATATAATTATATTCCTCATATATGTATATGCAATTATTTCAATATAAATTTATAAAGAGTATTCAGTGTGAGTTTTGAATACCTGTAAGTTAATACATTACTTTTTCAAGTCTTTGTTTTAAAGGAGAGCGTGTGTGTATTTGTGTGGGAGTCTGCTCTGGTAGAACAGAATACTTTAATTCTCTGGTCTTCAGTCTATGTAGTAAGTTATGTGTTCTTTTTCCACTTCATTTCCACTTTCTACTTGTAAGAGGAAAAACTAGCTTTAACATCAAGGAATGCATCAAATGTCTAATGCGTCAGAATAAAAATGCTGGCTGCTGCTTTTGTATCTGTATGTATTCTCTTCCTGCTTAATAAGCCTTTACGTACACCTTGCTCTTCCTTCCACCAGTGTGTGTGGTTTTCTGTGTATTCAGCTGTATGTACATTCAAGGCCTAACCCTGTTCTGGGAGGATCTTTCTGGTTAAACAAATAGGTGAAGGTGAATTGAGGATGGAATAAAAGTTTGAAAACTTCCTGGTCTGTCAGTCTCTTCAAGCACAGGTAGTTTGAGTGAGAGCGGAAACTATCCTCTTAAGGTTTAAGTACCACTCTTAAAGATTTGTTTCCTTTATATTTAATCAGGAGTTAAGAAATTCATGCTTTTTGAATTTGAAGCTTTCAAGAGGGTGGTGTTGGAAAGGATTGCTTTCCAACATCTGTTTACATTCATACCTTTATACCTATTTAATGGCTTCGAGGTTGTTCCTTCCTGGTTGTAAGTAGAAATTAATTACAGATCTTGTAGCCTGTCTGTAAGGTGTACCAAGCTTAAATTTGAGGAGAGAGAGTTGTAGCAAAGGCTGCCCTATATATACATTTAATGCTGCTGTCCCTTTTCTGTTATAATTTGAAGGGCTGTAGTAGAATAGACAGAATAGAATAGAGTATTTCAGTTGGAAGGGAGCTACAATGATTATCTAGTCCAACTACCTGACCAGTTCAGGGCTGACCAAGTTAAAACATGTAATTGAGAGCATTGTCCAAATGCCTCTTAAACACTGACAGGCTTGAGGCATCAGCCACCTTCTCAGTAAAGAAATGTGAGTCTTCAGGTGGCTCACTGATGAGGTGTCCAACTCAAAGCATGGAAGGTGTTAGCATGGAAAGCTGAATTCTGCATAGGCTTCTGTCTCCAGATTTTCCCTTTCAAAACTTGAGGATTTTGTACAAGGCTGTGTTGTCATGAAAGTGTAATCCTTGTGGGTTAAAGATGCAGAACTTGTTTTGGAAAGGGAAGAACAGTGCAAGTTACTTTGCCAAACTGTGTCGATCTGTAATGAGTCTCACCCAAAATGTATTTCTTGGCATAGGTATGTAAACACTCGACATAACTTGATTTGTTTACTTTTCTGTCTGTGCCATTATCAACCCCCATGTTAGTCTGTCTACATAGTAGGTGTCATCTTCTCTTCCAAGCATTTCCCAAGATTAATTATTTGAAATGTCCTGTTCTCTTGTGTTTTCAAATTCTCTAGTTTTGTTTCCCTTCTCAAGTTTCTTTGAACACTGATGATAAAATCATATTCTTGGTTTCCCCTGTGCCTTTATGTTTTGTGTAAGAAATGCAGCTTTTAATTGTGGTAAATGTACACCCCCCACTCCCAATCCTGTATTAGTATTTCAGCAGGATGTGTCCTGTGTGCCTTTTTGATACTTGATTTTTCTCACTACTTGAAGTACAAGAAAAAGAATTCTGAAAAGAGTGTCAGAAAATAGGAACTGACTTCAGGAAGAAGATTTTACAGTATTGTGGTCTGATTTACAGTATTTACAATTCACTAACCTAGATATATCTCAGAAGAGAGCTGAATTTAAAACAACAGGGTTTTTTTTTATTGGAAAGTTTGGGAGTAGGGCTACAGGTAAGAGACAATTTGAGTTTGAGCCCTGCAGAGTTTTTGTATTTTATGTGGTTACTGGAATTCTTTAAGTGAGTTACTTCTACAAAACTGTTGGATCCTTCAGATGCTTATGGATAAATTCATGGACTGTCTTCTGTTTCTCAACGATTTTTTAATTTTTTTACTATCACTTTCTTAGCCAAACAGTATGACCTTGTTTGGCCTTTTCTTGCTACTTATCTTTGTTTTGATAGAAGAAAGTTATGATTAATCTTGGTGCACTAGCTCTGCTTCCTGATGAGGATGCTGTGGTCTTAAACTAGGCTAAGTACTATATGAGACTGTTGAAATGTTAGGACTAAAGGTAGTTCAGTATTCACAGTCCATCTTGGGCAACTAATGTATTTCACCAAGCTAGAACTTCAAAAAAACTTGAAGCTAAGTCAGTAGGTAAGACTTCATTTTCTTGCAGTTTGTATGAAGGGAAAGAACTTGAGCTACCAAAACTGAAGTGAGCCAGCTTCCCTTTTTTTTTGTCAGTAATGTAAGGTTTGTTCACTGCGAAAAAAGTATGTGTGGGAAATTAATGAAACATACATATCTACAAAGTGCCTCTGCCTAAAAAAAAATCTTTACTGGAACTGTAGGGTAAGAGTGGCTAACAGAGCTGCCTGTTGCATGTTCATTCTCTCAGCCTTCCTCTGAAGGGAGAGGTATTTGATGTGTCTTGTCTTGAGAAGATATTTAGAAATTTGCTTCATGATAGCTAAATATTGAAAGCAAAGTTGGCATGTCTTGGTCTGGAACAGAAGGGGGTGAGGGTTTTTTGATGATCTTCAGGGCTTTATTGGAGGAAGTTGTTGCAGTTAATGCATCCACCCTTACGTCTGGCCTGGTTCTCCATAGCATCTTTATTTTTACTATGGAGAGACCTTGAGCTGGTAGATGGTAGTTAAATGTTGTCTTTGGGAGCTTTATCTGGCTTTTAGGTACATCTTACTTTGGCTTGTATTAAATTAAATTGTAATTTCTCTGGTATAATTTTCTGGAAAAAAATAATTTGAAGGTTTTCCAATGTTAGTCTTTGCATCAGTATCATTGTCATGTCTCTCAGCAATGTAAGTTTGACCTCTTACGTGACCTGTGCTCAAGAGAACTCTGGATAAAAAGCACTTTTTTATTTAATAGAGAAAGGAAAGATGTAACAATAAATTTACTGGAGAGAGTTTCTTATCCCAGGCTGTTTTGCACTGTGGTCAGAAGTGGATGTACAGTTTGCTTCTGTGTTTATACTGGATGTTTGTCGTGGTTTTGTGGTTTATTCCCACCGTTAACTGGGAGCGTGTATGTTAAGCTGCGGTTTAATTTCTCTTCAGGTGGTCATAGAGCTAAATTCTAGCTAAGAAGTGTACTCTGTGGATTGTTTCAGTACTTTGTTCTTTCACACTTGTTAAATGTGAATTACGCATTCTCATTGCCTGAGACTGCTAGACAGTATTTATTGCTGAGGATTTGAAGGAAGTCAGACCACCACTTTAGCAGATGGCACTGTCTGCACAGGTGGAATTGAAATTTGAGGTCCTAAGCCAGCTTTTGGCAGCAGTATTGTTTCCAGGGATGGAGAGAACATCATTTTACTTAGACTTACAGTTACTGAACTAATTCTACTTGGTCAAGTCTTTGTCATAATACTGAGTAGATGGAGGAAGTAGGAATACATTGTCTTGTGGATAGCTAGAAGTGCTTCATAGGGTAGTTCCCTTTAACTTAGCAACTGGGAAAGGAATATAACCTAATGAAGGAAAAAGTCGTACAATACCATGTGTTTGAGAACTTCAAGTAGTTAGTTGCCAGAAGCGTGCTGTCAGAAATAACCAAAGATGCAAAAGAAAAAAAGTTGGAAAACCTTTTAGGTGTCTTCGAGCTATTATTATAAAAAGCTCTGAAGTATTAGTCTTGAAGACTTTTCTTTCCAGTTTCAGTGATGTGTTGATAAACCTAAGGGAAACTGTCCCCACAACATTGGGGCTTAAGTGTCATCCTAAGTACCATAGAGACCTCTTTGTGATAGCAAACTGTGGCGAGTACTTTGTCATCTCCGTTAGAATTTCTTGTTAACAATGCATTTTATGTTTATGCCTAGTTTTTCTCACTTTGCATTATAGCGTTGATTTTGCTTTCTATTGATCAGTGCTTTTTATCAATCATTTACTATTTGGTCCTTTGTTTTCAGCAAGGTGGAAAAAATGCAGGAGTCGTATAGAATGATGAGACCATTTAATGTGATAAGCCATATGAAACTGAGGCTGTATTTGGTAATTTAAAAGCATACCATGTTAGGCGCTCTGAATTTTGTTCTCTAAGAGTGTATGCAGTGTCAAGTTGATGTTTTTCAAGATAGGATGTGCTAAATAATTTTTTTATAATACACTCATTAACAGCAATATAGCTAAAATAGTCCTTACACAGAAGGGACATGATGAAGTCATGCAAAGTACAAAATCTCACTTGCAACCTCTGGTAGTTTACATGGCACTAGGTGGTGAGAGGGAGGGGTAGGATGGCTACTGTAATGGGATATTTTCTGAAGTCCTGTAAATGGGTTTCTCTGCTGCTATGTGGGCTATGTTCTTGGACTCAGCGTTTGAGAAGGGCACAAAGCACTCTCTAAAATGTCTATTATGCTTCAGAATATTAATTTATATATTATATAGGGACATTAAATCATGGATATTCATACCACTGAAACTTTATTCTTCTGTAGCCAGGAATTGCCCATTAAGAATCAGTAGCAGTCTGCAGCTGCATATGTGGTGGAGAAGCAGGCAGCTCTGTGTTGTGACTCTGTGTTATGATGGAGTTCAACTGTTCTGCCTGTAAGAGGTGGAGGAAATATGGTGTACTTAATTTGTGTTGTGGGCAGAGGCTTTTTACTAATGCAGTCAATATAAACAGTGAAGACCTAATGAGTGATGGAAAAGATGAGGGGGTTTTGTGTTGGGGTTGGTTTTTTGGTTTGTTTTGTTTCTATAAATGAAGGTCATAAACGGACTTGAATGCTGTGTAAGTGAAAGGTGTTAAAATGCCGCTTCAGTGGTGGTGAAACCAAAAAACTTGGCTGGGATAACATTGCCATTGTGACCTGAACTAACTGACTCTGTCTCCTTGTAAATCACTTTCAGTAGTCCTGTTTTGTCCAGTCAGACACTTACCTCTCACATTGCAATGCATTGACCTTGCGATCATTAAGGAAATGCTTGTCCTTATAGTAAACCTTTCCCATTCACCCCTGTTCTTTCTTCTTTCCTCACCTCCTCCATATGGCTTTACTGTGGTTTTTTTACCTTAGTTGTTCACTGTTTATACCAGCCTTAAAAACAGTTTGATCATAATGGCACAAATTGCATGAATTTGAAATACTAGTCTGTCTTTTGTTTTTAAAGGCAATCTAAATAAAAGTGAAGATTACAAGACACCAAGAACAGTTGACCTATAAAGAATAGTGATTTAGTGCCTGACTCATAGTGCATGTAGCACTTTGTCATTCAAAACATTTTTACTGATCAGGAAACTTAAGTTGGCATTTAGTCTGAGCCTTTCAGCCTGACACGGATCTCCGCTCTAGGTAGCGTCTTTGTCCGTTCAAATGTAGCAGTGTTCATTTTAAGCCAAGAAAAGTGGCTAAATCTGTAGATTTGCAAACTGAAGACTGATACCTGCAGCAGGAAACACATAAATAAATTTATCACAGTGGCGTGTAGTCTTTGGAAGATCTATTTTAAGTTCTTCAGTATTGCACCTGTCACTGTCACTACTGAAGAAGCACTTTTCCATCTTTGTGGCATCAGATCTGAAATTCTGATGATCTGTTGTGTGTTGTGAATACAGAAGCTAGAGCAGTTTAGTTGAAAGGTATTGGTAGGATTTACTTGAGTTTTCGTTAACATGTTTTGATAAAACTTAGTTCTATACTAATTGCTGGGTAGATTTCTTTACTAGATGCCTTAAGCAGTATAACTCTTGAATATGTCTCTTCTAGCATTTGTACTTTTAGGGGGGGTTCTTTAGTTTTCTCAAAAGTCTTAGCAGCTCTCTTGATACTTTGCCGTCTTTGTACATGAAAAAGCCTCTTCTTAAGAGTTAGAAACTGCAATGTGTGGGTTGATTTCTTTTTCTTTCTTGTAACAAAAGTTGTGATTGGGCAGAATATGAAATGGGAACTTTGATACCATTGACAATGTGACAGTTATCAAGGGCAAGGTTAGGTACACTCTTGCCAGCCTGTGCATATTTACGCAGCTCACGTTTCTACTCATCCCTATGTGACAGTTTATTTCATTCTGTGTTATACAAAAGAATAAAGTACTTAAAATGCAGGTATCGTGGAGTCTACAAAAGTGTGCATGTTTAACAGACTAGCTTTTAGTCATTACTATGATTCACCATGTGCCTTTTCTACAGACTTTATTTCTTCCCTGTAGCACTGAAATGGATAGTGCTAAAAGGGTTTTTTGTTTGCTTATTTCTGAAATCAGAAATAAGCTTGATAGTTTAAGGTTATGCTCTGGAAACTTCTTTAGTTTGGATTTTTTAACTGGACTGTTGTATATGAGCTTTTTATATGGAACGTGCGTGTGACTTCTTAAAAGGTGCGTAGATTGTTTAAGTTGTTATGGAAACCTTCTTTTTGGTTGTCTGACATGAGCTGCTGAGCCTTAACTCGTAAATGAATAAATTTAGACAAATGTTGATACTTGGTTTTCATGATAATGGTTTTGATGTTTTGCTGTCCCCACAGAACTTGAATACTGTAAAATGTTCAGTATATATATCAATCAAGTTCTATTATATTTAAATGTGAATGACTGCTTGAGGTAATGAAACTGTACTTTACAAAAGAGGTAGTTAAACCTGACAAGAATGTTGTACAAACGAAGCAATCTTACGGAAAGGTAGAGTTGTTGTAGTTTTGTTTGTTACTGTGTAAGCCCCATGGCTTACTCACTGATTTGTCTTTTTTTTCTTATTTTTTTGTTCATCTGCCTTTTTTCCCCCAACCAGAAATAAAGTTGCATTTGTGTTGGGTATCTCTCAAGCCTCTTTATTAATATTGACATTAGAGTTGCATAGTGCACACTGGACTAAAAATTTCGTAGAAGAAAAAAATTATCAGAGTACTAAACACAAAGACTAAAGTAAATGTGGCTTGTGCTCCCAGCCTCTGATGTCCTGTGGCTCAGGGAAAGAACAGCTGTGGGTGTATGGCTCTGTTTTTTGTGCTGTTCTTACTGCCCTTGGTAGGGATTCCCATGGGCTCCTTCTTGAGATGGCGTTAGACAAAGTGGCACTCTGATAAAATCCACACTTGTCTTGCAGTTTCAAAAATGTTTTTACATTTTTTTAAATTCCTATCATTTAGGTTAGCCTGGTCAACCAGTTTGGACATCAGTTTATTCAAAGTCTTTGGGTAATTGCACAATTTGGTGTTTGGAGATCTGACTTCCGCGTAATGCAAAGTTTCAAAGTCTTATTGCAAATTCTGAGGGGAGGAAATAGTCGCTCTAGATACTGTTTTCAAAATGTGTTTTTAATGCTTTTTAGCAGAAGAAACCAAATCCTGTTCTTCATTAGACTTGTTTTTTCTTCAGAATCTTTGAGCATATGTAGATCTGGGAAGCTGTTGATCTCCACAGTTTGTGCAGTCTGGCCTGTGGAAGGGAATGTTTTTAAGCCTGTGGTAGGCTAATACTGGGGAGATAGAGGCGCTTCTCAGACCATGTGTTACTTCTTTACCTGGTGTTTTTCTCTGCCTTGCCTGTCTTAATTGTGTACTGCTGCGAGTTGATTAATGGATCTAGATTGAGATATGCCTTAACTGCAAAGGGAAAGAGGTTGATTTAATGAGTATTGTTTAAAACCTGGTCTGAGGAACAACTACTGTGGATGGAGTTGTAGATTTTTTTCCATATTTGACATAGAAAACTTTAAGAGAAATGTAGTAAACTTCACGCAACTCAGTTGACTTTAAGTCCTGTTATCTATCTAAATATAGATTTATAATTTACCTTTAACTTCATCCAGTGCTGTGTATGGTATTTTGCTATGATATGTAACTAGAATAGTTGGGGCACCCTGTCTGTGTTGGAACACACAACCCTATGTGCATCTCCATATTGGTATCCTTCAGAAGAGTAGTGAAACAGAACAGAAACTTGCTTGCTGCAAAGTTGGGCTACCATGTTACTCATTATTTAGATGACATTGCTTTTTTTTTTTTTTTTTTAAATCAGTGCTCAGTACTGTTAACAGTAGTATCAAGTCCCTGTAACTAGTAAAAATGCTGGAATCCAAGTGTACAGCTTTTGCCATCCAAAATTATTTGAGTTGTTATGCAGTATTGCAGATGCACAGTAATGTTTAAGCAAGCGGCAAGATACTGCTGCATTTATCTTTTTACTTGGGAACTGGATACAATTTTATTATGAGTCAACTGCGGCATGAGATGGGCTGAGCTGGTTTAACTGTGGTGGTACTAAAAAGAGGTGATTCCACTGTTTTCCTAGAGCTTGCTGTGGTCTTTACATTACCTGTCTGTGAACTGATTTAGCTCACAGCAGAAGACTCATCTAAGAATAACTCCCTTCCTCTTCCTGGGTTACAGGGCTGCATAGGCTGAAGAGTTTCATGAGAGTCAAAGTGGTTACAGAGGAAAAGATGGGGAATATTTATTGCTGTTAACAATGCTGAGGAAGATGGGACAGATCCTCCTGCTGGTATTGAGCTAGTAGCAATTTCTAAACAAAATATTTCAAACTGATACTGAGTCTGCTGAGTCCTGTGGTTCTGAATGCATGTAGTGCAGTGGCAATTTGGCAAGCAGATGAGTCACTTCAGTCTTTTTAGGTAGTCTGCACAGGACCTGTGGCTGGGAAGACTGAGGTGTTAAATTCCACTTGTGAACTATAGTATTACTGCATAATTAATGTACGTGTTAAATACTAGAGTTTTCCTGATTCCCAGAGTTCCTAGGTTGTGTACGTTACCCTCTCTAGCCTGTCTCGAGCCAGTCTCATTCGTTTCTTGATCTCTGCCTATCTGTTTCCACAGTAATTTAAAATATGAAACTAATTTCTTTTCAGTCGTCTGGTAACAGTACAGTAAATCACTCTCCACTTCTTCTAACGTTGTTGTGATCTCTAGTACTAATGTTGTTAGACTTCTGGGTCCAATGCCCTGTGTGTCGTCCACCTCCCTACCACTGTGCACTGAACAAGCATAGCAGGTGAAAACTTCCTGGAAGTTGTAAGTAATTTGCTGCTGGAAGTCCATGAATACGGAAGCAAGATTTTTCCAAGAAAAGGGCCGATTCCTTGCGTACTCTTAGAAGCGTCTGATTTGAACATGGGGAAAGCAGTCGACTACAGTGCTCAAGACTGTGTGGCTAGCCTCATTTCTAACCAGTGTTCCAGATAAAAAGACTAATAATTAGCAAGGTTTCTTGATAGTCTCTTAATTACAAAAACACATATTTTAAAAAGTAAATTAGATCACGTTTTCACTGAGCAATTGCTGTTTAATCCTGTGCAGCTATTTTAAGTTGGCATTTGTAGCAGAGATCTAATTATTGTAGTAATTACAGTGGAATCCTTCTTAATTGCCTACTCATGAGACTGACATCAGTTGATTAACAGAAGCGATCTCCATAGTTTTTCTCCATGTTTGGCATATGAAGGGACAGTTTTAGGCTCTGCTATAATAACAAGAAAACAATTTTCTCTACTGCATAGAGTCATTCAGGGCATTGGGAGATCTTGGCAGCCTCAGAAGGGAAGATCTATAGCCATGTGGTTTGGGTGAATCGTCAGGCAGCTTAAATGGGTGTGAGAAGGTGTTTATCCTGTGTCCGTGTATGTTAGTCTTAATAGAAAGATGGCTTTCAATTGCTTGTGGGCCAGACTGGGAGGTGGGGGGGGAGAAGTGATCTACTGTCTTCCTCAGGACCCATCATAGGGGGAGAGCAAGGAACGACATAAGGCTCTGCTTTATTGGCCCACCACTTCTATCCTGTTTTGTGTGCTTGTTGTGACCAAATTTAAACTATTAATAACATATTATATGATATTCATGTACTTGAGGTCAAGAGGGTAGAAGCTGCATGTATGCTTAGGGTTGTCTTGCCATTATCAAAGGTCAGATCTATAAGCTGGTATGCAGGAGTTGGGCTTTGCTGTCTCAAAGTCAAGGATGGGTGTAATTCAGGGACTGATCTTGTGCCAGAATACCTGTTGAAGGCTTCTGTGATCTGCAAGGCAGGATCAGATTGCCCTCATCAGTATGACTTCAGTCAGGTTTGGAGCTCTTCACCAGCAGTTGTTTGGAAACAGATGCTGTAACAAACTTGCCAGAATGTCTTCACTGTTTTGCATGTAGTAACGGGTGACTGAGTATGCATGTGAGGTAGTGAAAGGAAAAGTGTGTGGTATGTTTCTGTAATAAGTGCTTAAGTAATAACCTGTGATTCCTGTTGTTCAGGAAGAACTGGGTGTTTTTGCTTTCAGTCATACTAGAAGCTGCTAGAGCTACTTGCTGCCCTAAAGATAAGAAAAAATGCAATGAAAATCTGGGGTATTGCTGAACAGTTTACACTGATCTAGGATGGCTACTGTGTGCTGGCTGTGTGTTCTGTACCTTTGCTTACAGCATCACTGGTGCTTGCCTGTCCCTGGGTAAGCCCTTTCTATTGCAGTGGCAGATAACTACGCACACACGCAAACTCCCTCAGAAACATACATCTGATGTGTGAACTGGCTCTAGGGAGGGGGAAGGAATAATGTGAGTGGGGGATGGCATAAAAAAAAAAATCTTTTTTTTTTTGCATGTAATTTTCTGAAATTGCTGTTTGTGATCCTTCTAATCTTGGATATAAGTTGTGTCTAGTTAGTAATTGCAGGACAACTAAGATCTGGTAACAGGAGGAGAAGGTGAAGAGAATAAGCCAGTTTAGTTGTTTTATTCCTTTCTGTCTCCTTTGTGCACAGATTTATTGGATTGCATCTATGGACACATTTCCTTTAGAGTAGATTGACCATTGCTCTTCTGAAAGAGGCCACTATCCCTGATCATGCAGGTTACGGAGATCCTCAAGTGGCTGAGAGACAGGATGTGTGTCCCATAGCTCACTGAGTCAAGGAAAGGGGGGAGGCTGGGGAATCATTTGCATGCAGAAGGTCGTAGAAGTGCTTCAGTAGTCCCTACCGTATGTTGTGGGATGAGTTAGTCTGAGTGGTCTTGGTGTGCAGCTGGGTCTCCTGGCAACTTTGCTGTGTTGTCCTCCACTAGTAAACATTGCTGATGTGAGATAACCAAGGTGTAGGAACAATATTGTCCCTGTGAATTTAGCAGCCAAAATCTTTACCTTTATAGCCTGGAATCAGGTTGCTCTTGCACCAGTTCACTTCTGGATGACATAATTAACAACTTCATGTATATTTTTTTTTCCCCACTTCCTAATGTTTTCTTATTTCATCTTAATTATAGACTAATGTGTTTGTGTTTAAGGTGAGCTGCAATTTTGTTGGACTCCTTTTGTGTGTTTGGGTTTTTTCTATAAGAGTTTTGGATCACAAGCTGCTAGAAGGTAAAATGTGTATTAAAAAGACAGGTCCATGAGTTTGTATACTTGTGTGCCCTTGATTCTGTCTCAGCTGCTTTCTGTTTTAGTGTAGCTGTTGTGAGCCTGATGCTTCTTGACCTGTTGAAACTGGTATTCTTTATAGTTCTCGTACTTCAAATGTTATAGTGTGAGCTGTGAGATGGTGACTTTGGAAAGCACTTCTGTCAGACAAGGAGTGGATGTGAGAGGATTCTCCCCAGTAACACTGGTGTAAGTCAGCAGGTCTGTGGAGACCAGTAGATGGGCAGTGGTTTGATGTGGTTCCCAGTAATGACAGAATCAATTGTAGTGTCCTTTTGTGTAATTTTTGTATTTTAGAGGCAAAAATGTCATTATAATGTGCATAGACTTGAGCTCACTCCGGTGTCCTTTTTATAAGTACCAATATGTTTTAAAAACCTTTCCACTTGCTATGTGGGGCTTCCTCCACCACCTAATCTTTTGCTTCTGCTGACAAAGACAGTGCTCCCTTTCTTAGGGTAGGCTTTGAGAATTTGGAGATTTTCTGCTTCTGTTCTATGCACTGGACTTCAGAGTTGGCTGCTTTGGTCATTTCCATAAGCACATGTGCCTTAAATGATTATTTCTTTTAAGAGCTCTGGAATAATTTGGAGAAATTATTTGAAGAAACACGCAGTCAAGTTACAAAAGAGTGGATTGTTTGTTTCATTTTTAAGAAGATGTACTCATTGCTACTGCAGTAATGTTTGTTTTGTTTTTTTTTTCAATTGACTTTCTAAAACCGTAATGTGCATTCTGTCCCTTTGATTTGTTAATGACAGGGTTATTTCACTTAGTCTCTTAATGCTTTGTGTTGTGGTTATCTTACTTTGAATACCGTCTCTCAGGTGTGCTGCAGAGTAAATACTTCGTCAAAGACATCTTTGTGCTCCGTCAGTGCCAGTTTTCTTTGAGAAATTGTAACTAACTTGGAATTCAGTAGTCATGTTGCCAAAAGCTTACCAAGTATTACCAAAATGTGTAAAAAGGCAAATAACTGCTTGCTTTCAGTTGCTACACTTCTGCTTGCAGGCAAGAATGCTGCTTGTAATCAGGTTAAATTGCAATTACGGTATCCTTTCTCTTTTGTGTTCTAATTATTGTAATGCAGCTTTTTTTTTAATGTAGTGTGGTAGAAATGCAACAAGTATGCAAGTACTAAAATTATTTTGAAGAATTACACCAATGTCTCCTTGCATTATGATTTGAGAGAGGTCCTGTTACCCCCCAAGGCGTAACTGAACTAAAGTTCCAATTCCCTCAGGCTGCCGTGAGAGCTGTTCTGCTGTATTCCTGCTTTCCCTAGTGCCTTTGCTGCTGCCAACTTGCTTTAGATTGTTTTTTCACTCTTTGATGTTTTGAAACATGCATGGCAGTACTGATACAGTAAGAGTGGATACGAAGGACAAACTTGGTATCTTAATAGAAAGGAAGACCACAGAATAAAGAATGGTTTCAAGATATAATTTTGCTTGGGAAGTTTCTTAAACGCATCATGCCTTCTGTGTAGTTCGAAGAAGGGTTGCTGTTTTGGTGGGCTTTTCCTGTCTGATTAGAGGAAACTTTTTAAAGGAGCAAAGTGTTTGTCGAGCTTTTGTTTGTTTAAACAACTAGCAGGGTAATCTGGTAAGTGTTGTAACTTTAACCATCCAAATACTTTTCTGTACGGGAGTATAGTGGGATGAGTGAGGTACAGTTTCATGTTACTGGCTAGGTGTTGCAAAGCACAGTGAAGCTGCTTTTCTCCTCAGACACCCTCTGTTTCTGGGCTGAGTGCTCCTACTGCATCCCTTTGACTCTGGGATGGTCTGACCATATGATGAGCCAACGTAGGAAGGCTAACCTGATGGAAAATGAACTTGGCAGGGGGAAGAGCAGGCAGATTTTTTGGGGTTTGGATGAACTCTGAATAACTTTAAATGCAAATCCAGATGAGCATTTGTACAAGGTAGAGGGAATGAAGTTTGAAGAACAGTACCGTACCATCGTTCTGAAAGTACTTGATCAAATTAGCATCACAGCACAACCAACTCCCAAAGTTGTATTTCTGATAGCTTTTTATGTCAGGCAGAGAAAGCAACTGGAGAGGGAAGCTTCTCTGGATATAAGCGTAAACTAATATGTTGAAAATAGTTAAACGTAAGCGGAAGGCAGTTTTGCTGAGAATAAACTACCTTCAGTCAGTACGTGTTGTGAAACAGGGTACGTGTGAAAGATCCAGGAGAAGCAAGTTGAGAAGGAGGGGCAAGAAACTGGTACGGTTCCTGTGTTCTTCAGTATTTTATACTGACTTTTTGTAAGACAACTGCGGCTATTCCAATATGCTTTCAATAAGGATACCTTGTAACAGAAATCGGAACGAACTGAAAGTGGAAACTGATTAATAGGAATAAATAATATATGAACAATTAATATTTACAGGAAAGGTTTACCTCAAAAGGAAGAACAAGATGAGATCCATCTAGCAATGAATGTGCAGAATAAGAAGAGAATATTCTGTAAATATTTGTAATAAGATGAAACCTTCTTGATTGTATGTGATACTGAGATGGCTGAAATGTTTATCTGCCATAGCTTTTCATGAATCTTAATCTTTTTTTTTTTTTTGCCCTTGGTATTCATTTTAAAAAGACAGTTTTTAGTTTAGTGATACAGCTAAGCCAGTTTAATGGCTAACTGCTACCAAAGGGATTCATTTTTCTCTTTTCCTTTCCCCACTGCCTCCGCCCTGGCAGTTCAGGGAACTAATTTGTCAGAAGACTAATCGTTTCTAATTGTTTTCAGGGGAAATAACAGGAGAGAGATGGCTTTCTGTGGATTTGGTTCCCTGAGCTGTCGTCATAGGTTCAGTCTGGTATAAGGCAGTGGTAATATGGAGAATGACAGCAAGGGGCACAAGACTGCATTGCACCTTGTGATGGTAGCTGTTAGATGAGTTTCCTTCTGACATGACAGATTACAGCCTTTGAGCTTGACTAACTCGCCTAAAGTTCATGCTAGGAGTTTAAAGAAACAGGATGAAATTATTTCACAGCTATTTGAGAACTTTAAAGGGGCAGATGATGTTTCAGAGAAGGGGAAAAGGCACTGCAACCATGCTTCTTGAAATAAAATCAACATAAAACCCACAAAAAAACTTCAAACAAAAGCCCTCAAACCAAAGTCCCATAACAGCCTGTTGAAAAAGTAGGAGCCTAGAGGGTTCCAAACAAGCTATCTTAACAGTAGTTCCCGGAGGAATATGGATAATGTAAATTATTTGGCCTCAGTAATCACCTGGAAGATACTAATCTCTTTGTGAACAACTAATAGGAATTTTTGAAGAACAAACCCCAGTTAATCCAGTATAACTTCTTTCTGTGGCGGGGCAAGGGACCTAGTGGATAGTTGCATCTTGACTTTTAAAAAAGGCTTTTTTTTGTGCGTGTAAAGGGTAGGTCGCCTTGTCTGTTTATTTTCTTTTATTTAGTGGAGTTTCATAGTGATGAATTGAAACAGATACCAACAGCAGATTAGTTTACCAGTTTCAGTGGAGGAACTTTTATCCAGTTGCTTTAGTAATATGTGGGTCTACTAATACACTCTACTTAAATACTGAGTATTATTGTAATTGGGATGAAAGTCGGGTGAAACTATGATTTGTGCTTCTGTTTTAAGAACGCTGTTAAATTTTTTTTAACTACTTGTTACTGAAGCCTGTTAAGAAATTTGTATAGACTACTGGTACTAACTCAGTGATCGTTTCCATATCAGGGATGGATCAGAGAAATTGAAATCTTAATTTAGTGTCTAACCCCATTTTCTTCCCTGAAACAGAGCAATTTTTTGTGTTTAAACACACAAGTTGGGATAAAATGCATCCTGAATCCTTCATATGAAACAGTAAGCCTTTGCTGTTACTCAAAAACCATTGACTACTACAGTGTATCTGACATAGAATCCTACGGTACTACATGGAAATAAAGCTTAATTCCCTGTTCTGCAACAGTTGTAGCTGTTGGGACAAATTCTGGAAGAATTATTACTGTTTACACAAATTTGAGGTGTCTAGCAGCAGTGCTTCACTAAAAGGTAGAAAAGAAATTATTTTGTCCCATACCCAAGAAAGAATTTAGGCTGCCACATCTCCTAGGTGACATACGTGTCTGCACTTAACAAATGCTGGAGGATCAAAATCAGTCTAGTGAGTTTTACTTGCGACTGTATGATAAGTGTTACTCTTTTTTCGTGAAGAAACTTTTTAACAGGGGACAGATGTGAAAAAAAAAAAAACCACTGCGGCTTGTTTGAAGGTAAAGATAGCCTAAAATCCTGTGAATCCTTCCAAGAGAATTACATCTTGGAACAGGTTTTAGTTTGAGGCTGCACTAACTGTGCAGTTTACAGTAAAGCCTATTTTTATAATTTTCTTTTTTTTTTTCTTTTTTTCAAGTTTAGATAGTAGATGTTAATTGCCTTTGTTGTACTGAAGAGGGGGTAAACTGAAGTCAGACAGACAATCATAGAATCATAGAATTGTTAGGGTTGGAGGGGACCTTAAAGATCATCTAGTTCCAACCCCCCTGCCATGGGCACGGACACCTCCCACTAGATCAGGTTGCTCAAAGCCCCATCCAGCCTGGCCTTAAAAACTTCCAGGGATGGGGCTTCCACCACCTCTCTGGGCAGCCTGTTCCAGTGTCTTACCACCATCATGGTGAAGAACTTCTTCCTAATGTCCAGTCTGAATCGTCCCGTCTCTAATTTTAATCCATTTCCTCTAGTCCTACCATTACCCGACCTCCTAAAAAGTCCCTCACCAGCTTTCTTGTAGGCCCCCTTAAGATACTGGTAGGCCACTATGAGGTCTCCTTGGAGCCTTCTTTTCTCCAGACTGAACAACACCAACTCTCTCAGTCTGTCCTTATAGGAGACGTGCTCCAGCCCTCTGACCATCCTTGTGGCCCTTTTCTGGACACGTTCCAGCACGTCCATATCTTTCTTGTAGTAGGGGCTCCAGGTGGGGTCTCACAAGAGTGGAGTGGAGAGGGAGAATCACCTCCCTCGACCTGCTGGCCACGCTTGTCCTCCTGATGCAGCCCAGGATATGACTGGCTTTCTGGGCTGCTAGTGCACACTGACGGCTCATGTTGAGCCTCTTGTCTACCAGCACCCTCAAGTCCGTTTCTTCAGGGCTGCTCTCAAGCCAGTCACTGCCCAGCCTATATCGGTGCTTGGGATTGCCTCGACCCAGATTGAGGACCTTGCACTTGGTCTTGTTGAACTTCATAAGATTGGCATGGTCCCACCTCTCTAGCCTGTCAAGGTCCCTCTGGATGGCATCCCTTCCCTCCAGCGTGTCAGCCGCCCCACACAGCTTGGTGTCGTCGGCAAACTTGCTGAGGGTGCACTCTGTGCCACTGTCCATGTCGCTGACGAAGATGTGAAACAAGACCGGTCCCAGTACTGATCCTTGAGGGGCTCCACTTGTCACTGGCCTCCACTTGGACATGGACCCATTGACAGCCACTCTTTGGGTGCAGCCATCAAGCCAGTTCTTTATCCACTGAATTGTCGGTCCATCAAACCCATATTTTATCAGCTTGGAGACCAGGATGTCATGTGGGACAGTGTCATAGGCTTTGCTCAGGTCCAGGTAAATGACGCCAAAGATGTAATAAGATCATACAGATGAACACTGATATGTTTTTATTTCAATATTAAAACCAATTATTGCTGCCACCCTTTCGCTGTGGTTCCCATTTTGAGTATTTCAGTAATCTGGTTTACAGCATCTCAGTGATAGCTGTATTGGCACAATTGACGCAATGCTGGTTTACTGAGCAGCTAAGAAGGAATAGTATAGAAACTTAAGAAACCTGCTTTGGTACTGAGGAAAAAACTACCTGTTACATTGGCGGTAAACCCTTTGTATACATGCGCGCATCTTGCTGTGTGGGTTTTTGTTGGTAACTCTGTATGAATTCTGCTGATGGTACTAACTGTCTTGACAGCAGCACAAGAAGAATGGAATGCATTTCAATAGTAGCATTACAACATTACTAGAATTGATAATGTTACTAATCTGTTACTTAAGCTCTAGTAGCAAATATAAATAATTTTAAGCTTGAAAAACAATTGGAGATTTCTAGAAGTTAATTATTCTCACCCTCGTGGTTTATAGATTAATAATAAACTATTTGATGGGTTAGGAGGGGGAAAAGGAGGATAATGGAAAGCATTGCAATAAACGAGAATGTCTTCAGGAATCATTCTCTGTCTGGGTAAAAATAGTTGCTTCTCTTCTTAATAGGAGATGATGGCAAGCCTCCTTTCTGGTTTTCTGACATGACTGGCAATAAATGGCTGTAGCAAATACAGGATAATACCAGAGTGAATATCTGTCTGCAGCTACTTGTAACAATCTGTATGTCTAATCAATCTTAAGTGTCTCTCCAGAAATATGTAAAGATGGATTTATGTGGTTTGGTGTGCCAAGAACATGCAACTTGACTACTAAGTTTAGTAACTGAAGTGGTATGTGTGTTTGTGTCGGGGGGAGAGCTCCACCTACTGGAGAAACCGTCCAGTTAATGGAGCGCATCTTTGTCTCGAGTGTGCAATACCGATTTCTTAGGTCTGGTCGCAGGGATTTGGAATGAGAGCATTTGCAAAGAAATAGACTTCCGTCAACTTTAAAAAGTCTGAGCACTGAAAATATTTTCTCAGATTTTCATCTTGATTTTTTTTTTTTTTTTTTTTTACTTTTGTTTGTAGGAACATCATCTCCAACGGGCTATCTCAGCACAACAAGTATATGGAGAGAAGAGGGATAACATGGTTATACCAGTTCCAGAAGCAGAAAGTAATATCGCATACTATGAATCTATATATCCTGGAGAATTTAAAATGCCAAAGCAGCTGATTCACATACAGCGTAAGTAAACTCATTCATTGACATCTACCCCAAGAAATTTATTTTGCTGGTAGTTCAAGAGATTACTCTTAAATGTCTATTGAGCTTGCATGAAGACTGACTTCTGAGAATTATTTTTTTCGAACATGTAAAGGAATATATACTTCTTACTGAAGAGGTATATTTAGATCTTGATCAAGAAGTAGATAGATGCCCTTTCTGAGTCTATGTCTATATATTAATACTTTTAAATTTAGCAATCTAAAAGGCCTGTTTCTGCCCTCTGTAACTCTCAGTAGTTACGGCTTGCTTAACCAGGATAAAATGATAGTAAAGGGTTGGGAAGCCAAGCAGAAATGGCAGTAGTAGTAGTTGCCTGTGCCTGCATGGAAGTATCCTGTATCTAAAAGTAGGTGGTTTTTGGTATCACTGGTGACTTGCAAATGTGTTGGGATTTTGTTTTTGTTGGAAGATAGCATTTATTCTGTATGGATGTGACCCTTGATGTGAGCACCACATTACTTCAGATAACTTTTGAAAACATAAAAAGTACTATCTGTTGCAGAATTCTGTTGCATGGTGTAATTAGTAGAATTTAAATAGTATCTGTGCTATATAAAGAGATCTCATGCCTAATTAACTGTTGTTAAATGTTAGACTCCTATCAGTCTGAGCTTCAGTGATGGCTTAAAGTATTAGAATCATAGAGTTGTTTGGTTCGGAAGGGACTTTTAAAAGTCACGTAGTCCAACATCCCCTGCAATGAGCAGGGACATCTTTCACTAGATTAGGTGGAAGATCAGGTAGATTAGAGCATGTTGCTCTGCTCCTAAGTAAATGAAGAGACTAATACTAGCAGTCTTCCATGCTGATATTAAGGTCACGGTTTTTCATTCTTCTTTTCCTTAGCTAGTGGTCT
Organism: Larus michahellis; assembly: GCF_964199755.1. Taxonomy (NCBI): domain Eukaryota; kingdom Metazoa; phylum Chordata; class Aves; order Charadriiformes; family Laridae; genus Larus; species Larus michahellis. The sequence continues at coordinate 16,767,394 of NC_133897.1, forward strand.
AACAGCTGAAATAGTGATTTTCAGCTGCATTGTCTTCTACCTATTTATTTATTAAAAACAAATGGTGTTTTTCATGATGTGTTTCCAAATGTGCACTTGGGAAGAGATTTGTGTCTCTTACCAACTAAAACAACTTGAATGAGGCATAAGAACTAGGGAGATCTTGTTTTGAATGCAGAATGCTGCATTTTCATAGGGTATTGTGGAAAACAGTTGTTTGTGTTCTGCAAAATATTACATGTATTTGAAGATACCTTGCTACATAGGGTAGACCATGCTGGACTTGTTTAATCTGACTCGTCTACATCACAAAAATCATTGATGAGGATGTGTGTAAGGTCATTGTAATACAGTCTGCACATACTTCTGTAGAGGTACCCTTAAAGCGTGTTTGGGCTGAAATCTGAATTATTGATAATACAATACGTAAAATTCCAGAATACTAGACAGCATTGAAAAGTCTGACCAATTTAAAAATTTCTTACCGAAAGCAATGAGGTTGAAAGCCACTAGTTGGCTAGCTTTCACTGGTTAACAAAAGCATAGTCAGATAGATACTAACTTTTATTCCTGATTTTTAATGGTGTAATTTTTTCAAGAAAAAAGCTATTAACTTCTAAGTAGTATTAGTTCAACATTCAAACGAATAATTTTGGTTTTGTCTTCAGAAGAATCTGATGTGTACTCCAGACACTGCTATTAGAAGAAAACATTTCTAGAGTAAAACTAACTTTAATTTTCACTGTATCCTTTAGCTTTTAGTTTGGATGCTGAGCAGCCGGATTATGACTTGGATTCGGAAGATGAGATCTTTGTGAATAAGTTGAAGAAAAGGATGGACATCTCTCCTTTGCAATTTGAGGAGATGATAGACAGACTAGAAAAGGGCAGCGGTCAGCAGGTACTTTGAATAAAGAATTTGAAATACACACTCTATACATTGCTATATGAAAGTGACATGCTGGGTTTTCTATTTAGCCAGTCAGCCTGCAAGAGGCCAAGCTGTTGCTGAAGGAAGATGATGAATTGATCAGAGAAGTGTATGAGTACTGGATTAAAAAGAGGAAAAACTGTCGAGGTCCCTCTCTTATCCCAGCTGTGAAACAAGAGAAACGAGATGGCTCCAGCACAAATGACCCTTATGTTGCTTTTAGAAGACGAACAGAAAAGATGCAGACACGAAAAGTAAATCAATACCTCCCTCTACTTTCTTTCTCTTCATTCTCCCCGTCTCAAAAAGTAGTTTATATATTTATATAAAGAAACAATTCTACTAAACAATAAAAGTTGGGATGTTCTTTTGTTTTAATTTGCAAGGGTAAAAACATGAAAGAAACTTTACTTTAGGACAGCTATTGAATGAAAGTTTGCATTTATTTTTTCATTAAATCTACTGCTAAACCTACTTACGGTTTTAGTAAACTGTAGCTCATTGATAACATGCACCTGCTGGTCTTTTTGGTTTAGCTTGTGGAGTTTTTCTAATATACATAAATATTGAGAACTTACTTTAATTCAGATTATTTAATTTTAATGATGTGGGGAAACATATACACTGTGTATCTACAGAATCGAAAAAATGATGAAGCATCTTATGAGAAGATGCTTAAGCTGCGTCGAGATCTGAGTCGTGCAGTAACCATCCTGGAGATGATAAAGAGGAGGGAAAAAAGCAAGAGAGAGTTGCTGCATTTAACACTGGAAATTATGGAAAAGAGGTAACGTTTATTGAAAATTTGCTGCAGAAAGCTTTGGAAACTACCTTGTAGTCTGATTCCCATAAGCACTTAAAACAGCGAGAGATTTTTAAAATAAGTATTTAGACTCTTTCACATTTACAGGATAGCATGTTTTCACATATGGCTATGGAGAGCAAAATAATACATTAGGAAGTTGCTTATTACGAGAAAATGACCTGTTACACCAACCGACGTTGTTTTATTACTTGAGTACATGTATTCAAATGTATATCCTATATATTATACTGGAGGAGAGATGATAGTTTCAGGTAAATTCATTTGGAAATTAGTGTTAAACTTAAATGCTTAGATGAAGGAAATCCCAGCTAATATTAAGGCCACTTCCAGTCATCAGCGTTCTTTTTCTTCATTATTGTTCTTTTTTTAGCAAAGCTTGATATATTACCCTCTTGAGGAAAACACATAAGCATTTCATAGGGTATAAAATGTTGTTCTGTGAGTCATCTTCTACTAGTGCTTCTTTTGAAATCCAGTTTGTCAGCTGTGCTGAAGACCAAATGCTCTGTTCTGTCAACTGTCACTTTCCCAATCAACTGAGAATTGCATTTGCAATGTGGAGTTGTTCTTTAGGTTGATATTTAGAATTTGGATAGACCTCTGTAGCTTAAGCATCCATGTTTGAAAACGAGTGTTTTGAGTCAGCATTTTAAAGCTCTAAAACTAACTTTTTAGTCTGACTTCTCAGGGAGACAAGTTGAATGTCTCTAGCAGGGCACTTTTTTCAAGCAATGACCATTTTCAGCAGAAATAGAGGGGGGAGAAATCTCACAGATTTTCCAGTAGCTTTTTCAAGGAAATAAGCTGTTGCGTAGAGGAAAGACTCTAATGCACACACCCACCCACCCCCCACCCCCCCCCCCACCGAATGGCAAGTTGCACTTCGACTCAGCACTTTCCACAGGACTTGAAATGTAGTATGTCTTATGAATCTGCTTGTTTTGAAAATATGTGGAAATATTCCATAACACAAAAGAGGGAGGATTCATGAATAAGGCACTCTGTTTCATTGATTAAAACCTTTGGGGTGATAACTGTATGTTTTGAAGTGGTACCTGTCCCCAAGTGAGGGGAACCCTCTCCTGTTCTTTCCTTCTAGTTTCTGCTTCTTTCCTTTACAGTATTATCTTTTGGAGGTGTTTTACAGGCTTTCCAGGGTAGTTATCCTTTTTATTTATTTGTCAGCATTAGTCATCACAATGAAGTTCCCATGTTATTTGTCCTCTTTTCTGGAATGATACTTTCTATACTTTTTGCTGTTGTCCTGGATGTCCTTTTACCCCAAGTTGCAAGCATTAGTCTGTGTTTCTCTGTGTTGCTCATTTTTTATTTTTTTTTTTTTTACCAGGAGTACATTGTAAATGTTCCAACAAATAAAAAATTTTAAAAATCTGATTTCAGGTATAATTTGGGTGACTACAGTGGAGAGATCATGTCTGAGGTCATGGCACAGCGGCAGCCAATTAAACCTACCTATGCTATTCCCATCATTCCTGTGACTAACAGCAGTCCTTTTAAACACCAAGAAGCTATGGAACTGAAAGAATTTAAAGTTAAGGTGAGTAATGTCAGTAACGGAGTTATTAGTTCCTGTTGTTACGTATGCAAGATACAGCATTTTAGGATGGAAGGAGGGAGGAAGCTTTCTGAAACTGGAAATAGTGTAGCAAAGCTGCAATTCGAACAAAATGCTTTTTTCTGTTGGAGTTACAAGGATAACATACAGGCTACTGGCATTGCTCTAGACAGAAATAAAGGAGGTATAGATGAACTACAGACAAAAGGGTACATGCAATTGTCGTCTTTATTCTGGGGGGATAGAAATATTTTCCTCTACCACTGTCCATAAAGTTAGGATATCGTGAACAAAACTGTGTTTATTACCTAGGTATTGGACAAAGATAGGACTAAAGACGTGAAATCCATATCTTGTTCTAAACTATGTAATTATTTTTAATCTGGAGGGTTTTCTGTTTTGCCTTTTTATTTTATTTTAAAAATATGATCCACTGATATTCCCAGCATGCTGTATATCTTCATCTGGTTTTGTATTTAAGTAAAGTATCAAATAATCTTACTTGATTTAGTCAGCTGACCAGTGCTTTTTTTCCTGCAGGCTTTAATTTTGTGTTGTACAAAGCATAGCTACAGTGCCAGTAACTAAGCATATTAAGTAGGTCAGGTAACACAGGAGAAAATGCTGAGGTATAATTTGAATTTTAAACAAAGACTTCTTATAACTGAAGAATGTCCAAAGGCTGTTCTGAATTTGACAAGGTGTCTTGAATCAGTGAATACTTCCATTGATAGTGGAGCACTGTAATTGAGCCTGCTGGAGTGTACTTACCTATTAGTGAGCCAGTGCACTTAAAATTGACTTTGCATAGTTACGGGGAAATGTATTTAATTTTTAGAGGATTTTCTGAGATTCTAGGTATCTTTGAGAAGTCTAACTTCTATTTTTGCCTTTAAAGCATTGTACTTAGTAATTCCCTAACACTGCATAAATGCCTACTAATTTAAAATGTTAAAAAATAAAAAAAGTGTCTCATGGAGATCATTGTATATACTTTGGTCTATGTCTCCAAAGTAGTACTGTTATCTTAACTGCTATTGTGTTATGTGGCACAGATTGATTCCACCTTGTCTGAAAGTTTTGATTACTGGAAATGAGATATGGATATTCATGAAATCACTGCATGTTTTGCTATCAAGATGATGGAGAGAGGAGTTCACTTTTTAACTTCCTTACACAGGAGTTTCCTAAAACTCCTGTTTTCATCTAATTTGCATGCGTGTGTAATTTTATGCTGCTTTTTTTTTCTTGCAGCAAGATAAACCTGATGTTATTAGACCCAAAAGAAAGTATGAGAAGAAGCCAAAAGTCTTACCTTCATCTGCTGCTGCTACTCCTCAACAGACAAGTCCTGCTGCACTGCCAGTCTTTAATGCTAAAGATTTGAATCAGTATGATTTTCCTAGCTCAGATGAAGAACCTCTCTCCCAGGTAGGACCTCTAGAGTTCTGTGCTGCTCTTGGCGAAAGAAGTGAAACTCGTGAATTTACCAATATTTCTCTTCATATATCCCTCAACCCTTCTTTAAAGGTTTTGTCTGGTTCTTCGGAGGCTGAGGAAGAAAATGATCCCGATGGTCCTTTTGCCTTCCGTAGGAAAGCAGGCTGTCAGTACTACGCTGTAAGTAGAATTTCCTTATGTATCGTAAGACAGAGCATCATTGTGGGAAAACATCTTGTGTTTAATTGTTTAAAATTATTTCAAGCCTCATTTAGACCAGCCTGGCAACTGGCCGTGGAGTAGCCCTAAGGAGGGAAGATTAGGAGATGTGCGTTACAGATACTGCTTAACCACCCTCACTGTACCCCAGAGGTGTATTGGGTTTGCACGAAGACGGGTCGGCCGTGGCGGAAGGTAAGCACTACATAATTGTTGCTGGTTTAAAAAAATAAAATTTAAAAAGAAAATAAAAATCAGTAAGACATAAAAAGCAAAGTTTTTTTTTGTTTTGTTTTTTTTTTTTAAAAGAAAACCCAAAACCCACTAAAACCACAAACATCAAAAATGGAGACATAGGGGAAATTGACTTTTTAAATACTTGCATTTGATATAAGTTCCCTTATCTGGTTAATGTCTCCATTTTTATGTTGCGGTAGTGGAAGCCACTTTAATACTGTTTTCTTAAATGTTTCTATGTTGTTTTTTTTTTATTGCTGGCTCTCTTGAATTCTGAGGTGAAAGTGCATGTATGTTTTCAGTTGTGATTGGTGGTTTGTATTTAAATGATTTGCATAGCTGTCTTCAAATAGTAATATTTAAAGATAGCAAAAATCACATTTTTCAGAAAATGCTTTTCTGAATTTGTACCAAATTTGGTGATTTGCTAGTTGGAGAGGATAATTTTGGGAGGAATGCTTGAAAGTGACGACAACTCTTAAATTTCAAACATTGTCAAAAATATCAAAGAATGAAGGACTTCAGGCATATTACTTCTAAGCATCTTTTTAGAAAACAGTTTATAAATTGCTCAGTGTTTGTTTCATTTCTTAAATATTGTATGATATCTTTGAGAAAACAAATAATCGTGTATTAATTGTATGATATCTTTAAGTACATTGGTATTAAATTTTAATTTAAAAAAATGTAAGAACATGATTTGGTGTTCAGGTTAATGCTTAGCACCCCTTCGCATAATAGCAAATCAGATTGACGTATCAGCAAAATCAGAATGGAAGCTGAAGGCTCTTACTGGGATTTTGCAAGGGGATTTGGAAGTTAGTGTGCGACATCCCCACTGTGTTGGGAGGGTTGTACGTATATTCAGTATATATGGATGTAAGGCTTTTAAACTGCAGTTACTTCAGGGGAGGGCATTTGAATCGCTTTGTAGTTACTTAAGCATTTTTATTTTATTCTCTAGGATTTGTTTCTTTGCATTGTGGAACTCTGTCTTCCAGCCTGAGTATTTAAACAAAAAAAAATCATGTATGTTGTTGCTGTGTCTGAATATATATACAATTATGTACATCAGCTCTTCAAACAGTAAAAGCTAGAATATACATGTGAAGAGAAACATAAATGGACTACTTATTGTAAAATAACATATAGTCCTGCATTCTGTCTGTTTGGAGGAGGTTGCTTGTTCTAGAACAGTTTTGTGTAGTCTTTTCTATCCCTTTGTTGTCCCCAAGCACACATGGCAAACTGGTGACTTTCTTGCTATTTTCTTGACAGTGTATAATTCTGCATTGTTTTCCTGTTCTAGGGTGCTACTAGACAGAGCGCATTCGGACTACGATAATACATTTCATCAGCTGGATTTGGAAATGTTTTCCTCATCACAACACTCTTCAATCAGTCAATTTGCCAATACCTCAGAAACAAATACCTCGGACAAATCTTTCTCGAAAGACCTCAGTCAGATACTAGTCAATATCAAATCATGTAGATGGCGGCATTTTAGGCCTCGGACACCATCCCTACATGACAGTGACAATGATGAACTCTCCTGTAGGAAATTATACAGGGGTATAAATCGAACAGGCACAGCACAACCCGGGACCCAGACATGCAGTACCTCTATACAAAGTAAAAGTAGCAGTGGTTCAGCACATCTTGGTATGTTTATTTTGACGAACTTGTTTCTAGAAATTTTAAACTTGTCTCAGAAAATCCAGAATATCATTAGGTCATCTATACTTTACATCATGGTCTATTTTGATGGTAATAGCCCATCCTCACTTTTTCTCTTTATTTGCTACATAGAATGTTTGTTTGTATTTATTGCTAGCAGTAGTGTACTTCATCTCAAATTTATGCGAATGTTACCTTGGTATGTAATTATGATTTTAGAAATATGAAGGTTTAGAAACCAGTATTGTGTAGGGGTTAAGTTAACTCTGAAGATCTAGATTTTTAAAATTAATTAATTGAAATGTTGGTATAAATATTACATTCCAGATTTTTTCTAGTACAAGGTGTGGTGGTAGTGGGAAATGTTTAGTTAAAATGTTTGCATTTAAAATCTCAGCATGTTATGAATTCTTATTTGAACTTACATGAAATTAAATGCCATTTCCCATCCAAAAAATGCCTAGCCCACCCCCACTGGTGCATTTGCTCATACTTGGCAAAGCTCTCGGACTAATAACCTCTACATCTTGTCAGCAAGTGGTAGATTACATTTTATAGAACCTGAATTACAGAATTGAGGACCTGACTCTTAAGAAAACTTGATGTGGTGTTAATTGTTTTTTGATTGGAATGCTGTTGCATAGCATAACTCTTTATATTGCATTCTTCACACTGGAAGATGGGTATTTACGTAGTTAGAATGTAACTTAAATAACTCTTGAATTTTAATAATTCAGTACATTAAATGTCATCTTTCTGTAAAAGTAAAGTGACGTAGTTTTTACGAAGAAATAACTTCAAAGTTCATGATCATTTTGTAAGGAGTCTCTAGAATCATGTTTTCCTTTCCATTTTGGATTATGGCTCTGGAAATAAATTAGAAAGCCTGGATAGTGTGGAAGTGTGGAGAGGAGACATGTATATACCTAAGAAACTCCCCAGATTGTGGGATGCTTTGTATATTTGCTCAAGCAAGGAGTGTTACCCTGGTATCAGATGACTCCTGTTTTCCAATATGTTTTGTACCTTTCCTCCCTGCACCAACTGGTGCTTTTTTTTCTGAAAATTCTTTCACCTTGGATTTTTAGACTTAGTGGGCAGCTTTGTTCTGCTGCTTTATTTCATGTTGCTTCTCCATGCTGTCCTAGAGTAGGTCTTTGTCCCCATCCCCCATTCTTTTATCTTTTTGTGACGCTTCTTGCTGGAAATGTATTAGGGTTAAAGCTGATGGTTCTCCTGACTTGTGATCTGAGTACAGGTTTTGGTGTTCAAATTCTGCCCCTCCAGTGTTTCAAATCAGTGAACCAAGTCCACAACTGAATGAGAGCATCCTCTGTCTAGTGGCCAGTCTGAACTGTGATAAAATGGTAGTCAGGTTACTAGTGTGATAACAAAACTAATGTGTGATGAATAGGTTATAAATACGCTATAAAGTATTAATGGGCAATACATTACATCTGAAAATTACGCAGACTTGAAAAATTGGCTGTTTAGTTTGAGTTTAAAGCATATGTCTTTGTGTAAATAAACAAGCATACACACCCCCATAGAATCTATTTTCCTTAAATAGGTGATTAGATATTTATCTACATCATTTAGGAATTTAATGCAATTGTTATTTATGACCATGAGGGCTGTACGAGGTTTTAATTGTGGTTGTATTTTGAAGCCTGTGGGAAACTAATACATACGTATAATAAGTACCTGGCATATTACATTAATTTGTGCTTGGAATTTTCTGCAGGTGGTTTATCATCTGTGTAAAATATTTAAGTTAGTATTCCAAGCTCTTCCAAACTTTAAAGGTTATGATGTTTAGATTCATATTTTTATTAGGGTTTGATACAGGAATGAAATAGTCAATAAAAATGTAACTATGTCTGAATTCATAGATATACTTTAAATTAGTTGCCACGGTCTTTGGGTAGTCACTTGTTACTAATATAACCAGGTAGATTTTTACCAGTATAATTATTTATAATCTTGATTGGGATTCTTGCAACGCTGGAGGTGTATATGTGTTTGGTATATGTGGTGTAATGATGATTGTCTGTTTAGGTGTAGGTGTTTGAAAGGGGCATACATCTAGTTCATCATGGTGTCTTTCTGTTTTCTAGTGTTTTTTCAGTTTCTTAAAGGATTCTTTAAAATACATTGTCGATACAGATTACAGGTGTATGTGCGTGTCTCATATGTACGAGTTTGACTTCTTCAAAGGGGGCTGCAGCTGCCCAGTTATGTTGTCTTAGTTTCTGTAGCAAATACTGTAAAGAACAGTAGGTATCTAACATCTGTACTGAAGGTTTTCTAATAGTCAATACTGCAGCATTTACAGTCCTGTCGAGCGTCCCTGTGCCTTTTTCTTAGGTGTCTTTAAGGCTGGGAGTTTGCTGTGGGTATGGATTTTTTAGGTTTGTTTCTTTTTGCCTTTTAGATTTTTGAAGTAGGCAGTAGGTCTTCAGAAAACACTTACTAATGCATCTTTATTTTTAAAAATCCCTTTATCCTTTTGCTGCCACTGTGAGTTGTGGTCAAACCATACTGCTTACGTTTAAGATGAAGCTCATCCTGAGATTCTGTAGCGGCAGGCAGAGGTGGTCATGTTGCTGTGTTTATTGTGCACCATCACATTGTAAGTTTTGTTTGTTCCCATATTAAAGAAGTTTAGAGAAGTCTTGAGCTTTTTCTGCCTTGAATGATCCAGACAACATGCTGCTGACATGGAAGAACTGCTGTGGAAAACCTTGCTTTTCAAGTCTGTTACATGTAGCTGACACAGGCATGAAGTTCAGATGGTATCTCAGGTCTTCTGTTGATCAGAGGACATGGTATAAAAGTTGTGCTGTGACATACCATTCTCTGGCTACAGAAAGTATTGTTTTTCATCCTGAAGACTGGCAAGAGGTTTCCCCAGAAAGCCAGGGATTTTATAAACATTTTGAAGTGCCTTCGATCCTGAAGAAATGCAAGTTATTCTGGTCCTGGCTCTCAGAGTGCTCAGCGTAAAAGATCTGTCGAAGATGACGTTGTTGCATTGAGATTTTGTGTGTAAACTGAGAAGGGATGTCTTAAAAAAAAAAAAAAAAAAAAAAACCCAAACAAACCAAAAAACAAAACAAACAAATGAAAAAAACACCCAACCCCTTACAAGTTATTTGAAAATGGGACTTCTACTGGACTTGTCATGTGCTGAAGGGATAGGCTTTGGCAGCAGGGTCAAGTGGCCAAGAAAAGTAGCATCACCTTTGAAGGGGGTGGTTCCTTTTCATCTTACTGAAGAATTACAAAAAACCATCCTTTGTCTTCTTGCAAAAAGAGCTGATTCAAGGATCTCCAGGCATATGTTATACAGAACACCACTAAAAAGCAGGCAAGAGTGTAAAAGCATGATTCTTGCAGAGGAATAACTTGTTCCGTAGGGAAGCTATTCACAAATCGCTTCAGGAAAGGAGCCTGTATTACTGACAATCTCATCAAGTTTCTGAATCATAACCTTCAGAGATGGAGCTTGTGTCTTAAGTCTGGAGTGTACAGTAGGCATGAATATTCATCTAAAGTATTTGTGTCCCAGGAATTCAGATTAATTGGTTGATCTAGTTCTGTCAGGCAAATGGTAGTCTTCGAACTGCATTGCATTATAGGGAGACTGTGCTTTCTGCTGGAGACTTGCTATTATAAATATGTTACATTCATATTTTTGGATGCTTGCATCTAGTAATCAAAAAGTTTGAGACTTTTGAAACTGCATAGCATGTAGAATTCTTTTGCAGTCTTGTGTTCAGGACAGAGACCACAGATACCAGGCACTACTGAAAGATTTGAGCAGTGGTTTCCAGGCTCCGCAAGTAAGACCAGGCAACTGTCTGGCATTCTGTTCTTTTCTGCATTCTTCATCCAGAAGCCGGCTCACTTTGAAAAGAAAAGTGTACAAGCTGTCAAGACTAAAGAGGCTAGCAGTTAACTAGAGTCTAGTCACTAAATTTAGAATTCTTTCTTTAAGAAGCAGCTTCAGTGTTCTAGCAGAAGCCTTACTGAAAATTCTTCAAGAGTTGTGATGTTTGGGATTGTGGACCTTACTGTGTACAAAAAACTGCAGGCATCCGGAATATAGTTAAAAGAATCCAGAGTAGTTTACCTTGAATTTTCTTGTAAACTAGAGAATTAGATGATGCGCTGCAAGTTGTGCTTTGCTATTGAGTAAATTTTTCTGTGGGAATTCCATAGAAATAACACTTTTCCCAGTAAACCCAGATTAAAAGCATGTTTGCACACTTGGGGGTCTAGGAGGGTGGTTAGCTATGCTTCCGTTTCCCAAATGTGTTTAGCGTTTCCATCTCCAGATTTGTAGTGTTGGATCTATACTATTTTTTTCATGTTCTCATTGAGGATACCTGACACCTGTCTTCAGGCATCCCTTTCCTGGAAGGAAGTTGGAGGAAGCTCCTGAATCCTTGTGGCAGTTCCTCGAACCAGAGGAGAAGGATTTATCCTACCTTCTCATTGCTTTCATGCCATCACTGGCTGTGTTTAGATCTTTTTATTTAACCCTTGTATCTGTAATAGTCTCAACACTGCTGTCTGTTTTACTTTTTTCCCTTTCCTAAATGCTTATTTTCACATTGCAGGATAAACTCAGTCATGAAAAATGACTGACATTTGTAATGACCATTTTCAGTTATCATTGGAACTTAACAGTCTTGGCCCATCTGCAGCTGAGATGTTGAGATCCTAGTTGAAGCGATGGCCTTGGAAGTAACAGATGTTTAGAGCCCACCATAGACTTAGTTGAAGGAGGAAATCTTAAAAGGAAAAGCCTCTTTAATCTGGGAAACGTGACTGGGGAAGGGGGAGGAGTCAACATTTAATAAAACATCTGAGCGCTCCTGGAGACTTTGAGATTTTGTAGTTATACTAGATTTTCTCATTCAGCTTCAACCCAGTTGGAGTAATGCTTTGCTTCCAAGTGCTTGTGTAAACCCTTGCACTTTGTCTGAATCCCATGCAAGGACAATCACGTTTGTAACTGCAGAGTAAACTCTGTGTACCCCAACTGGCCTGTGACATTTCGGTGCAAACTCATTAAGAATGTTGGTCAGTCAAATATAATTGCATAGCAAGCACTTCCAGCTTTCATTCAATGGCTAGTAAAAATCCTCGTTAATTATTTTCTGTCTGTTTTTCTTCCACTACCAAGTAGGGAGTGCATATGTAGATCTTGTATCTAGTTTGTAATTTCTAAGTCTAGAGTTCTGGTATTAGGAATTTCACACTTAAATTCTGTTGGGCTGAAATGTAAGGCTGTTGTAGTAATAATCAAAGGCATAATGATTCATGTTCTCATAGTGTCTAATAATGTCATGTTTAAGTAAAATCAATCTTGAACTTCTTTTCAGAAAGTGAAACATCTTTGGGCCTGGTGCATCAAATACTAAATCACACTGATGGCTCTAAGTCTCTCCAATCTTCCGAATTCACTGGTGAGAACTTGCTATACAGTAGAAAATCTTTAACCAGGCAATGTAAGCCAGATAACATCTGTCATAAGATAGAGATAAAAAATGTGATGTTCTGGATTACTTAGTATTGTGAATGATGTTTGCTTTGCATGCACTTCGGCATTAGTAACCACTAATTGTTCTCTTATACAGCAGGGATGTGATGCTCTCATGTATTTCCCTTAAGAAAACACTGTAACATGATGTATCATCTTTCCACACACTTCAGCAGTTCTGTAGCTTATAGATTTCTCAATTGGAAGTTTAGTTACATTATCTTTCTTGTGTTACCTGATCAAAACTGCTTTTTTAATGGCCATCACCTTGGCTGGAAGGGTCAGGGAATCCAGTACTCTGAATGGATTTTGAGAGGTTCTTTGAACTCCGTATAATCTTAATGCTTCGGTTTTCCTGCTGAAATAACATTTCTGCTCATGAGAACAGACACTTAACTTGGTGTTATGAAGCGACTGTTTTTTTTAATTTACTCTCCTTTAAATATCTAATTCTTCAGATATTTTGCAGGACTGAAGCATTTGCTGAAAGGTTTAATTAAGCTGTTTGCATCTCTCGCTATTCAATTTTTTAAAAATTTTTATTGAAGTACAGGTTGCCCAGAGAAGTTGTGGATGCCCCATCCCTGGAAGTGTTCAAGGCCAGGCTGGATGGGGCTTTGAGCAGCCTGGTCTAGTGGGAGGTGTCCCTGCCCGTGGCAGGGGGGTTGGAACTAGATGATCTTTTAAGGTCCCTTCCAACCTGAACCATTCATGATTCTATGATTTAAAAAAATATGCTTGCCTGGATAGGTCATTGTGTTTACTCCACATGTTGTGTTTACACTTACAGCTAGTGAGTGAGTCAACTCACAGTAGAAGCTGCAGCAGTAGTCAGGAGGGGAGGCTGCGGCTGTTCACCATACAAAGACCAATCTGTTTGTACAGATTCCACAGCCAGCCCCCCTCTTTGCTGGTTTCAGCCGCTGCTGGGAAGGACTTGCATTTTCAGAGAAGCTGCATGTAAGCTACAGCATTGTAAGGCCAGGACACACTAAATGTTGTGGTAAAACTAGTTAGAACTGTAAAAATAGTTTTATATTGCAGTATAAAACCGCTGAGAACTGTGGACCTTTGGGAAATCCATTGACAGCATCCCTGCTACTCTGTGCTCCAGAAGACAACACCTTGAGTGTCAGCATTTGGTAGATGTATAAATAGAATCATCCAATTGAAAGATATTATTCAATTGGCTTAATTTGAGAAAAAAAAAATTGATATATAATTATCCCAAAGATTTCAGACATCTTGCTTAATAGTCATGTAAATGATTGTAGGAAAAGATATTCATAATGTAGTGTGTTGTTAAAAAATTGAGTTACTGCACAAGATTTGTGGCTGTTGTTAAGGAGATACTAAGCAGTCATTTACCCTGTCAGTCTCAGCAATGTACAGTTTTTCTTTCCTTCTGTTCATAACTGCAAACTCCTGAAGCTTTTTCTTCCACTTACGATTCCTTTTTGCAGTCTGTAAGCCAGAAAACACTCCTCTTGCTTGCTGCCAAAGTCTAGCACTAATGCAGTTGCAGAATAGGTGTGTTCATTGTCCCAGGCTGTTAAATGAAGAGGATAACAGCATAACATGATGTACTGACTGAAAATCCTGAAGGCTGCCCCAATTGAAATGTTAAACTTGATTCGGAATTCTACCAGAAACAATTCAGAAGCATACTGAGTTTTAATTGTTCCAATTCAAAACAGTATGCTGCAAACAAACAAGAAGCATTTATGTAGGCCTAGCCTCTCAGTAAAACTTGAGCTACCATCTTCTGACAGCCATCTTGAGATGTTAATAACTCCAGGTGGGGTTATGCCTTAAAGGTTCCCAATACTTAAGGTTAGGAAAGGAGTTGGGTTAGGTTAACTTCAGGAGTGAGGTGACTTGCATAAATTACTGAAAGTGTCTTGGAAAGTGTGGAGAAGTTTTGGGGGAGGGTACAGTTGTTAGCAACAAAAGCCAGTTGAGGTATTTCGAAAGGATAATGTTCTTATTTATAGTGTATGGGTAGTGGTGGTTGAGATATTCCCACCTCCACCCCTCTCTGCAGTCTGTGTAGCGAATGAAATGACGTTGTGTCACTGTCCAACTCAGTAAATTCTGCAGCATTAAATAGTCATTACTGTGTGATAGAACCATGACCACTGCGGCCCTAGATGCTGTTTGAGAAGAGCCTGTAGACACTCTGCTTCTGTCTAGGGCTGCTGAAGCAAGAATCTGTTTTAAAATCTCATGTGTTGTCTTTACCCATTGAATGTTATGTTTTGTCTATTATTTTTTTTTTTAACTTGAAGCTGTTGTTCGGTTGTCTGTTGCTTACTAATTTGTTTAAAGCCTTGAAGGCCTCCAGTAATATCAGGAATACGTAACTTTGTGTAGCAATACTTCTCTGAGTTACCAGAAATGTGGTTGCTGATGTAAGTGTACAGAAAAGGTCTGCGCTGGCTGCTTGCCTGCTGGTTTTTTTCCAGGCCAGTAAAGACCAGCGTATGACACAAAAGAAAATTACATTAGTTTTTGCTACATCTACATTTACCATTTTTCTCTGACACAGATGAAAGATTTTCAGCTGTGCCCTTTTTCTTCCTTAGAATAAAAATGTGAAGAGGTAATAAAAGTTCTTAAAGAAAGTTCTTAGGGACTCTGTAACTGTTTCTCTAGAGAAAGTGGTATTAACAAGGTACTAATTTTGGCATCTGTGCAATTGCATCTATGCTAGCTTTGCAGGCAAGAAAAAATACTCTCTGCAAGCCGTACAGTTAATCTATTAACTGCAGCTACATTTTTATGGTCTGCAATGCATTCTACTTGAATTGCTTTCTTAAAAAAAAGGTAGATAAACGTAGGCTAGCTCTTTGAGAAGTTTTGGGCTGTGCCTGCAGATGCAGAGGCACAGCCAGCCAGTGACATCCGTGATCTTGCTGCTGAGCATGGGTGTGATTTCCCCTGTTCCAGTCTCCCCCAGTTCCAGTCACAGTTGTGTGCCACAGAAAGTGAATATGTAAAGTTAAAAAGGTGGAAGTACTTCCATGTAAAACGCATACAAATGTGTTTTGTGCGTGGGAATGATAGTGTTCAGAAGCAACTTCTATCTCGCAATCAATTGGCTTATTTTTTCAATTGAAGTGTAATATAGACTGTACTCTCAGAGCAGGAGGGGAAGAAACCTACTGACAGTGTTAGTGAGCAAAATACGTGGTGGCTTTTAACAGAAGAGGAATAAAGTATGCTATCCTCATTTGCAGGTCTTCAAAAGAAGCAAGGTTTACTTTTGGTTTGGGTAGTTCTCAGTAGTAGTAATGTTCCAATAAAACCTTCAATGTCGGGCTGCTGTGGCATGGAGAGGGAAGAGCTCGCTTACGTAATTCCAGTCTCTAACCTCATCTGGTCCCTGAGCATGTCTGGATATGCTGTGGGATGGAAAAGGAATATCGGTCAGATTATTTTAGGAGGCTGTAGCTTGCAGCAGTCCTTCCCGGACAGTGTTGTGTTTCTAAACTGGATGCAACTGATTAAATCAGAACCTCACAATAAATCTCTGATAGTGTTGTAAATATTTTGAAATGTCTAGTAGGCTTTTTACCTTTAATAAGGGAAGCAGCAAAAATGTTGCTGAATGTTTTAACCTAGATCGAAAAACCTGAAATAAATTCTTGAGTGTATTTTTAGATATGACAAGTAAACAGCCATTTCCATTGCATTTTTGAGGCTGTATTTGAGCAGAAGAAAGAGAAGCAGTTTGAATATACATGAGAGGTGTGGTCATAGTGGGGTTCTTCTGTCCCTTGCTTACTTTGACAGCTGTGTCACTTTTCATAATAGTGGGAAACTTAGAGCTGTAGGTGCCCCGGACTACTTAAAAAGAAATAGTCTGATGCACAACTTCAAAAATAGAGTTCATCTAAGTGCTGCTTCCAAAAAGAAGGGGGAGCGCTTAAAAGACTGTCCTAAATAATGGCTATCCTAAACAAACACAGCTTGTCTCAATACACTTTATTTAATATTTTTTCCGAAAGAAAACAATATTTTGAAGTTGGTTAAACCAACATAGGTGACTGTGCTTAAACCTAAAATATACTTAAGGCTTCAAAACTGTAACTATTGATAAAATCTTACTCAGGTGGACAAAAGTGAGATGGTTATGACAGTGGAAATTTTAATCTTAATTGAGTCAAAGACGGTGGTATAAGATATCCTTTTTTGCCCATTTTCCTCTTTGTCAGTCAGAGTTGCCTTTATTTACATCGCTTAGGCAGCCTGTTCCTAAGCAATGCATTTACAGTGTCATACTGTAGAATAAAACACCTTAGTAACACATGAAACCCTCAGTATCATTGGCACTATGTTGGCTAAACCATACTGATTCTAAATTAAAAAACAAAACAAAACACAACATTTTTTTTTAAAAAAAACATTTAATGAATAAGTCACTACTAACTGATCAATATAAAAGAAATATCTATCGGTACCAGAACAGTACACCTATTTTTCTCTCTCTGCTGCTGCCACTCAGCCTGCTACATGCTGATCTTTGTGTGCTAAAGCTTTCTTGCTCTAACTTCTGTGTTTGGTGACAGTTTAAAAAAAAATAATCTAAAGGGCTTTTAGTTTATATGTAAAGTGGAATTAAAATTTAAATGGATAACTCATGAATATTTGGTCTATGAATTCTAGTTTGTATTTTTTTAGTAAGGGCATATATCATATATAATGGTGTTACTACAAAGCTGTTCCCCTAGGAATAACTTTAAAACATTGAAGAAATGAATCAAGTTGAAGTGAGATTTAACTGTAAGAGCTCTGGGAAGTAATTTGTCACTTAGGGCAGTATAAACCATCCCTACTTGCTGAAGAATGTTACTTAAAAAATTGAATGTAACAGCTGAGCAAAATTTTATAACTTCAAGTGCTCAGATAGCAAAGTGCTAGTAATAATTGGTGCTATTTCCAGTACGAACAATGTTTTACAGCAAAAAAAAAAAAAAAATTGAAAAAAATCACAAATAAATAGGCTGGAAAAATGCCTCCTTAGCAGTGTTTGCTCTGTTTGTTTCCAAATACTAGTTCTTATTTTGGTTAGCCATTTGTATTGACTTGTTATTCCAGTTTATACATAAGGTACAATCGCTTTTCAGAATCCGATTGTATCCAGAAGCAGGAGATGATTATAGTTTTGATAGAAGCAGATTTTCTTCAGGCAAACAAGCCTGAAGGAGTAGATTAACCAAAAAAAAAATAAAATTTAAAAATTGCAATTTGTGAATGAGATTCCAGTGTGGTGGTGATTTGTTGCCAAACAGTAGTGAACTTCCTCAAAAGCACGACTTCCACCGCATTTTAGAAGCATGAATACTGTTTACAGCACTTCTTTGGGAGCATCTGTACAATCTGAAGATAAAATTGAAGGAAAAATCTGAAAGTTGTATCCAAGATTGAATTTTCAAGGGGACTCACATTCCAGCCTTGATTCAGTTTTTCACATTCCAGCCTTGATTCAGTTTTAACTGAAAACGGAGACTTCCTTTCATTTTGAAAATGTAAATTAAAAAAAAATTAAATCCTAACGTTCTATGAAGTTAATCAGTGAACTAATGACTCCCCACCCCTGCACTGTTGTGCATCCCCTTGTGAATCTGTACTAAACAGCGCTGGGTTTTATCAAATGGCTAGCTGGATAAAATTCTACTTGGCTTGTGATGTGCTGACTACAGGGTCACCTGTCAAAGATTTTAGAGAAGGATGTATTTCTATCAAATTCTGTATTGATGGAGTTGCTTGTACGTGTGTGGTTAAAAACAGCAAAAATACTATACTATGGTAGCCTGTAAGCATGCCCAATTTAATGTTTTTAACTAAGCGTAAAGATTAATCTTAATTGTAGATACTCACTACCTTCAAAATGCTGTCTGTGAGGGCTGAAAGCATGTAGTTCCCAAGTTTCGTGTATAGACCGACTTTACTAATAATGCAGATACTGTGGTTTCACAGAGTGAAAACAGTGATGCTTCCTACCTGTAATTTCTTTTTAATCAGTTATTAGAGAGCTCTTGGTGGATTTGATTCTGGTTTTGTTCCCTCCTTCCCTCTCTTTTTGGTATTTTGAGCTAAATGCAGCAGAGCAATTAAAGCCTGTATACTAAAAAACAGCTTAAAAAGGGAAAGCTTAATTTGAACAAAACGTTCCAGGAGGATGATAGCCTTTTTGCTATAAATGTGCATTAAGGCTCTTAGGAACTTGCTGTGGTGTATTATTACTATTATTATTATTTTTTTTAGGATTATAAAATAGATGTGTTTATATACACAACACCTACATATTTTGATATAGTATTTTCTCGTTTTATATTTTGTTCAGCATTTACAGCCGAACAATACCAGCAACATCAACAGCAACTGGCACTAATGCAGAAACAGCAGCTTGCACAAATTCATCAACAGCAAGCAAATAGTAATTCCTCTGCCAACACATCACAGGTGAGGGATTTGTCTGTGCTATGATTTATCCCTCATTGTTTCCCACCAGGGTTCATCTCTAATTGTCAACTGTTGCCATAGAACCTTGAAACTAACCAACAGGAAAGTGGCTTTCGCCTGAATCTACATCATAGCCATTCTGTAAAGTGTTTAGAAGGGACACTGCAGGTGAGTGTGGCAGGCATTGCCTCTGCTCCCTCTTAACAAAAAAAAGATGGGTCAGTCAATTAACGAAATTTTCAAAGCCTTAGAAATATGAATTGCAGAGATCTCCAGCCATGTCATTATCCTCTTGATAGTGGGGGACTTTTAGAGCACAATTTTTAGTTCATAACTAAAGCTAACTCCTAAATATGTCCTCCGTACAGCTGTGGAATTGTCTAATATTCATAAATGCGTAGCGGTTACAGTAGTGAAGGACATACAAAAAGGTTCAGAAGTTGTTGCCATCTGAGCCTCTGAGCCGGGTTTGGAATTTCATGAAAAAACAAGTTGACCTGTGAAACAACGTTGTTCCATAGAACTTTGCAAATAAATTTCTTTGTATTTTAAACAGTTGTGGAGATTTTCTTCTCCATTGTTACAATGGAGCTAAAAGTGCATGGAAAAAAAACCACAGTTCAGATTTCAACTGGTTGTACCAAATGCTGCCAGTTTGGTCTGAGAGAATGACTGGGCCACAGTTCTGATTTACATGTTTTGATTTTTGTTCTACTAGTTTGTGTGTAGCTTTAAAATGGGGAGAGTACTGACTTTTGGAAGCCTCAATCACATATATTTGCCACCATTGTTCTTTTTAGGGTTTTGTTTCCAAGACACTGGATTCTGTTAGCGCTCAATTTGCTGCTTCAGCTTTGGTTACATCAGAACAACTGATGGGATTCAAAATGAAGGATGATGTGGTGCTTGGAATTGGGGTGAATGGCATTCTTCAAGCCTCAGGTATGCAGCTGTCGGGCAGAATTTGGTTGCATCTTGATTTTTACAGTGAAGATATGTCTGTCTGGAGTTGAGTGTTTTCTGAAAAATGAGCTTACTGTTTTGTTTTTCTTTTTGCAGGAGTGTACAAGGGCTTACACCTCAGTAGTACTACACCTACAGCACTCGTCCATACAAGTTCATCATCAACAGCAGGTTCAGCCTTGTTACAGCCTTCAAATATAACGCAGACTT